>NC_140649.1:37449538-37907038 GCF_978046115.1 Saccoglossus kowalevskii | reverse complement strand
ATTCTCATATGAGTATATTTGCTATTTCCAATGTAATTTCACAATGGACCTTAGAGTCTAAAATAAAGTATGATAATAATGATTCACCTTACCTAAAGGGCGGCAGTCGTCCTGTTTGATATGGGACTCAATGAGCGATAAAAAAAATCATTTTAAACATGCCCTCTCAAATTATTAGAAAATGTTCATGGAGTTATCCTGTCCATTTTAACGTCATGCAAGTGAATTAGGATACCCCCGAAATTAAAGCTGTTCAGTTGTAGCCACTCTGCCAGCACTACTGACCAAAGACAAAAAAATCAATAACTTTTATGAACACCATTTTGAGTTTGAATCCCCAATAGGCAATCAAAGACCTTGTCTAAAGTTACGTTTCGAAAGAGCGCCCCTACCGGCATTTTATATCAAAGGGCCCATGTAAATGAAACTTTTTGATCATAGCTGTCAACTTTAGTCCCCATCAAAATATTTCTATATAGTCCATTCCTCATTCGTAAAATCGTTTTACTAATTAATAAACCTTTCAATCAAAAATTAAAAAAACAAAACATTGTCAGCATGACCAAACATTATAGTGAAAAAACCTGAACAATTTTCAAAATATGCATAAATTTGCATTGATAACACGACTATGCGCTCGTTTACATGTCTTTAGATTGTGTGGATGATTTAATTAACCACGTACACCCAAATTCTACCGATAAGTCAAGTACAGTATATCTGATTGGAGGCGCCAAATTAGAGATGGCGTGACATTTGACAACTGATCATAAATAAAAATCAATCTATTGCGAAGAATCGCCGATGCTTTTTTGCATTATTCCACAGTTCCCACAGCCATTATCGTCGTCGGTATGTGGTCTAATACTGAAAATACTGTTAGTCGTACTTTAAAATATTGAAACTATTGTTCATAGTTCATACTCCGGATACCTGCCGTAAAAATCTATTTTCCGCTTCATGCGAGATCTCACAAGACTGTTCAATTTGCTTAGCAGCCGACTGCTAGTCACGTGACACAGGCAAAGCTTTGATTCAGAATGAGTCTAGTGCTGTGTTTCAAATTTCCGAGTGATTTCTTGCGTATGTTTCACGTTTTCGACCATGGCTGACTTCGATAGAATGACGGAGGCACAACACACAAACTTTCTTTGTAAATTCGGCGTTTCATCATCTAACTATAAAAAGAATAGTCTTCTTGCAATCGCTAAAACTGTGCACGATTTTTGATTCGAGGAACACCCTGATTCGTTACGCCACAATAATAAAAACGACGCCGCTACAAGACTTGGTTGTAATTTCACCGATTCTTTGAAATTAGCTGGTTACTCTAGTGATTTAATTAAAGTTCTAGAATTCGGCATGTCCGACGTTGTCATTAGTATATACCATGGAGCTATATAGCTCTGTGCAATCCAACTACTTAAATTCTGAAAATACAATATCACGCAATTATATAGTACAATGCATGATGTAAGGATATAATATCTACTATAAAGTAAAATACCTATATAGTGAGGTATTTTAGCGCATAATAAATTCACGTATTACAACTTATACACGTATGTCACAAATGATAACTTAATGTGACAAATAACATAACATACTTGTCGTCACACGGTGGCTAATGATTGTCATGACCTAGCACTAACAGTGTTATTTAATGTGTCATCAATCCGATTATGACCGGAAAATGCTTCGAAGATTTGAAATTATATTGCGCCGGGCATGTACGTACACAGCGGTTTCCGAAACATGTCCACTTGGTTCAGTGACGACCTTATCTTCTGTGATTCGAATACTCGGCATTCAACACCTCTTCAGCCTGGTGTAAAAGTAGTGTAAGTTTTTTATCCAGTAAAATGTTGAAAGTAACCACATGTTTTTTTTTTTTTTAATGTACTCATGGCAAGTTTCGTAATTCATGGAGAATGCATAGGCTCATTGATATTTCACTCTAGTGCTATTGCTCAAAATTGTGCATGTTTTCAATAACTTTTCCTGTGCCACGTTACCTAATTTGTATGCTTTACGAGAAATCACTGGAAATTTGGAAACAGCAGTACTATAGTATCTTAACGGGGTCAAGACAAAGAACCCATCAGACGAATTCTTGAAATCACATGCTAACTCAACGTTACAATTTACGCCGACGAAGAACATATAGTTATATCCAAATATTATAACAAATCCTCACTTTGTTTACTTAAACGATATTATTGTAGCGGTGCTTGGCTTGGAACGTTTCACACTGGGACATGAGAGAGGTGGATCCCAAGACCATGCTAGAATCATGTAGGTTGATAATTAATTAATTAATTGTTTGCATTAAAATAAACAATTGAGTTTGTTGGTATGAAACATTCTCTTATAGTATTAATTGTGTTGTATTTCTTTTATGATATCCTAAGTCGTATTGATTACCATGACGATGACTATATACCGTTGGTTCGTGATTCTTATACAACAATCCAAGACGTAGAGCGTGAGTCAGGTCTCAAGTTAATACACATCACAGGCGAGATAATGATGGTGAAGAAAGACGATCCTAGATCGGAAATACTCGGTGCTTACGAAGAAGCTATGACAAAGGCAAATCTAAAGTAAGAATGCAGTCAGCAGTCAGTCAAGGTATATTTATTAGACTGTATAACCCGGACCAGCAACGAATAATCTGTTTCAGCGAACTAATGAAATTTCGGACGTTAGTGGCGCAATCCTGCAATAAACAAACCTCAAACTGTCGGTGTGTTATTTGAAAGCGAATATTTTGACTTTAATTAGGAACTAATTAAGCTCGTATCCTTTTTGTGAAAGAGACAAACTAAATAAGCATTACAAGTTGTGTAGAATTTTGTATAATTCCAATTCTTGCTATTCAAAATCTGGACTCATGTACAATCTCAAAATAAAGCTATTAATTACCTTCAAACAAAACGTAAGCACTAATGCTAAAAGTTCATACAGTCGGTGACGTCACATAAACAGGATTCTTTAACGAATTGCAATTTATACGTAATAACTTGTTTGTATCTTTGCAAAGGTATGAAATATGGAATCAGAACGAAATTCAACGTCGATTCCCACAATTTTGTTTGGAATCCAATGTTGTTGGTCTATACACAAAGGACAGTGGTTTGGTGGATGCTGCAATGACTAACGCTGCACATATACAACTAGCACGACGTAATGGCGCAACCATTGAAGAGAATTGCCAAGTTTTGAAAATGGAGAAAGATAAAGATGGGGTACATGTACTGGTATGTGTTCTGAGTCAATAATACTGATTTAAGGTTTACATTTTGAAACCATGTAAACTGGTATCTTCCAATATGTGCTGAAACACTGGCCATTGTATACAGAACTTGGTGAACACGTGATTCGAATTTTGTTAATGCGCCTGGGATATTAAAATCGGTTACACTTGTGTCAGAATAAATTAGAACGTATATTTGTAAAGTTATTTTATTCAGTAAATTAATTCCTAACTTAAGGTGCATACAACAAAGGATATGTTTTGCGCTCGTCACGTGATAGTTACTGCTGGTGGATGGACCAATCAAGTACTGTCATCGTTGGATATCAAGTTACCTCTCACTATCACACAAGAACAAGCAACGTTTGTTGCCACTCCCAATTTGAAAGACTTTACTAAGAACAGGTAATGCATTTGTCATTTATTAGAATATTTAAGGTTTCAATAAACAAACTGTCAATGTTTTGAATCAATAGTAAATCTAAATACACTACTGACTCAACACTCAATCACAATCGTTCAGTACGATATATACGATGCAATACAATATTTGTATTATATAACAGTCACAACATTCAACACAATCGTTCAGTACGATATATACGATGCAATACAATATTTGTATTATATAACAGTCACAACATTCAACACAATCGTTCAGTACGATATATACGATGCAATACAATATTTGTATTATATAACAGTCACAACATTCAACACAATCGTTCAGTACGATATATACGATGTAATACAATATTTGTATTATATAACAGTCACAACATTCAATACAATCGTTCAGTACGATATATACGATGCAATACAATATTTGTATTATATAACAGCCACAACATTCAACACAATCGTTCAGTACGATATATACGATGCAATACAATATTTGTATTATATAACAGTCACAACATTCAATACAATCGTTCAGTACGATATATACGATGCAATACAATATTTGTATTATATAACAGTCACAACATTCAATACAATCGTTCAGTACGATATATACGATGCAATACAATATTTGTATTATATAACAGTCACAACATTCAACACAATCGTTCAGTACGATATATACGATGCAATACAATATTTGTATTATATAACAGTCACAACATTCAATACAATCGTTCAGTACAATATATACGATGCAATACAATATTTGTATTATATAACAGTCACAACATTCAACACAATCGTTCAGTACGATATCTACGATGCAATACAATATTTGTATTATATAACAGTCACAACATTCAACACAATCGTTCAGTACGATATATACGATGCAATACAATATTTGTATTATATAACAGTCACAACATTCAACACAATCGTTCAGTACGATATATACGATGCAATACAATATTTGTATTATATAACAGTCACAACATTCAACACAATCGTTCAGTACGATATATACGATGCAATACAATATTTGTATTATATAACAGTCACAACACTCAACACAATCGTTCAGTACGATATATACGATGTAATACAATATTTGTATTATATAACAGTCACAACATTCAACACAATCGTTCAGTACGATATATACGATGCAATACAATATTTTTATTATATAACAGTCACAACATTCAACACAATCGTTCAGTACGATATATACGATGCAATACAATAGTTGTATTATATAACAGTCACAACATTCAACACAATCGTTCAGTACGATATATACGATGCAATACAATATTTGTATTATATAACAGTCACAACACTCAATCACAATCGTTCAGTACGATATATACGATGCAATACAATATTTGTATTATATAACAGTCACAACATTCAACACAATCGTTCAGTACGATATATACGATGCAATACAATATTTGTATTATATAACAGTCACAACATTCAATACAATCGTTCAGTACGATATATACGATGCAATACAATATTTGTATTATATAACAGTCACAACATTCAACACAATCGTTCAGTACGATATCTACGATGCAATACAATATTTGTATTATATAACAGTCACAACATTCAACACAATCGTTCAGTACGATATATACGATGCAATACAATATTTGTATTATATAACAGTCACAACATTCAACACAATCGTTCAGTACGATATATACGATGCAATACAATATTTGTATTATATAACAGTCACAACATTCAACACAATCGTTCAGTACGATATATACGATGCAATACAATATTTGTATTATATAACAGTCACAACACTCAACACAATCGTTCAGTACGATATATACGATGCAATACAATATTTGTATTATATAACAGTCACAACATTCAACACAATCGTTCAGTACGATATATACGATGCAATACAATATTTGTATTATATAACAGTCACAACATTCAACACAATCGTTCAGTACGATATATACGATGCAATACAATATTTGTATTATATAACAGTCACAACACTCAACACAATCGTTCAGTACGATATATACGATGCAATACAATATTTGTATTATATAACAGTCACAACATTCAACACAATCGTTCAGTACGATATATACGATGCAATACAATAGTTGTATTATATAACAGTCACAACATTCAACACAATCGTTCAGTACGATATATACGATGCAATACAATAGTTGTATTATATAACAGTCACAACATTCAACACAATCGTTCAGTACGATATATACGATGCAATACAATATTTGTATTATATAACAGTCACAACACTCAATCACAATCGTTCAGTACGATATATACGATGCAATACAATATTTGTATTATATAACAGTCACAACATTCAACACAATCGTTCAGTACGATATATACGATGCAATACAATATTTGTATTATATAACAGTCACAACACTCAATCACAATCGTTCAGTACGATATATACGATGCAATACAATATTTGTATTATATAACAGTCACAACATTCAACACAATCGTTCAGTACGATATATACGATGCAATACAATATTTGTATTATATAACAGTCACAACATTCAACACAATCGTTCAGTACGATATATACGATGCAATACAATATTTGTATTATATAACAGTTACAACATTCAACACAATCGTTCAGTACGATATATACGATGCAATACAATATTTGTATTATATAACAGTCACAACATTCAACACAATCGTTCAGTACGATATATACGATGCAATACAATATTTGTATTATATAACAGTCACAACATTCAACACAATCGTTCAGCACGATATATACGATGCAATACAATATTTGTATTATATAACAGTCACAACATTCAACACAATCGTTCAGTACGATATATACGATGCAATACAATATTTGTATTATATAACAGTCACAACATTCAATACAATCGTTCAGTACGATATATACGATGCAATACAATATTTGTATTATATAACAGTCACAACATTCAACACAATCGTTCAGTACGATATATACGATGCAATACAATATTTGTATTATATAACAGTCACAACATTCAATACAATCGTTCAGTACGATATATACGATGCAATACAATATTTGTATTATATAACAGTCACAACACAACACAATCACAATTTTCCAGATTTCCTGTATGGGTGTATTTGGCTCCAAAACATGATTTCTATGGCTTTCCGATGCATGGCAACACCGGTGTTAAAATAGGCATTTCAGCGAGTGGTCCAATTATTCATCCTGACCAGCTGCCATCAACGCCAGATCCAGAAAGAGAAAAGACTTCACTCAAAGTCATGAACACTATATTACCAAAGGTAAATCCCATGAACTTAATTATTTGAAAGCTGTCCAGATTTAATCAAGCACATATAATGAGTATGAAGCTACTCGCAGCAGATGAACAGAGTCTCCTTTTCATCACAGGCCATTGGACCTATCCTCTATACTAAGACATGCCTGTACGACATGACGCCAGATCGCAAATATATTATCGATTCTTTGACGACTAAAGGTTTCCCTCAAATTATCATATGCAATGGTGCTGGACATGCATACAAGTGAGTAATTGACATTGGTGAAATAATCAATAGTGTATTTGAAATGGATAGTCGTTGTCTTTCGTTGATTGCTAGTTCTTTGTGAGCTCAACTATACTATGCAAACAGTTTGCATGTTATCTATTGAAAACTGACACAACGTGTGTATTATTATGTAATCTGGGTCTGCCGAGAAATTCGTCTGCCATACATAAAAAATGAAATATGAGATATCATGAAAATAAGTTTAATGTTGATACCTCTACCATACAGGATGTTCTCATATGCATACTCACTGGTGTACTATGTGTGACCTAGTTATTTAATCTAATATGGCACTGTAAGCGATCATAGTACTTTATTGTCATTGGTTTTATTTGGCATATACGTATTTCGGGTGGATTTCTTTCAGATTTGTTCATTTTGAGATGATATCTTCAAGACACAATTTTGATGATTATTTTTTGTCATTTTTGATAACAAGTGACCTGACGGTCAAAACAGCTCCAGTGTTTCAGCAGAGCATTGAGTGTTACCCTAATGCACAGAACAGTGTTTCAGCAGAGCATTGAGTTTTACCTTAATGAACTGAACAGTGTTTCAGCAGAGAATTGAGTGTTACCCTAATGCACAGAACAGTGTTTCAGCAGAGCATTAAGTGTTACCCTAATGCACAGAACAGTGTTTCAGCAGAACATTGAGTGTTACCCTAATGCACAGAACAGTGTTTCAGCAGAGAATTGAGTGTTACCCTAATGCACAGAACAGTGTTTCAGCAGAGCATTGAGTGTTACCCTAATGCACAGCACAGTGTTTCAGCAGAGCATTGAGTGTTACCCTAATGCACAGAACAGTGTTTCAGCAGAGCATTGAGTGTCACCCTAATGCACAGAACAGTGTTTCAGCAGAGCATTGAGTGTCACCCTAATGCATAGAACAGTGTTTCAGCAGAGCACTGAGAGTCACCCTAATGCACAGAACAGTGTTTCAGCAGAGAATTTAGTGTTATCTTAATGCACAGAACAGTGTTTCAGCAGAGCATTGAGTGTTTCCCTTTTTGCACAGAACAGTGTTTCAGCAGAGCATTGAGTGTCACCCTAATGCACAGAACAGTGTTTCAGCAGAGCATTGAGTGTCAGCCTAATGCACAGAACAGTGTTTCAGCAGAGCATTGAGTGTTATCTTAATGCACAGAACAGTGTTTCAGCAGAGCATTGAATGTTTCCCCTTATGCACAGAACAGTGTTTCAGCAGAGCATTGAGTGTCACCCTAATGCACAGAACAGTGTTTCGGCAGAGCATTGAGTGTTATCCTAATGCACAGAACAGTGTTTCAGCAGAGCATTGAGTGTCACCCTAATGCACAGAACAGTGTTTCAGCAGAGCATTGAGTGTTACCCTAATGCATAGAACAGTGTTTCAGCAGAGCATTGAGTGTTACCCTAATGCACAGAACAGTGTTTCGGCGGAGCATTGAGTGTTATCCTAATGCACAGAACAGTGTTTCAGCAGAACATTGAGTGTCACCCTAATGCACAGAACAGTGTTTCGGCAGAGCATTGAGTGTTATCCTAATGCACAGAACAGTGTTTCAGCAGAGCATTGAGTGTCACCCTAATGCACAGAACAGTGTTTCAGCAGAGCATTGAGTGTCACCCTAATGCACAGAACAGTATTTCAGCAGAGCATTGAGTGTTATCCTAATGCACAGAACAGTGTTTCAGCAGAGCATTGAGTGTTACCCTAATGCACAGAACAGTGTTTCAGCAGAGCATTGAGTGTCAGCCTAATGCACAGAACAGTGTTTCAGCAGAGCATTGAGTGTCACCCTAATGCACAGAACAGTGTTTCAGCAGAGCATTGAGTGTCACCCTAATGCACAGAACAGTATTTCAGCAGAGCATTGAGTGTTATTCTAATGCACAGAACAGTGTTTCAGCAGAGCATTGAGTGTTATCCTAATGCACAGAACAGTGTTTCAGCAGAGCATTGAGTGCTACCCTAATGCACAGAACAGTGTTTCAGCAGAGCATTGAGTGTCACCCTAATGCACAGAACAGTGTTTCAGCAGAGCATTGAGTGTCACCCTAATGCATAGAACAGTGTTTCAGCAGAGCATTGAGAGTCACCCTAATGCACAGAACAGTGTTTCAGCAGAGAATTGAGTGTCAGCCTAATGCACAGAACAGTGTTTCAGCAGAGCATTGAGTGTTATCCTAATGCACAGAACAGTGTTTCAGCAGAGCATTGAGTGTTTCCCTTTTTGCACAGAACAGTGTTTCAGCAGAGCATTGAGTGTCACCCTAATGCACAGAACAGTGTTTCAGCAGAGCATTGAGTGTCAGCCTAATGCACAGAACAGTGTTTCAGCAGAGCATTGAGTGTTATCTTAATGCACAGAACAGTGTTTCAGCAGAGCATTGAATGTTTCCCCTTATGCACAGAACAGTGTTTCAGCAGAGCATTGAGTGTCACCCTAATGCACAGAACAGTGTTTCAGCAGAGCATTGAGTGTCACCCTAATGCACAGAACAGTGTTTCAGCAGAGCATTGAGTGTCACCCTAATGCACAGAACAGTGTTTCAGCAGAGCATTAAGTGTTACCCAAATGCACAGAACAGTGTTTCAGCAGAGCATTGAGTGTTTCCCCTGATGCACAGAACAGTGTTTCAGCAGAGCATTGAGTGTTACCCTAATGCACAGAACAGTGTTTCAGCAGAGCATTGAATGTTTCCCCTTATGCACAGAACAGTGTTTCAGCAGAGCATTAAGTGTTACCCAAATGCACAGAACAGTGTTTCAGCAGAGCATTGAATGTTTCCCCTTATGCACAGAACAGTGTTTCAGCAGAGCATTAAGTGTTACCCAAATGCACAGAACAGTGTTTCAGCAGAGCATTGAGTGTTTCCCCTAATGCACAGAACAGTGTTTCAGCAGAGCATTAAGTGTCACCCAAATGCACAGAACAGTGTTTCAGCAGAGCATTGAGTGTCACTCTAATGCACAGAACAGTGTTTCAGCAGAACATTAAGTGTCACCCAAATGCACAGAACAGTGTTTCAGCAGAGCATTGAGTGTTTCCCCTTATGCACAGAACAGTGTTTCAGCAGAGCATTAAGTGTCACCCTAATGCACAGAACAATGTTTCAGCAGAGCATTGAGTGTTACCCTAATGCACAGAACAGTGTTTCAGCAGAGCATTGAGTGTCACCCTAATGCACAGAACAGTGTTTCAGCAGAGCATTGAGTATCACCCTAATGCACAGAACAGTGTTTCAGCAGAGCATTAAGTGTTACCCAAATGCATAGAACAGTGTTTCAGCAGAGCATTGAGTGTTACCCAAATGCACAGAACAGTGTTTCAGCAGAGCATTGAGTGTTACCCTAATGCACAGAACAGTGTTTCAGCAGAGCATTAAGTGTTACCCTAATGCACAGAACAGTGTTTCAGCAGAACATTGAGTGTTACTCTAATGCACAGAACAGTGTTTCAGCAGAGCAATAAGTGTTACCCTAATGCAGACAACAGTGTTTCAGCAGAGCATTGAGTGTTATCCTAATGTACAGAACAGTGTTTCAGCAGAGAATTGAGTTTTACCCTAACGTACAGAACAGTGTTTCAGCAGAGCAGTAAATGTTACCCCTAATGCACAGAACAGTGTTTCAGCAGAGCATTGAGTGTTTCCTCTTATGCACAGAATAGTGTTTCAGCAGAGCATTGAGTGTCACCATAATGCACAGAACAGTGTTTCAGCAGAGCATTGAGTGTTACCCTAATGCACAGAACAGTGTTTCAGCAGAGCATTGAGTGTTACCCTAATGCACAGAACAGTGTTTCAGCAGAGCATTGAGTGTTACCCTAATGCACAGAACAGTGTTTCAGCAGAGCATTGAGTGTTATCGTAATGCACAGAACAGTGTTTCAGCAGAGCATTGAGTGTTACCCTAATGCACAGAACAGTGTTTCAGCAGAGCATTGAGTGTTATCCTAATGCACAGAAAAGTGTTTCAGCAGAGCATTGAGTGTCACCCTAATGCACAGAACAGTGTTTCAGCAGAGCATTGAGTGTTACCCTAATGCACAGAACAGTGTTTCAGCAGAGCATTGAGTGTTACCCTAATGCACAGAACAGTGTTTCAGCGGAGCATTGAGTGTTATCCTAATGCACAGAACAGTGTTTCAGCAGAGCATTGAGTGTCACCCTAATGCACAGAACAGTGTTTCAGCAGAGCATTGAGTGTCACCCTAATGCATAGAACAGTGTTTCAGCAGAGCATTGAGTGTTACCCTAATGCACAGAACAGTGTTTCAGCGGAGCATTGAGTGTTATCCTAATGCACAGAACAGTGCTTCAGCAGAGCATTGAGTGTCACCCTAATGCACAGAACAGTGTTTCGGCAGAGCATTGAGTGTTATCCTAATGCACAGAACAGTGTTTCAGCAGAGCATTGAGTGTCACCCTAATGCACAGAACAGTGTTTCAGCAGAGCATTGAGTGTCACCCTAATGCACAGAACAGTATTTCAGCAGAGCATTGAGTGTTATCCTAATGCACAGAACAGTGTTTCAGCAGAGCATTGAGTGTTACCCTAATGCACAGAACAGTGTTTCAGCAGAGCATTGAGTGTCAGCCTAATGCACAGAACAGTGTTTCAGCAGAGCATTGAGTGTCACCTAATGCACAGAACAGTGTTTCAGCAGAGCATTGAGTGTCACCCTAATGCACAGAACAGTATTTCAGCAGAGCATTGAGTGTCAGCCTAATGCACTGAACAGTGTTTCAGCAGAGCATTGAGTGTTATCTTAATGCACAGAACAGTGTTTCAGCAGAGCATTGAATGTTTCCCCTTATGCACAGAACAGTGTTTCAGTAGAGCATTGAGTGTCACCCTAATGCACAGAACAGTGTTTCAGCAGAGCATTGAGTGTCACCCTAATGCACAGAACAGTGTTTCAGCAGAGCATTGAGTGTCACCCTAATGCACAGAACAGTGTTTCAGCAGAGCATTAAGTGTTACCCAAATGCACAGAACTGTGTTTCAGCAGAGCATTGAGTGTTTCCCCTAATGCACAGAACAGTGTTTCAGCAGAGCATTGAGTGTTACCCTAATGCACAGAACAGTGTTTCAGCAGAGCATTGAATGTTTCCCCTTATGCACAGAACAGTGTTTCAGCAGAGCATTAAGTGTTACCCAAATGCACAGAACAGTGTTTCAGCAGAGCATTGAATGTTTCCCCTTATGCACAGAACAGTGTTTCAGCAGAGCATTAAGTGTTACCCAAATGCACAGAACAGTGTTTCAGCAGAGCATTGAGTGTTTCCCCTAATGCACAGAACAGTGTTTCAGCAGAGCATTAAGTGTCACCCAAATGCACAGAACAGTGTTTCAGCAGAGCATTGAGTGTTACCCTAATGCACAGAACAGTGTTTAAGCAGAGCATTGAGTGTTACCCTTATGCACAGAACAGTGTTTCAGCAGAGCATTGAGTGTTATCGTAATGCACAGAACAGTGTTTCAGCAGAGCATTGAGTGTTACCCTAATGCACAGAACAGTGTTTCAGCAGAGCATTGAGTGTTATCCTAATGCACAGAACAGTGTTTCAGCAGAGCATTGAGTGTCAGCCCAATGCACAGAACAGTGTTTCAGCAGAGCATTGAGTGTCACCCTAATGCACAGAACAGTGTTTCAGCAGAGCATTGAGTGTCACCCTAATGCATAGAACAGTGTTTCAGCAGAGCATTGAGTGTTACCCTAATGCACAGAACAGTGT
Organism: Saccoglossus kowalevskii; assembly: GCF_978046115.1. NCBI lineage: Eukaryota > Metazoa > Hemichordata > Enteropneusta > Harrimaniidae > Saccoglossus > Saccoglossus kowalevskii. Next base: position 37,894,033 of record NC_140649.1, on the reverse strand, counting down.
TTCAGCGGAGCATTGAGTGTTATCCTAATGCACAGAACAGTGCTTCAGCAGAGCATTGAGTGTCACCCTAATGCACAGAACAGTGTTTCGGCAGAGCATTGAGTGTTATCCTAATGCACAGAACAGTGTTTCGGCAGAGCATTGAGTGTTATCCTAATGCACAGAACAGTGTTTCAGCAGAGCATTGAGTGTCACCCTAATGCACAGAACAGTGTATCAGCAGAGCATTGAGTGTCACACTAATGCACAGAACAGTATTTCAGCAGAGCATTGAGTGTTATCCTAATGCACAGAACAGTGTTTCAGCAGAGCATTGAGTGTTACCCTAATGCACAGAACAGTGTTTCAGCAGAGCATTGAGTGTCAGCCCAATGCACAGAACAGTGTTTCAGCAGAGCATTGAGTGTCACCCTAATGCACAGAACAGTGTTTCAGCAGAGCATTGAGTGTCACCCTAATGCACAGAACAGTATTTCAGCAGAGCATTGAGTGTCAGCCTAATGCACAGAACAGTGTTTCAGCAGAGCATTGAGTGTTATCTTAATGCACAGAACAGTGTTTCAGCAGAGCATTGAATGTTTCCCCTTATGCACAGAACAGTGTTTCAGCAGAGCATTGAGTGTCACCCTAATGCACAGAACAGTGTTTCAGCAGAGCATTGAGTGTCACCCTAATGCACAGAACAGTGTTTCAGCAGAGCATTGAGTGTCACCCTAATGCACAGAACAGTGTTTCAGCAGAGCATTAAGTGTTACCCAAATGCACAGTACAGTGTTTCAGCAGAGCATTGAGTGTTTCCCCTAATGCACAGAACAGTGTTTCAGCAGAGCATTGAGTGTTACCCTAATGCACAGAACAGTGTTTCAGCAGAGCATTGAATGTTTCCCCTTATGCACAGAACAGTGTTTCAGCAGAGCATTAAGTGTTACCCAAATGCACAGAACAGTGTTTCAGCAGAGCATTGAATGTTTCCCCTTATGCACAGAACAGTGTTTCAGCAGAGCATTAAGTGTTACCCAAATGCACAGAACAGTGTTTCAGCAGAGCATTGAGTGTTTCCCCTAATGCACAGAACAGTGTTTCAGCAGAGCATTAAGTGTCACCCAAATGCACAGAACAGTGTTTCAGCAGAGCATTGAGTGTCACTCTAATGCACAGAACAATGTTTCAGCAGAGCATTGAGTGTTACCCTAATGCACAGAACAGTGTTTCAGCAGAGCATTGAGTGTCAGCCCAATGCACAGAACAGTGTTTCAGCAGAGCATTGAGTGTCACCCTAATGCACAGAACAGTGTTTCAGCAGAGCATTGAGTGTCACCCTAATGCACAGAACAGTATTTCAGCAGAGCATTGAGTGTCAGCCTAATGCACAGAACAGTGTTTCAGCAGAGCATTGAGTGTTATCTTAATGCACAGAACAGTGTTTCAGCAGAGCATTGAATGTTTCCCCTTATGCACAGAACAGTGTTTCAGCAGAGCATTGAGTGTCACCCTAATGCACAGAACAGTGTTTCAGCAGAGCATTGAGTGTCACCCTAATGCACAGAACAGTGTTTCAGCAGAGCATTGAGTGTCACCCTAATGCACAGAACAGTGTTTCAGCAGAGCATTAAGTGTTACCCAAATGCACAGTACAGTGTTTCAGCAGAGCATTGAGTGTTTCCCCTAATGCACAGAACAGTGTTTCAGCAGAGCATTGAGTGTTACCCTAATGCACAGAACAGTGTTTCAGCAGAGCATTGAATGTTTCCCCTTATGCACAGAACAGTGTTTCAGCAGAGCATTAAGTGTTACCCAAATGCACAGAACAGTGTTTCAGCAGAGCATTGAATGTTTCCCCTTATGCACAGAACAGTGTTTCAGCAGAGCATTAAGTGTTACCCAAATGCACAGAACAGTGTTTCAGCAGAGCATTGAGTGTTTCCCCTAATGCACAGAACAGTGTTTCAGCAGAGCATTAAGTGTCACCCAAATGCACAGAACAGTGTTTCAGCAGAGCATTGAGTGTCACTCTAATGCACAGAACAATGTTTCAGCAGAGCATTAAGTGTCACCCAAATGCACAGAACAGTGTTTCAGCAGAGCATTGAGTGTTTCCCCTTATGCACAGAACAGTGTTTCAGCAGAGCATTAAGTGTCACCCTAATGCACAGAACAATGTTTCAGCAGAGCATTGAGTGTTACCCTAATGCACAGAGCAGTGTTTCAGCAGAGCATTGAGTGTCACCCTAATGCACAGAACAGTGTTTCAGCAGAGCATTGAGTATCACCCTAATGCACAGAACAGTGTTTCAGCAGAGCATTAAGTGTTACCCAAATGCATAGAACAGTGTTTCAGCAGAGCATTGAGTGTTACCCAAATGCACAGAACAGTATTTCAGCAGAGGATTGAGTGTTACCCTAATGCACAGAACAGTGTTTCAGCAGAGCATTAAGTGTTACCCTAATGCACAGAACAGTGTTTCAGCAGAACATTGAGTGTTACTCTAATGCACAGAACAGTGTTTCAGCAGAGCAATAAGTGTTACCCTAATGCAGACAACAGTGTTTCAGCAGAGCATTGAGTGTTATCCTAATGTACAGAACAGTGTTTCAGCAGAGAATTGAGTTTTACCCTAACGTACAGAACAGTGTTTCAGCAGAGCAGTAAATGTTACCCCTAATGCACAGAAAAGTGTTTCAGCAGAGCATTGAGTGTTTCCCCTTATGCACAGAATAGTGTTTCAGCAGAGCATTGAGTGTCACCATAATGCACAGAACAGTGTTTCAGCAGAGCATTGAGTGTTACCTTAATGCACAGAACAGTGTTTCAGCAGAGCATTGAGTGTTACCCTAATGCACAGAACAGTGTTTCAGCAGGACATTGAGTGTCACCCTAATGCACAGAACAGTGTTTCGGCAGAGCATTGAGTGTTTCCCCTTATGCACAGAACAGTGTTTCAGCAGAGCATTAAGTGTCACCCAAATGCACAGAACAGTGTTTCAGCAGAGCATTGAGTGTTTCCCCTTATGCACAGAACAGTGTTTCAGCAGAGCATTAAGTGTCACCCTAATGCACAGAACAATGTTTCAGCAGAGCATTGAGTGTTACCCTAATGCACAGAACAGTGTTTCAGCAGAGCATTGAGTGTCACCCTAATGCACAGAACAGTGTTTCAGCAGAGCATTGAGTATCACCCTAATGCACAGAACAGTGTTTCAGCAGAGCATTAAGTGTTACCCAAATGCATAGAACAGTGTTTCAGCAGAGCATTGAGTGTTACCCAAATGCACAGAACAGTATTTCAGCAGAGGATTGAGTGTTACCCTAATGCACAGAACAGTGTTTCAGCAGAGCATTAAGTGTTACCCTAATGCACAGAACAGTGTTTCAGCAGAACATTGAGTGTTACTCTAATGCACAGAACAGTGTTTCAGCAGAGCAATAAGTGTTACCCTAATGCAGACAACAGTGTTTCAGCAGAGCATTGAGTGTTATCCTAATGTACAGAACAGTGTTTCAGCAGAGAATTGAGTTTTACCCTAACGTACAGAACAGTGTTTCAGCAGAGCAGTAAATGTTACCCCTAATGCACAGAAAAGTGTTTCAGCAGAGCAATGAGTGTTTCCCCTTATGCACAGAATAGTGTTTCAGCAGAGCATTGAGTGTCACCATAATGCACAGAACAGTGTTTCAGCAGAGCATTGAGTGTTACCCTAATGCACAGAACAGTGTTTCAGCAGAGCATTGAGTGTTACCCTAATGCACAGAACAGTGTTTCAGCAGGACATTGAGTGTCACCCTAATGCACAGAACAGTGTTTCGGCAGAGCATTGAGTGTTATCCTAATGCACAGAACAGTGTTTCAGCAGAGCATTGAGTGTTACCCTAATGCACAGAACAGTGTTTCAGCAGAGCATTGAGTGTTACCCTAATGCACAGAACAGTGTTTCAGCAGAGCATTGAGTGTTATCCTAATGCACAGAACAGTGTTTCAGCAGAGAATTGAGTGTTATCCTAATGCACAGAACAGTGTTTCAGCAGAGCATTGAGTGTTACCCAAATGCACAGAACAGTGTTTCAGCAGAGCATTGAGTGTTATCCTAATGCACAGAACAGTGTTTCAGCAGAGCATTGAGTGTCACCCTAATGCACAGAACAGTGTTTCGGCAGAGCATTGAGTGTTATCCTAATGCACAGAACAGTATTTCAGCAGAGGATTGAGTGTTACCCTAATGCACAGAACAGTGTTTCAGCAGAGCATTAAGTGTTACCCTAATGCACAGAACAGTGTTTCAGCAGAACATTGAGTGTTACTCTAATGCACAGAACAGTGTTTCAGCAGAGCAATAAGTGTTACCCTAATGCAGACAACAGTGTTTCAGCAGAGCATTGAGTGTTATCCTAATGTACAGAACAGTGTTTCAGCAGAGAATTGAGTTTTACCCTAACGTACAGAACAGTGTTTCAGCAGAGCAGTAAATGTTACCCCTAATGCACAGAAAAGTGTTTCAGCAGAGCAATGAGTGTTTCCCCTTATGCACAGAATAGTGTTTCAGCAGAGCATTGAGTGTCACCATAATGCACAGAACAGTGTTTCAGCAGAGCATTGAGTGTTACCCTAATGCACAGAACAGTGTTTCAGCAGAGCATTGAGTGTTACCCTAATGCACAGAACAGTGTTTCAGCAGGACATTGAGTGTCACCCTAATGCACAGAACAGTGTTTCGGCAGAGCATTGAGTGTTATCCTAATGCACAGAACAGTGTTTCAGCAGAGCATTGAGTGTTACCCTAATGCACAGAACAGTGTTTCAGCAGAGCATTGAGTGTTACCCTAATGCACAGAACAGTGTTTCAGCAGAGCATTGAGTGTTATCCTAATGCACAGAACAGTGTTTCAGCAGAGAATTGAGTGTTATCCTAATGCACAGAACAGTGTTTCAGCAGAGCATTGAGTGTTACCCAAATGCACAGAACAGTGTTTCAGCAGAGCATTGAGTGTTATCCTAATGCACAGAACAGTGTTTCAGCAGAGCATTGAGTGTCACCCTAATGCACAGAACAGTGTTTCGGCAGAGCATTGAGTGTTATCCTAATGCACAGAACAGTGTTTCAGCAGAGCATTGAGTGTCACCCTAATGCACAGAACAGTGTTTCGGCAGAGCATTGAGTGTTATCCTAATGCACAGAACAGTGTTTCAGCAGAGCATTGAGTGTCACCCTTATGCACAGAACAGTGTTTCAGCAGAGCATTGAGTGTTACCCTAATGCACAGAACAGTGTTTCAGCAGAGCATTGAGTGTCACCCTAATGCACAGAACAGTGTTTCAGCAGAGCATTGAGTGTCACCCTAATGCATAGAACAGTGTTTCAGCAGAGCATTGAGAGTCACCCTAATGCACAGAACAGTGTTTCAGCAGAGAATTTAGTGTTATCCTAATGCACAGAACAGTGTTTCAGCAGAGCATTGAGTGTTTCCCTTTTTGCACAGAACAGTGTTTCAGCAGAGCATTGAGTGTCACCCTAATGCACAGAACAGTGTTTCAGCAGAGCATTGAGTGTCAGCCTAATGCACAGAACAGTGTTTCAGCAGAGCATTGAGTGTTATCTTAATGCACAGAACAGTGTTTCAGCAGAGCATTGAATGTTTCCCCTTATGCACAGAACAGTGTTTCAGCAGAGCATTGAGTGTCACCCTAATGCACAGAACAGTGTTTCAGCAGAGCATTGAGTGTCACCCTAATGTACAGAACAGTGTTTCAGCAGAGCATTAAGTGTTACCCAAATGCACAGAACAGTGTTTCAGCAGAGCATTGAGTGTTTCCCCTAATGCACAGAACAGTGTTTCAGCAGAGCATTAAGTGTCACCCAAATGCACAGAACAGTGTTTCAGCAGAGCATTGAGTGTCACTCTAATGCACAGAACAGTGTTTCAGCAGAGCATTAAGTGTCACCCAAATGCACAGAACAGTGTTTCAGCAGAGCATTGAGTGTTTCCCCTTATGCACAGAACAGTGTTTCAGCAGAGCATTAAGTGTCACCCTAATGCACAGAACAATGTTTCAGCAGAGCATTGAGTGTTACCCTAATGCACAGAACAGTGTTTCAGCAGAGCATTGAGTGTCACTCTAATGCACAGAACAGTGTTTCAGCAGAGCATTAAGTGTCACCCTAATGCACAGAACAGTGTTTCAGCAGAGCATTGAGTGTCACCCTAATGCACAGAACAGTGTTTCAGCAGAGCATTGAGTGTCACCCTAATGCATAGAACAGTGTTTCAGCAGAGCATTGAGAGTCACCCTAATGCACAGAACAGTGTTTCAGCAGAGAATTTAGTGTTATCCTAATGCACAGAACAGTGTTTCAGCAGAGCATTGAGTGTTTCCCTTTTTGCACAGAACAGTGGTTCAGCAGAGCATTGAGTGTCACCCTAATGCACAGAACAGTGTTTCAGCAGAGCATTGAGTGTCAGCCTAATGCACAGAACAGTGTTTCAGCAGAGCATTGAGTGTTATCTTAATGCACAGAACAGTGTTTCAGCAGAGCATTGAATGTTTCCCCTTATGCACAGAACAGTGTTTCAGCAGAGCATTGAGTGTCACCCTAATGCACAGAACAGTGTTTCAGCAGAGCATTGAGTGTCACCCTAATGCACAGAACAGTGTTTCAGCAGAGCATTACGTGTTACCCAAATGCACAGAACAGTGTTTCAGCAGAGCATTGAGTGTTTCCCCTAATGCACAGAACAGTGTTTCAGCAGAGCATTGAGTGTTACCCTAATGCACAGAACAGTGTTTCAGCAGAGCATTGAATGTTTCCCCTTATGCACAGAACAGTGTTTCAGCAGAGCATTGAGTGTCACCCTAATGCACAGAACAGTGTTTCAGCAGAGCATTAAGTGTTACCCAAATGCACAGAACAGTGTTTCCGCAGAGCATTGAGTGTTTCCCCTAATGCACAGAACAGTGTTTCAGCAGAGCATTAAGTGTCACCCAAATGCACAGAACAGTGTTTCAGCAGAGCATTGAGTGTTTCCCCTTATGCACAGAACAGTGTTTCAGCAGAGCATTAAGTGTCACCCTAATGCACAGAACAATGTTTCAGCAGAGCATTGAGTGTTACCCTAATGCACTGAACAGTGTTTCAGCAGAGCATTGAGTGTCACCCTAATGCACAGAACAGTGTTTCAGCAGAGCATTGAGTATCACCCTAATGCACAGAACAGTGTTTCAGCAGAGCATTAAGTGTTACCCAAATGAATAGAACAGTGTTTCAGCAGAGCATTGAGTGTTACCCAAATGCACAGAACAGTGTTTCAGCAGAGGATTGAGTGTTACCCTAATGCACAGAACAGTGTTTCGGCAGAGCATTAAGTGATACCCTAATGCATAGAACAGTGTTTCAGCAGAGCATTGAGTGTTATTCTAATGCATAGAACAGTGTTTCAGCAGAGCATTGAGTGTCACCCTAATGCACAGAACAGTGTTTCAGCAGAGCATTGAGTGTCACCCTAATGCACAGAACAGTGTTTCAGCAGAGCATTAAGTGTTACCCAAATGCACAGAACAGTGTTTCAGCAGAGCATTGAGTGTTTACCCTAATGCACAGAACAGTGTTTCAGCAGAGCATTAAGTGTCACCCAAATGCACAGAACAGTGTTTCAGCAGAGCATTGAGTGTCACTCTAATGCACAGAACAGTGTTTCAGCAGAGCATTAAGTGTCACCCAAATGCACAGAACAGTGTTTCAGCAGAGCATTGAGTGTTTCCCCTTATGCACAGAACAGTGTTTCAGCAGAGCATTAAGTGTCACCCTAATGCACAGAACAATGTTTCAGCAGAGCATTGAGTGTTACCCTAATGCACAGAACAGTGTTTCAGCAGAGCATTGAGTGTCACCCTAATGCACAGAACAGTGTTTCAGCAGAGCATTGAGTATCACCCTAATGCACAGAACAGTGTTTCAGCAGAGCATTAAGTGTTACCCAAATGCATAGAACAGTGATTCAGCAGAGCATTGAGTGTTACCCAAATGCACAGAACAGTGTTTCAGCAGAGCATTGAGTGTTACTCTAATGCACAGAACAGTGTTTCGGCAGAGCATTAAGTGTTACCCTAATGCACAGAACAGTGTTTCAGCAGAACATTGAGTGTTACTCTAATGCACAGAACAGTGTTTCAGCAGAGCAATAAGTGTTACCCTAATGCAGACAACAGTGTTTCAGCAGAGCATTGAGTGTTATCCTAATGTACAGAACAGTGTTTCAGCAGAGAATTGAGTATTACCCTAACGTACAGAACAGTGTTTCAGCAGAGCAGTAAATGTTACCCCTAATGCACAGAACAGTGTTTCAGCAGAGCATTGAGTGTTTCCCCTAATGCACAGAACAGTGTTTCAGCAGAGCATTGAGTGTTACCCTAATGCACAGAACAGTGTTTCAGCTGAGCATTGAATGTTTCCCCTTATGCACAGAACAGTGTTTCAGCAGAGCATTGAGTGTCACCCTAATGCACAGAACAGTGTTTCAGCAGAGCATTGAGTGTCACCCTAATGCACAGAACAGTGTTTCAGCAGAGAATTAAGTGTTACCCAAATGCACAGAACAGTGTTTCAGCAGAGCATTGAGTGTTTACCCTAATGCACAGAACAGTGTTTCAGCAGAGCATTAAGTGTTATCTTAATGCACAGAACAGTGTTTCAGCAGAGCATTGAATGTTTCCCCTTATGCACAGAACAGTGTTTCAGCAGAGCATTGAGTGTCACCCTAATGCACAGAACAGTGTTTCAGCAGAGCATTGAGTGTCACCCTAATGCACAGAACAGTGTTTCAGCAGAGCATTACGTGTTACCCAAATGCACAGAACAGTGTTTCAGCAGAGCATTGAGTGTTTCCCCTAATGCACAGAACAGTGTTTCAGCAGAGCATTGAGTGTTACTCTAATGCACAGAACAGTGTTTCAGCAGAGCATTGAATGTTTCCCCTTATGCACAGAACAGTGTTTCAGCAGAGCATTGAGTGTCACCCTAATGCACAGAACAGTGTTTCAGCAGAGCATTGAGTGTCACCCTAATGCACAGAACAGTGTTTCAGCAGAGCATTAAGTGTTACCCAAATGCACAGAACAGTGTTTCCGCAGAGCATTGAGTGTTTCCCCTAATGCACAGAACAGTGTTTCAGCAGAGCATTAAGTGTCACCCAAATGCACAGAACAGTGTTTCAGCAGAGCATTGAGTGTTTCCCCTTATGCACAGAACAGTGATTCAGCAGAGCATTAAGTGTCACCCTAATGCACAGAACAATGTTTCAGCAGAGCATTGAGTGTTACCCTAATGCACTGAACAGTGTTTCAGCAGAGCATTGAGTGTCACCCTAATGCACAGAACAGTGTTTCAGCAGAGCATTGAGTATCACCCTAATGCACAGAACAGTGTTTCAGCAGAGCATTAAGTGTTACCCAAATGAATAGAACAGTGTTTCAGCAGAGCATTGAGTGTTACCCAAATGCACAGAACAGTCTTTCAGCAGAGCATTGAGTGTTACCCTAATGCACAGAACAGTGTTTCGGCAGAGCATTAAGTGTTACCCTAATGCATAGAACAGTGTTTCAGCAGAGCATTGAGTGTTATTCTAATGCATGGAACAGTGTTTCAGCAGAGCATTGAGTGTCACCCTAATGCACAGAACAGTGTTTCAGCAGAGCATTGAGTGTCACCCTAATGCACAGAACAGTGTTTCAGCAGAGCATTAAGTGTTACCCAAATGCACAGAACAGTGTTTCAGCAGAGCATTGAGTGTTTACCCTAATGCACAGAACAGTGTTTCAGCAGAGCATTAAGTGTCACCCAAATGCACAGAACAGTGTTTCAGCAGAGCATTGAGTGTCACTCTAATGCACAGAACAGTGTTTCAGCAGAGCATTAAGTGTCACCCAAATGCACAGAACAGTGTTTCAGCAGAGCATTGAGTGTTTCCCCTTATGCACAGAACAGTGTTTCAGCAGAGCATTAAGTGTCACCCTAATGCACAGAACAATGTTTCAGCAGAGCATTGAGTGTTACCCTAATGCACAGAACAGTGTTTCAGCAGAGCATTGAGTGTCACCCTAATGCACAGAACAGTGTTTCAGCAGAGCATTGAGTATCACCCTAATGCACAGAACAGTGTTTCAGCAGAGCATTAAGTGTTACCCAAATGCATAGAACAGTGATTCAGCAGAGCATTGAGTGTTACCCAAATGCACAGAACAGTGTTTCAGCAGAGCATTGAGTGTTACTCTAATGCACAGAACAGTGTTTCGGCAGAGCATTAAGTGTTACCCTAATGCACAGAACAGTGTTTCAGCAGAACATTGAGTGTTACTCTAATGCACAGAACAGTGTTTCAGCAGAGCAATAAGTGTTACCCTAATGCAGACAACAGTGTTTCAGCAGAGCATTGAGTGTTATCCTAATGTACAGAACAGTGTTTCAGCAGAGAATTGAGTATTACCCTAACGTACAGAACAGTGTTTCAGCAGAGCAGTAAATGTTACCCCTAATGCACAGAACAGTGTTTCAGCAGAGCATTGAGTGTTTCCCCTAATGCACAGAACAGTGTTTCAGCAGAGCATTGAGTGTTACCCTAATGCACAGAACAGTGTTTCAGCAGAGCATTGAATGTTTCCCCTTATGCACAGAACAGTGTTTCAGCAGAGCATTGAGTGTCACCCTAATGCACAGAACAGTGTTTCAGCAGAGCATTGAGTGTCACCCTAATGCACAGAACAGTGTTTCAGCAGAGAATTAAGTGTTACCCAAATGCACAGAACAGTGTTTCAGCAGAGCATTGAGTGTTTACCCTAATGCACAGAACAGTGTTTCAGCAGAGCATTAAGTGTCACCCAAATGCACAGAACAGTGTTTCAGCAGAGCATTGAGTGTTTCCCCTTATGCACAGAACAGTGTTTCAGCAGAGCATTAAGTGTCACCCTAATGCACAGAACAATGTTTCAGCAGAGCATTGAGTGTTACCCTAATGCACAGAACAGTGTTTCAGCAGAGCATTGAGTGTCACCCTATTGCACAGAACAGTGTTTCAGCAGAGCATTGAGTGTTACCCTAATGCACAGAACAGTGTTTCAGCAGAGCATTGAGTGTCAGCCTAATGCACAGAACAGAGTTTCAGCAGAGCATTGAGTGTCACCCTAATGCACAGAACAGTGTTTCAGCAGAGCATTGAGTGTCACCCTAATGCACAGAACAGTATTTCAGCAGAGCATTGAGTGTTATTCTAATGCACAGAACAGTGTGTCAGCAGAGCATTGAGTGTTATCCTAATGCACAGAACAGTGTTTCAGCAGAGCATTGAGTGTTACCCTAATGCACAGAACAGTGTTTCAGCAGAGCATTGAGTGTCACCCTAATGCACAGAACAGTGTTTCAGCAGAGCATTGAGTGTCACCCTAATGCATAGAACAGTGTTTCAGCAGAGCATTGAGAGTCACCCTAATGCACAGAACAGTGTTTCAGCAGAGAATTTAGTGTTATCCTAATGCACAGAACAGTGTTTCAGCAGAGCATTGAGTGTTTCCCTTTTTGCACAGAACAGTGTTTCAGCAGAGCATCGAGTGTCACCCTAATGCACAGAACAGTGTTTCAGCAGAGCATTGAGTGTCAGCCTAATGCACAGAACAGTGTTTCTGCAGAGCATTAAGTGTCACCCTAATGCACAGAACAATGTTTCAGCAGAGCATTGAGTGTTACCCTAATGCACAGAACAGTGTTTCAGCAGAGCATTGAGTGTCACTCTAATGCACAGAACAGTGTTTCAGCAGAGCATTGAGTGTCACTCTAATGCACAGAACAGTGTTTCAGCAGAGCATTAAGTGTCACCCAAATGCACAGAACAGTGTTTCAGCAGAGCATTGAGTGTTTCCCCTTATGCACAGAACAGTGTTTCAGCAGAGCATTAAGTGTCACCCTAATGCACAGAACAATGTTTCAGCAGAGCATTGAGTGTTACCCTAATGCACAGAACAGTGTTTCAGCAGAGCATTGAGTGTCACTCTAATGCACAGAACAGTGTTTCAGCAGAGCATTAAGTGTCACCCTAATGCACAGAACAGTGTTTCAGCAGAGCATTGAGTGTCACCCTAATGCACAGAACAGTGTTTCAGCAGAGCATTGAGTGTCACCCTAATGCATAGAACAGTGTTTCAGCAGAGCATTGAGAGTCACCCTAATGCACAGAACAGTGTTTCAGCAGAGAATTTAGTGTTATCCTAATGCACAGAACAGTGTTTCAGCAGAGCATTGAGTGTTTCCCTTTTCACACAGAACAGTGTTTCAGCAGAGCATTGAGTGTCACCCTAATGCACAGAACAGTGTTTCAGCAGAGCATTGACTGTCAGCCTAATGCACAGAACAGTGTTTCAGCAGAGCATTGAGTGTTATCTTAATGCACAGAACAGTGTTTCAGCAGAGCATTGAATGTTTCCCCTTATGCACAGAACAGTGTTTCAGCAGAGCATTGAGTGTCACCCTAATGCACAGAACAGTGTTTCAGCAGAGCATTGAGTGTCACCCTAATGCACAGAACAGTGTTTCAGCAGAGCATTACGTGTTACCCAAATGCACAGAACAGTGTTTCAGCAGAGCATTGAGTGTTTCCCCTAATGCACAGAACAGTGTTTCAGCAGAGCATTGAGTGTTACCCTAATGCACAGAACAGTGTTTCAGCAGAGCATTGAATGTTTCCCCTTATGCACAGAACAGTGTTTCAGCAGACCATTGAGTGTCACCCTAATGCACAGAGCAGTGTTTCAGCAGAGCATTGAGTGTCACCCTAATGCACAGAACAGTGTTTCAGCAGAGCATTAAGTGTTACCCAAATGCACAGAACAGTGTTTCAGCAGAGCATTGAGTGTTTCCCCTAATGCACAGAACAGTGTTTCAGCAGAGCATTAAGTGTCACCCTAATGCACAGAACAATGTTTCAGCAGAGCATTGAGTGTTACCCTAATGCACAGAACAGTGTTTCAGCAGAGCATTGAGTGTCACCCTAATGCACAGAACAGTGTTTCAGCAGAGCATTGAGTATCACCCTAATGCACAGAACAGTGTTTCAGCAGAGCATTAAGTGTTACCCAAATGAATAGAACACTGTTTCAGCAGAGCATTGAGTGTTACCCAAATGCACAGAACAGTGTTTCAGCAGAGCATTGAGTGTTACCCTAATGCACAGAACAGTGTTTCGGCAGAGCATTAAGTGTTACCCTAATGCATAGAACAGTGTTTCAGCAGAGCATTGAGTGTTATTCTAATGCATAGAACAGTGTTTCAGCAGAGCATTGAGTGTCACCCTAATGCACAGAACAGTGTTTCAGCAGAGCATTGAGTGTCACCCTAATGCACAGAACAGTGTTTCAGCAGAGCATTGAGTGTTTACCCTATTGCACAGAACAGTGTTTCAGCAGAGCATTAAGTGTCACCCAAATGCACAGAACAGTGTTTCAGCAGAGCATTGAGTGTCACTCTAATGCACAGAACAGTGTTTCAGCAGAGCATTAAGTGTCACCCAAATGCACAGAACAGTGTTTCAGCAAAGCATTGAGTGTTTCCCCTTATGCACAGAACAGTGTTTCAGCAGAGCATTAAGTGTCACCCTAATGCACAGAACAATGTTTCAGCAGAGCATTGAGTGTTACCCTAATGCACAGAACAGTGTTTCAGCAGAGCATTGAGTGTCACCCTAATGCACAGAACAGTGTTTCAGCAGAGCATTGAGTATCACCCTAATGCACAGAACAGTGTTTCAGCAGAGCATTAAGTGTTACCCAAATGCATAGAACAGTGTTTCAGCAGAGCATTGAGTGTTACCCAAATGCACAGAACAGTGTTTCAGCAGAGCATTGAGTGTTACTCTAATGCACAGAACAGTGTTTCGGCAGAGCATTAAGTGTTACCCTAATGCACAGAACAGTGTTTCAGCAGAACATTGAGTGTAACTCTAATGCACAGAACAGTGTTTCAGCAGAGCATTGAGTGTCACCCTAATGCACAGAACAATGTTTCAGCAGAGCATTGAGTGTTACCCTAATGCACAGAACAGTGTTTCAGCAGAACATTGAGTGTCACCCTAATGCACAGAACAGTGTTTCAGCAGAGCATTGAGTATCACCCTAATGCACAGAACAGTGTTTCAGCAGAGCATTAAGTGTTACCCAAATGCATAGAACAGTGTTTCAGCAGAGCATTGAGTGTTACCCAAATGCACAGAACAGTATTTCAGCAGAGGATTGAGTGTTACCCTAATGCACAGAACAGTGTTTCAGCAGAGCATTAAGTGTTACCCTAATGCACAGAACAGTGTTTCAGCAGAACATTGAGTGTTACTCTAATGCACAGAACAGTGTTTCAGCAGAGCAATAAGTGTTACCCTAATGCAGACAACAGTGTTTCAGCAGAGCATTGAGTGTTATCCTAATGTACAGAACAGTGTTTCAGCAGAGAATTGAGTTTTACCCTAACGTACAGAACAGTGTTTCAGCAGAGCAGTAAATGTTACCCCTAATGCACAGAAAAGTGTTTCAGCAGAGCAATGAGTGTTTCCCCTTATGCACAGAATAGTGTTTCAGCAGAGCATTGAGTGTCACTCTAATGCACAGAACAGTGTTTCAGCAGAGCATTAAGTGTCACCCTAATGCACAGAACAGTGTTTCAGCAGAGCATTGAGTGTTTCCCTTTTTGCACAGAACAGTGTTTCAGCAGAGCATTGAGTGTCACTCTAATGCACAGAACAGTGTTTCAGCAGAGCATTAAGTGTCACCCTAATGCACAGAACAGTGTTTCAGCAGAGCATTGAGTGTCACCCTAATGCACAGAACAGTGTTTCAGCAGAGCATTGAGTGTCACCCTAATGCATAGAACAGTGTTTCAGCAGAGCATTGAGAGTCACCCTAATGCACAGAACAGTGTTTCAGCAGAGAATTTAGTGTTATCCTAATGCACAGAACAGTGTTTCAGCAGAGCATTGAGTGTTTCCCTTTTCACACAGAACAGTGTTTCAGCAGAGCATTGAGTGTCACCCTAATGCACAGAACAGTGTTTCAGCAGAGCATTGACTGTCAGCCTAATGCACAGAACAGTGTTTCAGCAGAGCATTGAGTGTTATCTTAATGCACAGAACAGTGTTTCAGCAGAGCATTGAATGTTTCCCCTTATGCACAGAACAGTGTTTCAGCAGAGCATTGAGTGTCACCCTAATGCACAGAACAGTGTTTCAGCAGAGCATTGAGTGTCACCCTAATGCACAGAACAGTGTTTCAGCAGAGCATTACGTGTTACCCAAATGCACAGAACAGTGTTTCAGCAGAGCATTGAGTGTTTCCCCTAATGCACAGAACAGTGTTTCAGCAGAGCATTGAGTGTTACCCTAATGCACAGAACAGTGTTTCAGCAGAGCATTGAGTGTCACCCTAATGCACAGAACAGTGTTTCAGCAGAGCATTGAGTATCACCCTAATGCACAGAACAGTGTTTCAGCAGAGCATTAAGTGTTACCCAAATGCATAGAACAGTGTTTCAGCAGAGCATTGAGTGTTACCCAAATGCACAGAACAGTGTTTCAGCAGAGCATTGAGTGTTACTCTAATGCACAGAACAGTGTTTCGGCAGAGCATTAAGTGTTACCCTAATGCACAGAACAGTGTTTCAGCAGAACATTGAGTGTTACTCTAATGCACAGAACAGTGTTTCAGCAGAGCATTGAGTGTCACCCTAATGTACAGAACAATGTTTCAGCAGAGCATTGAGTGTTACCCTAATGCACAGAACAGTGTTTCAGCAGAACATTGAGTGTCACACTAATGCACAGAACAGTGTTTCAGCAGAGCATTGAGTATCACCCTAATGCACAGAACAGTGTTTCAGCAGAGCATTAAGTGTTACCCAAATGCATAGAACAGTGTTTCAGCAGAGCATTGAGTGTCAGCCTAATGCACAGAACAGAGTTTCAGCAGAGCATTGAGTGTCACCCTAATGCACAGAACAGTGTTTCAGCAGAGCATTGAGTGTCACCCTAATGCACAGAACAGTATTTCAGCAGAGCATTGAGTGTTATTCTAATGCACAGAACAGTGTGTCAGCAGAGCATTGAGTGTTATCCTAATGCACAGAACAGTGTTTCAGCAGAGCATTGAGTGTTACCCTAATGCACAGAACAGTGTTTCAGCAGAGCATTGAGTGTCACCCTAATGCACAGAACAGTGTTTCAGCAGAGCATTGAGTGTCACCCTAATGCATAGAACAGTGTTTCAGCAGAGCATTGAGAGTCACCCTAATGCACAGAACAGTGTTTCAGCAGAGAATTTAGTGTTATCCTAATGCACAGAACAGTGTTTCAGCAGAGCATTGAGTGTTTCCCTTTTTGCACAGAACAGTGTTTCAGCAGAGCATCGAGTGTCACCCTAATGCACAGAACAGTGTTTCAGCAGAGCATTGAGTGTCAGCCTAATGCACAGAACAGTGTTTCAGCAGAGCATTAAGTGTCACCCTAATGCACAGAACAATGTTTCAGCAGAGCATTGAGTGTTACCCTAATGCACAGAACAGTGTTTCAGCAGAGCATTGAGTGTCACTCTAATGCACAGAACAGTGTTTCAGCAGAGCATTGAGTGTCACTCTAATGCACAGAACAGTGTTTCAGCAGAGCATTAAGTGTCACCCAAATGCACAGAACAGTGTTTCAGCAGAGCATTGAGTGTTTCCCCTTATGCACAGAACTGTGTTTCAGCAGAGCATTAAGTGTCACCCTAATGCACAGAACAATGTTTCAGCAGAGCATTGAGTGTTACCCTAATGCACAGAACAGTGTTTCAGCAGAGCATTGAGTGTCACTCTAATGCACAGAACAGTGTTTCAGCAGAGCATTAAGTGTCACCCTAATGCACAGAACAGTGTTTCAGCAGAGCATTGAGTGTCACCCTAATGCACAGAACAGTGTTTCAGCAGAGCATTGAGTGTCACCCTAATGCATAGAACAGTGTTTCAGCAGAGCATTGAGAGTCACCCTAATGCACAGAACAGTGTTTCAGCAGAGAATTTAGTGTTATCCTAATGCACAGAACAGTGTTTCAGCAGAGCATTGAGTGTTTCCCTTTTCACACAGAACAGTGTTTCAGCAGAGCATTGAGTGTCACCCTAATGCACAGAACAGTGTTTCAGCAGAGCATTGACTGTCAGCCTAATGCACAGAACAGTGTTTCAGCAGAGCATTGAGTGTTATCTTAATGCACAGAACAGTGTTTCAGCAGAGCATTGAATGTTTCCCCTTATGCACAGAACAGTGTTTCAGCAGAGCATTGAGTGTCACCCTAATGCACAGAACAGTGTTTCAGCAGAGCATTGAGTGTCACCCTAATGCACAGAACAGTGTTTCAGCAGAGCATTACGTGTTACCCAAATGCACAGAACAGTGTTTCAGCAGAGCATTGAGTGTTTCCCCTAATGCACAGAACAGTGTTTCAGCAGAGCATTGAGTGTTACCCTAATGCACAGAACAGTGTTTCAGCAGAGCATTGAATGTTTCCCCTTATGCACAGAACAGTGTTTCAGCAGACCATTGAGTGTCACCCTAATGCACAGAGCAGTGTTTCAGCAGAGCATTGAGTGTCACCCTAATGCACAGAACAGTGTTTCAGCAGAGCATTAAGTGTTACCCAAATGCACAGAACAGTGTTTCAGCAGAGCATTGAGTGTTTCCCCTAATGCACAGAACAGTGTTTCAGCAGAGCATTAAGTGTCACCCTAATGCACAGAACAATGTTTCAGCAGAGCATTGAGTGTTACCCTAATGCACAGAACAGTGTTTCAGCAGAGCATTGAGTGTCACCCTAATGCACAGAACAGTGTTTCAGCAGAGCATTGAGTATCACCCTAATGCACAGAACAGTGTTTCAGCAGAGCATTAAGTGTTACCCAAATGAATAGAACACTGTTTCAGCAGAGCATTGAGTGTTACCCAAATGCACAGAACAGTGTTTCAGCAGAGCATTGAGTGTTACCCTAATGCACAGAACAGTGTTTCGGCAGAGCATTAAGTGTTACCCTAATGCATAGAACAGTGTTTCAGCAGAGCATTGAGTGTTATTCTAATGCATAGAACAGTGTTTCAGCAGAGCATTGAGTGTCACCCTAATGCACAGAACAGTGTTTCAGCAGAGCATTGAGTGTCACCCTAATGCACAGAACAGTGTTTCAGCAGAGCATTGAGTGTTTACCCTATTGCACAGAACAGTGTTTCAGCAGAGCATTAAGTGTCACCCAAATGCACAGAACAGTGTTTCAGCAGAGCATTGAGTGTCACTCTAATGCACAGAACAGTGTTTCAGCAGAGCATTAAGTGTCACCCAAATGCACAGAACAGTGTTTCAGCAAAGCATTGAGTGTTTCCCCTTATGCACAGAACAGTGTTTCAGCAGAGCATTAAGTGTCACCCTAATGCACAGAACAATGTTTCAGCAGAGCATTGAGTGTTACCCTAATGCACAGAACAGTGTTTCAGCAGAGCATTGAGTGTCACCCTAATGCACAGAACAGTGTTTCAGCAGAGCATTGAGTATCACCCTAATGCACAGAACAGTGTTTCAGCAGAGCATTAAGTGTTACCCAAATGCATAGAACAGTGTTTCAGCAGAGCATTGAGTGTTACCCAAATGCACAGAACAGTGTTTCAGCAGAGCATTGAGTGTTACTCTAATGCACAGAACAGTGTTTCGGCAGAGCATTAAGTGTTACCCTAATGCACAGAACAGTGTTTCAGCAGAACATTGAGTGTAACTCTAATGCACAGAACAGTGTTTCAGCAGAGCATTGAGTGTCACCCTAATGCACAGAACAATGTTTCAGCAGAGCATTGAGTGTTACCCTAATGCACAGAACAGTGTTTCAGCAGAACATTGAGTGTCACCCTAATGCACAGAACAGTGTTTCAGCAGAGCATTGAGTATCACCCTAATGCACAGAACAGTGTTTCAGCAGAGCATTAAGTGTTACCCAAATGCATAGAACAGTGTTTCAGCAGAGCATTGAGTGTTACCCAAATGCACAGAACAGTATTTCAGCAGAGGATTGAGTGTTACCCTAATGCACAGAACAGTGTTTCAGCAGAGCATTAAGTGTTACCCTAATGCACAGAACAGTGTTTCAGCAGAACATTGAGTGTTACTCTAATGCACAGAACAGTGTTTCAGCAGAGCAATAAGTGTTACCCTAATGCAGACAACAGTGTTTCAGCAGAGCATTGAGTGTTATCCTAATGTACAGAACAGTGTTTCAGCAGAGAATTGAGTTTTACCCTAACGTACAGAACAGTGTTTCAGCAGAGCAGTAAATGTTACCCCTAATGCACAGAAAAGTGTTTCAGCAGAGCAATGAGTGTTTCCCCTTATGCACAGAATAGTGTTTCAGCAGAGCATTGAGTGTCACTCTAATGCACAGAACAGTGTTTCAGCAGAGCATTAAGTGTCACCCTAATGCACAGAACAGTGTTTCAGCAGAGCATTGAGTGTTTCCCTTTTTGCACAGAACAGTGTTTCAGCAGAGCATTGAGTGTCACTCTAATGCACAGAACAGTGTTTCAGCAGAGCATTAAGTGTCACCCTAATGCACAGAACAGTGTTTCAGCAGAGCATTGAGTGTCACCCTAATGCACAGAACAGTGTTTCAGCAGAGCATTGAGTGTCACCCTAATGCATAGAACAGTGTTTCAGCAGAGCATTGAGAGTCACCCTAATGCACAGAACAGTGTTTCAGCAGAGAATTTAGTGTTATCCTAATGCACAGAACAGTGTTTCAGCAGAGCATTGAGTGTTTCCCTTTTCACACAGAACAGTGTTTCAGCAGAGCATTGAGTGTCACCCTAATGCACAGAACAGTGTTTCAGCAGAGCATTGACTGTCAGCCTAATGCACAGAACAGTGTTTCAGCAGAGCATTGAGTGTTATCTTAATGCACAGAACAGTGTTTCAGCAGAGCATTGAATGTTTCCCCTTATGCACAGAACAGTGTTTCAGCAGAGCATTGAGTGTCACCCTAATGCACAGAACAGTGTTTCAGCAGAGCATTGAGTGTCACCCTAATGCACAGAACAGTGTTTCAGCAGAGCATTACGTGTTACCCAAATGCACAGAACAGTGTTTCAGCAGAGCATTGAGTGTTTCCCCTAATGCACAGAACAGTGTTTCAGCAGAGCATTGAGTGTTACCCTAATGCACAGAACAGTGTTTCAGCAGAGCATTGAGTGTCACCCTAATGCACAGAACAGTGTTTCAGCAGAGCATTGAGTATCACCCTAATGCACAGAACAGTGTTTCAGCAGAGCATTAAGTGTTACCCAAATGCATAGAACAGTGTTTCAGCAGAGCATTGAGTGTTACCCAAATGCACAGAACAGTGTTTCAGCAGAGCATTGAGTGTTACTCTAATGCACAGAACAGTGTTTCGGCAGAGCATTAAGTGTTACCCTAATGCACAGAACAGTGTTTCAGCAGAACATTGAGTGTTACTCTAATGCACAGAACAGTGTTTCAGCAGAGCATTGAGTGTCACCCTAATGTACAGAACAATGTTTCAGCAGAGCATTGAGTGTTACCCTAATGCACAGAACAGTGTTTCAGCAGAACATTGAGTGTCACACTAATGCACAGAACAGTGTTTCAGCAGAGCATTGAGTATCACCCTAATGCACAGAACAGTGTTTCAGCAGAGCATTAAGTGTTACCCAAATGCATAGAACAGTGTTTCAGCAGAGCATTGAGTGTTACCCAAATGCACAGAACAGTATTTCAGCAGAGGATTGAGTGTTACCCTAATGCACAGAACAGTGTTTCAGCAGAGCATTAAGTGTTACCCTAATGCACAGAACAGTGTTTCAGCAGAACATTGAGTGTTACTCTAATGCACAGAACAGTGTTTCAGCAGAGCAATAAGTGTTACCCTAATGCAGACAACAGTGTTTCAGCAGAGCATTGAGTGTTATCCTAATGTACAGAACAGTGTTTCAGCAGAGAATTGAGTTTTACCCTAACGTACAGAACAGTGTTTCAGCAGAGCAGTAAATGTTACCCCTAATGCACAGAAAAGTGTTTCAGCAGAGCAATGAGTGTTTCCCCTTATGCACAGAATAGTGTTTCAGCAGAGCATTGAGTGTCACTCTAATGCACAGAACAGTGTTTCAGCAGAGCATTAAGTGTCACCCTAATGCACAGAACAGTGTTTCAGCAGAGCATTGAGTGTTTCCCTTTTTGCACAGAACAGTGTTTCAGCAGAGCATTGAGTGTCACTCTAATGCACAGAACAGTGTTTCAGCAGAGCATTAAGTGTCACCCTAATGCACAGAACAGTGTTTCAGCAGAGCATTGAGTGTCACCCTAATGCACAGAACAGTGTTTCAGCAGAGCATTGAGTGTCACCCTAATGCATAGAACAGTGTTTCAGCAGAGCATTGAGAGTCACCCTAATGCACAGAACAGTGTTTCAGCAGAGAATTTAGTGTTATCCTAATGCACAGAACAGTGTTTCAGCAGAGCATTGAGTGTTTCCCTTTTCACACAGAACAGTGTTTCAGCAGAGCATTGAGTGTCACCCTAATGCACAGAACAGTGTTTCAGCAGAGCATTGACTGTCAGCCTAATGCACAGAACAGTGTTTCAGCAGAGCATTGAGTGTTATCTTAATGCACAGAACAGTGTTTCAGCAGAGCATTGAATGTTTCCCCTTATGCACAGAACAGTGTTTCAGCAGAGCATTGAGTGTCACCCTAATGCACAGAACAGTGTTTCAGCAGAGCATTGAGTGTCACCCTAATGCACAGAACAGTGTTTCAGCAGAGCATTACGTGTTACCCAAATGCACAGAACAGTGTTTCAGCAGAGCATTGAGTGTTATTCTAATGCATATAACAGTGTTTCAGCAGAGCATTGAGTGTCACCCTAATGCACAGAACAGTGTTTCAGCAGAGCATTGAGTGTCACCCTAATGCACAGAACAGTGTTTCAGCAGAGCATTGAGTGTTTACCCTATTGCACAGAACAGTGTTTCAGCAGAGCATTGAATGTTTCCCCTTATGCACAGAACAGTGTTTCAGCAGACCATTGAGTGTCACCCTAATGCACAGAGCAGTGTTTCAGCAGAGCATTGAGTGTCACCCTAATGCACAGAACAGTGTTTCAGCAGAGCATTAAGTGTTACCCAAATGCACAGAACAGTGTTTCAGCAGAGCATTGAGTGTTTCCCCTAATGCACAGAACAGTGTTTCAGCAGAGCATTAAGTGTCACCCTAATGCACAGAACAATGTTTCAGCAGAGCATTGAGTGTTACCCTAATGCACAGAACAGTGTTTCAGCAGAGCATTGAGTGTCACCCTAATGCACAGAACAGTGTTTCAGCAGAGCATTGAGTATCACCCTAATGCACAGAACAGTGTTTCAGCAGAGCATTAAGTGTTACCCAAATGAATAGAACAGTGTTTCAGCAGAGCATTGAGTGTTACCCAAATGCACAGAACAGTGTTTCAGCAGAGCATTGAGTGTTACCCTAATGCACAGAACAGTGTTTCGGCAGAGCATTAAGTGTTACCCTAATGCATAGAACAGTGTTTCAGCAGAGCATTGAGTGTTATTCTAATGCATAGAACAGTGTTTCAGCAGAGCATTGAGTGTCACCCTAATGCACAGAACAGTGTTTCAGCAGAGCATTGAGTGTCACCCTAATGCACAGAACAGTGTTTCAGCAGAGCATTGAGTGTTTACCCTATTGCACAGAACAGTGTTTCAGCAGAGCATTAAGTGTCACCCAAATGCACAGAACAGTGTTTCAGCAGAGCATTGAGTGTCACTCTAATGCACAGAACAGTGTTTCAGCAGAGCATTAAGTGTCACCCAAATGCACAGAACAGTGTTTCAGCAAAGCATTGAGTGTTTCCCCTTATGCACAGAACAGTGTTTCAGCAGAGCATTAAGTGTCACCCTAATGCACAGAACAATGTTTCAGCAGAGCATTGAGTGTTACCCTAATGCACAGAACAGTGTTTCAGCAGAGCATTGAGTGTCACCCTAATGCACAGAACAGTGTTTCAGCAGAGCATTGAGTATCACCCTAATGCACAGAACAGTGTTTCAGCAGAGCATTAAGTGTTACCCAAATGCATAGAACAGTGTTTCAGCAGAGCATTGAGTGTTACCCAAATGCACAGAACAGTGTTTCAGCAGAGCATTGAGTGTTACTCTAATGCACAGAACAGTGTTTCGGCAGAGCATTAAGTGTTACCCTAATGCACAGAACAGTGTTTCAGCAGAACATTGAGTGTTACTCTAATGCACAGAACAGTGTTTCAGCAGAGCATTGAGTGTCACCCTAATGCACAGAACAATGTTTCAGCAGAGCATTGAGTGTTACCCTAATGCACAGAACAGTGTTTCAGCAGAACATTGAGTGTCACCCTAATGCACAGAACAGTGTTTCAGCAGAGCATTGAGTATCACCCTAATGCACAGAACAGTGTTTCAGCAGAGCATTAAGTGTTACCCAAATGCATAGAACAGTGTTTCAGCAGAGCATTGAGTGTTACCCAAATGCACAGAACAGTATTTCAGCAGAGGATTGAGTGTTACCCTAATGCACAGAACAGTGTTTCAGCAGAGCATTAAGTGTTACCCTAATGCACAGAACAGTGTTTCAGCAGAACATTGAGTGTTACTCTAATGCACAGAACAGTGTTTCAGCAGAGCAATAAGTGTTACCCTAATGCAGACAACAGTGTTTCAGCAGAGCATTGAGTGTTATCCTAATGTACAGAACAGTGTTTTAGCAGAGAATTGAGTTTTACCCTAACGTACAGAACAGTGTTTCAGCAGAGCAGTAAATGTTACCCCTAATGCACAGAAAAGTGTTTCAGCAGAGCAATGAGTGTTTCCCCTTATGCACAGAATAGTGTTTCAGCAGAGCATTGAGTGTCACCATAATGCACAGAACAGTGTTTCAGCAGAGCATTGAGTGTTACCCTAATGCACAGAACAGTGTTTCAGCAGAGCATTGAGTGTTACCCTAATGCACAGAACAGTGTTTCAGCAGGACATTGAGTGTCACCCTAATGCACAGAACAGTGTTTCGGCAGAGCATTGAGTGTTATCCTAATGCACAGAACAGTGTTTCAGCAGAGCATTGAGTGTTACCCTAATGCACAGAACAGTGTTTCAGCAGAGCATTGAGTGTTACCCTAATGCACAGAACAGTGTTTCAGCAGAGCATTGAGTGTTATCCTAATGCACAGAACAGTGTTTCAGCAGAGAATTGAGTGTTATCCTAATGCACAGAACAGTGTTTCAGCAGAGCATTGAGTGTTACCCAAATGCACAGAACAGTGTTTCAGCAGAGCATTGAGTGTTATCCTAATGCACAGAACAGTGTTTCAGCAGAGCATTGAGTGTCACCCTAATGCACAGAACAGTGTTTCGGCAGAGCATTGAGTGTTATCCTAATGCACAGAACAGTGTTTCAGCAGAGCATTGAGTGTCACCCTAATGCACAGAACAGTGTTTCGGCAGAGCATTGAGTGTTATCCTAATGCACAGAACAGTGTTTCAGCAGAGCATTGAGTGTCACCCTTATGCACAGAACAGTGTTTCAGCAGAGCATTGAGTGTTACCCTAATGCACAGAACAGTGTTTCAGCAGAGCATTGAGTGTCACCCTAATGCACAGAACAGTGTTTCAGCAGAGCATTGAGTGTCACCCTAATGCATAGAACAGTGTTTCAGCAGAGCATTGAGAGTCACCCTAATGCACAGAACAGTGTTTCAGCAGAGAATTTAGTGTTATCCTAATGCACAGAACAGTGTTTCAGCAGAGCATTGAGTGTTTCCCTTTTTGCACAGAAAAGTGTTTCAGCAGAGCATTGAGTGTCACCCTAATGCACAGAACAGTGTTTCAGCAGAGCATTGAGTGTCAGCCTAATGCACAGAACAGTGTTTCAGCAGAGCATTGAGTGTTATCTTAATGCACAGAACAGTGTTTCAGCAGAGCATTGAATGTTTCCCCTTATGCACAGAACAGTGTTTCAGCAGAGCATTGAGTGTCACCCTAATGCACAGAACAGTGTTTCAGCAGAGCATTGAGTGTCACCCTAATGCACAGAACAGTGTTTCAGCAGAGCATTAAGTGTTACCCAAATGCACAGAACAGTGTTTCAGCAGAGCATTGAGTGTTTCCCCTAATGCACAGAACAGTGTTTCAGCAGAGCATTAAGTGTCACCCAAATGCACAGAACAGTGTTTCAGCAGAGCATTGAGTGTCACTCTAATGCACAGAACAGTGTTTCAGCAGAGCATTAAGTGTCACCCAAATGCACAGAACAGTGTTTCAGCAGAGCATTGAGTGTTTCCCCTTATGCACAGAACAGTGTTTCAGCAGAGCATTAAGTGTCACCCTAATGCACAGAACAATGTTTCAGCAGAGCATTGAGTGTTACCCTAATGCACAGAACAGTGTTTCAGCAGAGCATTGAGTGTCACTCTAATGCACAGAACAGTGTTTCAGCAGAGCATTAAGTGTCACCCTAATGCACAGAACAGTGTTTCAGCAGAGCATTGTGTGTCACCCTAATGCACAGAACAGTGTTTCAGCAGAGCATTGAGTGTCACCCTAATGCATAGAACAGTGTTTCAGCAGAGCATTGAGAGTCACCCTAATGCACAGAACAGTGTTTCAGCAGAGAATTTAGTGTTATCCTAATGCACAGAACAGTGTTTCAGCAGAGCATTGAGTGTTTCCCTTTTTGCACAGAACAGTGGTTCAGCAGAGCATTGAGTGTCACCCTAATGCACAGAACAGTGTTTCAGCAGAGCATTGAGTGTCAGCCTAATGCACAGAACAGTGTTTCAGCAGAGCATTGAGTGTTATCTTAATGCACAGAACAGTGTTTCAGCAGAGCATTGAATGTTTCCCCTTATGCACAGAACAGTGTTTCAGCAGAGCATTGAGTGTCACCCTAATGCACAGAACAGTGTTTCAGCAGAGCATTGAGTGTCACCCTAATGCACAGAACAGTGTTTCAGCAGAGCATTACGTGTTACCCAAATGCACAGAACAGTGTTTCAGCAGAGCATTGAGTGTTTCCCCTAATGCACAGAACAGTGTTTCAGCAGAGCATTGAGTGTTACCCTAATGCACAGAACAGTGTTTCAGCAGAGCATTGAATGTTTCCCCTTATGCACAGAACAGTGTTTCAGCAGAGCATTGAGTGTCACCCTAATGCACAGAACAGTGTTTCAGCAGAGCATTGAGTGTCACCCTAATGCACAGAACAGTGTTTCAGCAGAGCATTAAGTGTTACCCAAATGCACAGAACAGTGTTTCAGCAGAGCATTGAGTGTTTCCCCTAATGCACAGAACAGTGTTTCAGCAGAGCATTAAGTGTCACCCAAATGCACAGAACAGTGTTTCAGCAGAGCATTGAGTGTTTCCCCTTATGCACAGAACAGTGTTTCAGCAGAGCATTAAGTGTCACCCTAATGCACAGAACAATGTTTCAGCAGAGCATTGAGTGTTACCCTAATGCACTGAACAGTGTTTCAGCAGAGCATTGAGTGTCACCCTAATGCACAGAACAGTGTTTCAGCAGAGCATTGAGTATCACCCTAATGCACAGAACAGTGTTTCAGCAGAGCATTAAGTGTTACCCAAATGAATAGAACAGTGTTTCAGCAGAGCATTGAGTGTTACCCAAATGCACAGAACAGTGTTTCAGCAGAGCATTGAGTGTTACCCTAATGCACAGAACAGTGTTTCGGCAGAGCATTAAGTGTTACCCTAATGCATAGAACAGTGTTTCAGCAGAGCATTGAGTGTTATTCTAATGCATAGAACAGTGTTTCAGCAGAGCATTGAGTGTCACCCTAATGCACAGAACAGTGTTTCAGCAGAGCATTGAGTGTCACCCTAATGCACAGAACAGTGTTTCAGCAGAGCATTAAGTGTTACCCAAATGCACAGAACAGTGTTTCAGCAGAGCATTGAGTGTTTACCCTAATGCACAGAACAGTGTTTCAGCAGAGCATTAAGTGTCACCCAAATGCACAGAACAGTGTTTCAGCAGAGCATTGAGTGTCACTCTAATGCACAGAACAGTGTTTCAGCAGAGCATTAAGTGTCACCCAAATGCACAGAACAGTGTTTCAGCAGAGCATTGAGTGTTTCCCCTTATGCACAGAACAGTGTTTCAGCAGAGCATTAAGTGTCACCCTAATGCACAGAACAATGTTTCAGCAGAGCATTGAGTGTCACGCTAATGCACAGAACAGTGTTTCAGCAGAGCATTGAGTGTCACTCTAATGCACAGAACAGTGTTTCAGCAGAGCATTGAGTGTCACTCTAATGCACAGAACAGTGTTTCAGCAGAGCATTAAGTGTCACCCAAATGCACAGAACAGTGTTTCAGCAGAGCATTGAGTGTTTCCCCTTATGCACAGAACAGTGTTTCAGCAGAGCATTAAGTGTCACCCTAATGCACAGAACAATGTTTCAGCAGAGCATTGAGTGTTACCCTAATGCACAGAACAGTGTTTCAGCAGAGCATTGAGTGTCACTCTAATGCACAGAACAGTGTTTCAGCAGAGCATTGAGTGTCACCCTAATGCACAGAACAGTGTTTCAGCAGAGCATTGAGTGTCACCCTAATGCATAGAACAGTGTTTCAGCAGAGCATTGAGAGTCACCCTAATGCACAGAACAGTGTTTCAGCAGAGAATTTAGTGTTATCCTAATGCACAGAACAGTGTTTCAGCAGAGCATTGAGTGTTTCCCTTTTCACACAGAACAGTGTTTCAGCAGAGCATTGAGTGTCACCCTAATGCACAGAACAGTGTTTCAGCAGAGCATTGACTGTCAGCCTAATGCACAGAACAGTGTTTCAGCAGAGCATTGAGTGTTATCTTAATGCACAGAACAGTGTTTCAGCAGAGCATTGAATGTTTCCCCTTATGCACAGAACAGTGTTTCAGCAGAGCATTGAGTGTCACCCTAATGCACAGAACAGTGTTTCAGCAGAGCATTGAGTGTCACCCTAATGCACAGAACAGTGTTTCAGCAGAGCATTACGTGTTACCCAAATGCACAGAACAGTGTTTCAGCAGAGCATTGAGTGTTTCCCCTAATGCACAGAACAGTGTTTCAGCAGAGCATTGAGTGTTACCCTAATGCACAGAACAGTGTTTCAGCAGAGCATTGAATGTTTCCCCTTATGCACAGAACAGTGTTTCAGCAGACCATTGAGTGTCACCCTAATGCACAGAGCAGTGTTTCAGCAGAGCATTGAGTGTCACCCTAATGCACAGAACAGTGTTTCAGCAGAGCATTAAGTGTTACCCAAATGCACAGAACAGTGTTTCAGCAGAGCATTGAGTGTTTCCCCTAATGCACAGAACAGTGTTTCAGCAGAGCATTAAGTGTCACCCTAATGCACAGAACAATGTTTCAGCAGAGCATTGAGTGTTACCCTAATGCACAGAACAGTGTTTCAGCAGAGCATTGAGTGTCACCCTAATGCACAGAACAGTGTTTCAGCAGAGCATTGAGTATCACCCTAATGCACAGAACAGTGTTTCAGCAGAGCATTAAGTGTTACCCAAATGAATAGAACACTGTTTCAGCAGAGCATTGAGTGTTACCCAAATGCACAGAACAGTGTTTCAGCAGAGCATTGAGTGTTACCCTAATGCACAGAACAGTGTTTCGGCAGAGCATTAAGTGTTACCCTAATGCATAGAACAGTGTTTCAGCAGAGCATTGAGTGTTATTCTAATGCATAGAACAGTGTTTCAGCAGAGCATTGAGTGTCACCCTAATGCACAGAACAGTGTTTCAGCAGAGCATTGAGTGTTTACCCTATTGCACAGAACAGTGTTTCAGCAGAGCATTAAGTGTCACCCAAATGCACAGAACAGTGTTTCAGCAGAGCATTGAGTGTCACTCTAATGCACAGAACAGTGTTTCAGCAGAGCATTAAGTGTCACCCAAATGCACAGAACAGTGTTTCAGCAAAGCATTGAGTGTTTCCCCTTATGCACAGAACAGTGTTTCAGCAGAGCATTAAGTGTCACCCTAATGCACAGAACAATGTTTCAGCAGAGCATTGAGTGTTACCCTAATGCACAGAACAGTGTTTCAGCAGAGCATTGAGTGTCACCCTAATGCACAGAACAGTGTTTCAGCAGAGCATTGAGTATCACCCTAATGCACAGAACAGTGTTTCAGCAGAGCATTAAGTGTTACCCAAATGCATAGAACAGTGTTTCAGCAGAGCATTGAGTGTTACCCAAATGCACAGAACAGTGTTTCAGCAGAGCATTGAGTGTTACTCTAATGCACAGAACAGTGTTTCGGCAGAGCATTAAGTGTTACCCTAATGCACAGAACAGTGTTTCAGCAGAACATTGAGTGTTACTCTAATGCACAGAACAGTGTTTCAGCAGAGCATTGAGTGTCACCCTAATGCACAGAACAATGTTTCAGCAGAGCATTGAGTGTTACCCTAATGCACAGAACAGTGTTTCAGCAGAACATTGAGTGTCACCCTAATGCACAGAACAGTGTTTCAGCAGAGCATTGAGTATCACCCTAATGCACAGAACAGTGTTTCAGCAGAGCATTAAGTGTTACCCAAATGCATAGAACAGTGTTTCAGCAGAGCATTGAGTGTTACCCAAATGCACAGAACAGTATTTCAGCAGAGGATTGAGTGTTACCCTAATGCACAGAACAGTGTTTCAGCAGAGCATTAAGTGTTACCCTAATGCACAGAACAGTGTTTCAGCAGAACATTGAGTGTTACTCTAATGCACAGAACAGTGTTTCAGCAGAGCAATAAGTGTTACCCTAATGCAGACAACAGTGTTTCAGCAGAGCATTGTGTGTTATCCTAATGTACAGAACAGTGTTTCAGCAGAGAATTGAGTTTTACCCTAACGTACAGAACAGTGTTTCAGCAGAGCAGTAAATGTTACCCCTAATGCACAGAAAAGTGTTTCAGCAGAGCAATGAGTGTTTCCCCTTATGCACAGAATAGTGTTTCAGCAGAGCATTGAGTGTCACTCTAATGCACAGAACAGTGTTTCAGCAGAGCATTAAGTGTCACCCTAATGCACAGAACAGTGTTTCAGCAGCGCATTGAGTGTTTCCCTTTTTGCACAGAACAGTGTTTCAGCAGAGCATTGAGTGTCACTCTAATGCACAGAACAGTGTTTCAGCAGAGCATTAAGTGTCACCCTAATGCACAGAACAGTGTTTCAGCAGAGCATTGAGTGTCACCCTAATGCACAGAACAGTGTTTCAGCAGAGCATTGAGTGTCACCCTAATGCATAGAACAGTGTTTCAGCAGAGCATTGAGAGTCACCCTAATGCACAGAACAGTGTTTCAGCAGAGAATTTAGTGTTATCCTAATGCACAGAACAGTGTTTCAGCAGAGCATTGAGTGTTTCCCTTTTCACACAGAACAGTGTTTCAGCAGAGCATTGAGTGTCACCCTAATGCACAGAACAGTGTTTCAGCAGAGCATTGACTGTCAGCCTAATGCACAGAACAGTGTTTCAGCAGAGCATTGAGTGTTATCTTAATGCACAGAACAGTGTTTCAGCAGAGCATTGAATGTTTCCCCTTATGCACAGAACAGTGTTTCAGCAGAGCATTGAGTGTCACCCTAATGCACAGAACAGTGTTTCAGCAGAGCATTGAGTGTCACCCTAATGCACAGAACAGTGTTTCAGCAGAGCATTACGTGTTACCCAAATGCACAGAACAGTGTTTCAGCAGAGCATTGAGTGTTTCCCCTAATGCACAGAACAGTGTTTCAGCAGAGCATTGAGTGTTACCCTAATGCACAGAACAGTGTTTCAGCAGAGCATTGAATGTTTCCCCTTATGCACAGAACAGTGTTTCAGCAGACCATTGAGTGTCACCCTAATGCACAGAGCAGTGTTTCAGCAGAGCATTGAGTGTCACCCTAATGCACAGAACAGTGTTTCAGCAGAGCATTAAGTGTTACCCAAATGCACAGAACAGTGTTTCAGCAGAGCATTGAGTGTTTCCCCTAATGCACAGAACAGTGTTTCAGCAGAGCATTAAGTGTCACCCTAATGCACAGAACAATGTTTCAGCAGAGCATTGAGTGTTACCCTAATGCACAGAACAGTGTTTCAGCAGAGCATTGAGTGTCACCCTAATGCACAGAACAGTGTTTCAGCAGAGCATTGAGTATCACCCTAATGCACAGAACAGTGTTTCAGCAGAGCATTAAGTGTTACCCAAATGAATAGAACAGTGTTTCAGCAGAGCATTGAGTGTTACCCAAATGCACAGAACAGTGTTTCAGCAGAGCATTGAGTGTTACCCTAATGCACAGAACAGTGTTTCGGCAGAGCATTAAGTGTTACCCTAATGCATAGAACAGTGTTTCAGCAGAGCATTGAGTGTTATTCTAATGCATATAACAGTGTTTCAGCAGAGCATTGAGTGTCACCCTAATGCACAGAACAGTGTTTCAGCAGAGCATTGAGTGTCACCCTAATGCACAGAACAGTGTTTCAGCAGAGCATTGAGTGTTTACCCTATTGCACAGAACAGTGTTTCAGCAGAGCATTAAGTGTCACCCAAATGCACAGAACAGTGTTTCAGCAGAGCATTGAGTGTCACTCTAATGCACAGAACAGTGTTTCAGCAGAGCATTAAGTGTCACCCAAATGCACAGAACAGTGTTTCAGCAAAGCATTGAGTGTTTCCCCTTATGCACAGAACAGTGTTTCAGCAGAGCATTAAGTGTCACCCTAATGCACAGAACAATGTTTCAGCAGAGCATTGAGTGTTACCCTAATGCACAGAACAGTGTTTCAGCAGAGCATTGAGTGTCACCCTAATGCACAGAACAGTGTTTCAGCAGAGCATTGAGTATCACCCTAATGCACAGAACAGTGTTTCAGCAGAGCATTAAGTGTTACCCAAATGCATAGAACAGTGTTTCAGCAGAGCATTGAGTGTTACCCAAATGCACAGAACAGTGTTTCAGCAGAGCATTGAGTGTTACTCTAATGCACAGAACAGTGTTTCGGCAGAGCATTAAGTGTTACCCTAATGCACAGAACAGTGTTTCAGCAGAACATTGAGTGTTACTCTAATGCACAGAACAGTGTTTCAGCAGAGCATTGAGTGTCACCCTAATGCACAGAACAATGTTTCAGCAGAGCATTGAGTGTTACCCTAATGCACAGAACAGTGTTTCAGCAGAACATTGAGTGTCACCCTAATGCACAGAACAGTGTTTCAGCAGAGCATTGAGTATCACCCTAATGCACAGAACAGTGTTTCAGCAGAGCATTAAGTGTTACCCAAATGCATAGAACAGTGTTTCAGCAGAGCATTGAGTGTTACCCAAATGCACAGAACAGTATTTCAGCAGAGGATTGAGTGTTACCCTAATGCACAGAACAGTGTTTCAGCAGAGCATTAAGTGTTACCCTAATGCACAGAACAGTGTTTCAGCAGAACATTGAGTGTTACTCTAATGCACAGAACAGTGTTTCAGCAGAGCAATAAGTGTTACCCTAATGCAGACAACAGTGTTTCAGCAGAGCATTGAGTGTTATCCTAATGTACAGAACAGTGTTTCAGCAGAGAATTGAGTTTTACCCTAACGTACAGAACAGTGTTTCAGCAGAGCAGTAAATGTTACCCCTAATGCACAGAAAAGTGTTTCAGCAGAGCAATGAGTGTTTCCCCTTATGCACAGAATAGTGTTTCAGCAGAGCATTGAGTGTCACCATAATGCACAGAACAGTGTTTCAGCAGAGCATTGAGTGTTACCCTAATGCACAGAACAGTGTTTCAGCAGAGCATTGAGTGTTACCCTAATGCACAGAACAGTGTTTCAGCAGGACATTGAGTGTCACCCTAATGCACAGAACAGTGTTTCGGCAGAGCATTGAGTGTTATCCTAATGCACAGAACAGTGTTTCAGCAGAGCATTGAGTGTTACCCTAATGCACAGAACAGTGTTTCAGCAGAGCATTGAGTGTTACCCTAATGCACAGAACAGTGTTTCAGCAGAGCATTGAGTGTTATCCTAATGCACAGAACAGTGTTTCAGCAGAGAATTGAGTGTTATCCTAATGCACAGAACAGTGTTTCAGCAGAGCATTGAGTGTTACCCAAATGCACAGAACAGTGTTTCAGCAGAGCATTGAGTGTTATCCTAATGCACAGAACAGTGTTTCAGCAGAGCATTGAGTGTCACCCTAATGCACAGAACAGTGTTTCGGCAGAGCATTGAGTGTTATCCTAATGCACAGAACAGTGTTTCAGCAGAGCATTGAGTGTCACCCTAATGCACAGAACAGTGTTTCGGCAGAGCATTGAGTGTTATCCTAATGCACAGAACAGTGTTTCAGCAGAGCATTGAGTGTCACCCTTATGCACAGAACAGTGTTTCAGCAGAGCATTGAGTGTTACCCTAATGCACAGAACAGTGTTTCAGCAGAGCATTGAGTGTCACCCTAATGCACAGAACAGTGTTTCAGCAGAGCATTGAGTGTCACCCTAATGCATAGAACAGTGTTTCAGCAGAGCATTGAGAGTCACCCTAATGCACAGAACAGTGTTTCAGCAGAGAATTTAGTGTTATCCTAATGCACAGAACAGTGTTTCAGCAGAGCATTGAGTGTTTCCCTTTTTGCACAGAAAAGTGTTTCAGCAGAGCATTGAGTGTCACCCTAATGCACAGAACAGTGTTTCAGCAGAGCATTGAGTGTCAGCGTAATGCACAGAACAGTGTTTCAGCAGAGCATTGAGTGTTATCTTAATGCACAGAACAGTGTTTCAGCAGAGCATTGAATGTTTCCCCTTATGCACAGAACAGTGTTTCAGCAGAGCATTGAGTGTCACCCTAATGCACAGAACAGTGTTTCAGCAGAGCATTGAGTGTCACCCTAATGCACAGAACAGTGTTTCAGCAGAGCATTAAGTGTTACCCAAATGCACAGAACAGTGTTTCAGCAGAGCATTGAGTGTTTCCCCTAATGCACAGAACAGTGTTTCAGCAGAGCATTAAGTGTCACCCAAATGCACAGAACAGTGTTTCAGCAGAGCATTGAGTGTCACTCTAATGCACAGAACAGTGTTTCAGCAGAGCATTAAGTGTCACCCAAATGCACAGAACAGTGTTTCAGCAGAGCATTGAGTGTTTCCCCTTATGCACAGAACAGTGTTTCAGCAGAGCATTAAGTGTCACCCTAATGCACAGAACAGTGTTTCAGCAGAGCATTGAGTGTCACTCTAATGCACAGAACAGTGTTTCAGCAGAGCATTAAGTGTCACCCTAATGCACAGAACAGTGTTTCAGCAGAGCATTGTGTGTCACCCTAATGCACAGAACAGTGTTTCAGCAGAGCATTGAGTGTCACCCTAATGCTTAGAACAGTGTTTCAGCAGAGCATTGAGAGTCACCCTAATGCACAGAACAGTGTTTCAGCAGAGAATTTAGTGTTATCCTAATGCACAGAACAGTGTTTCAGCAGAGCATTGAGTGTTTCCCTTTTTGCACAGAACAGTGGTTCAGCAGAGCATTGAGTGTCACCCTAATGCACAGAACAGTGTTTCAGCAGAGCATTGAGTGTCAGCCTAATGCACAGAACAGTGTTTCAGCAGAGCATTGAGTGTTATCTTAATGCACAGAACAGTGTTTCAGCAGAGCATTGAATGTTTCCCCTTATGCACAGAACAGTGTTTCAGCAGAGCATTGAGTGTCACCCTAATGCACAGAACAGTGTTTCAGCAGAGCATTGAGTGTCACCCTAATGCACAGAACAGTGTTTCAGCAGAGCATTACGTGTTACCCAAATGCACAGAACAGTGTTTCAGCAGAGCATTGAGTGTTTCCCCTAATGCACAGAACAGTGTTTCAGCAGAGCATTGAGTGTTACCCTAATGCACAGAACAGTGTTTCAGCAGAGCATTGAATGTTTCCCCTTATGCACAGAACAGTGTTTCAGCAGAGCATTGAGTGTCACCCTAATGCACAGAACAGTGTTTCAGCAGAGCATTGAGTGTCACCCTAATGCACAGAACAGTGTTTCAGCAGAGCATTAAGTGTTACCCAAATGCACAGAACAGTGTTTCAGCAGAGCATTGAGTGTTTCCCCTAATGCACAGAACAGTGTTTCAGCAGAGCATTAAGTGTCACCCAAATGCACAGAACAGTGTTTCAGCAGAGCATTGAGTGTTTCCCCTTATGCACAGAACAGTGTTTCAGCAGAGCATTAAGTGTCACCCTAATGCACAGAACAATGTTTCAGCAGAGCATTGAGTGTTACCCTACAGCACTGAACAGTGTTTCAGCAGAGCATTGAGTGTCACCCTAATGCACAGAACAGTGTTTCAGCAGAGCATTGAGTATCACCCTAATGCACAGAACAGTGTTTCAGCAGAGCATTAAGTGTTACCCAAATGAATAGAACAGTGTTTCAGCAGAGCATTGAGTGTTACCCAAATGCACAGAACAGTGTTTCAGCAGAGCATTGAGTGTTACCCTAATGCACAGAACAGTGTTTCGGCAGAGCATTAAGTGTTACCCTAATGCATAGAACAGTGTTTCAGCAGAGCATTGAGTGTTATTCTAATGCATAGAACAGTGTTTCAGCAGAGCATTGAGTGTCACCCTAATGCACAGAACAGTGTTTCAGCAGAGCATTGAGTGTCACCCTAATGCACAGAACAGTGTTTCAGCAGAGCATTAAGTGTTACCCAAATGCACAGAACAGTGTTTCAGCAGAGCATTGAGTGTTTACCCTAATGCACAGAACAGTGTTTCAGCAGAGCATTAAGTGTCACCCAAATGCACAGAACAGTGTTTCAGCAGAGCATTGAGTGTCACTCTAATGCACAGAACAGTGTTTCAGCAGAGCATTAAGTGTCACCCAAATGCACAGAACAGTGTTTCAGCAGAGCATTGAGTGTTTCCCCTTATGCACAGAACAGTGTTTCAGCAGAGCATTAAGTGTCACCCTAATGCACAGAACAATGTTTCAGCAGAGCATTGAGTGTTACCCTAATGCACAGAACAGTGTTTCAGCAGAGCATTGAGTGTCACTCTAATGCACAGAACAGTGTTTCAGCAGAGCATTGAGTATCACCCTAATGCACAGAACAGTGTTTCAGCAGAGCATTAAGTGTTATCCAAATGCATAGAACAGTGATTCAGCAGAGCATTGAGTGTTACCCAAATGCACAGAACAGTGTTTCAGCAGAGCATTGAGTGTTACTCTAATGCACAGAACAGTGTTTCGGCAGAGCATTAAGTGTTACCCTAATGCACAGAACAGTGTTTCAGCAGAACATTGAGTGTTACTCTAATGCACAGAACAGTGTTTCAGCAGAGCAATAAGTGTTACCCTAATGCAGACAACAGTGTTTCAGCAGAGCATTGAGTGTTATCCTAATGTACAGAACAGTGTTTCAGCAGAGAATTGAGTATTAACCTAACGTACAGAACAGTGTTTCAGCAGAGCAGTAAATGTTACCCCTAATGCACAGAACAGTGTTTCAGCAGAGCATTGAGTGTTTCCCCTAATGCACAGAACAGTGTTTCAGCAGAGCATTGAGTGTTACCCTAATGCACAGAACAGTGTTTCAGCAGAGCATTGAATGTTTCCCCTTATGCACAGAACAGTGTTTCAGCAGAGCATTGAGTGTCACCCTAATGCACAGAACAGTGTTTCAGCAGAGCATTGAGTGTCACCCTAATGCACAGAACAGTGTTTCAGCAGAGCATTAAGTGTTACCCAAATGCACAGAACAGTGTTTCAGCAGAGCATTGAGTGTTTACCCTAATGCACAGAACAGTGTTTCAGCAGAGCATTAAGTGTCTCCCAAATGCACAGAACAGTGTTTCAGCAGAGCATTGAGTGTTTCCCCTTATGCACAGAACAGTGTTTCAACAGAGCATTAAGTGTCACCCTAATGCACAGAACAATGTTTCAGCAGAGCATTGAGTGTTACCCTAATGCACAGAACAGTGTTTCAGCAGAGCATTGAGTGTCACCCTATTGCACAGAACAGTGTTTCAGCAGAGCATTGAGTGTTACCCTAATGCACAGAACAGTGTTTCAGCAGAGCATTGAGTGTCAGCCTAATGCACAGAACAGTGTTTCAGCAGAGCATTGAGTGTCACCCTAATGTACAGAACAGTGTTTCAGCAGAGCATTGAGTGTTATTCTAATGCACAGAACAGTGTGTCAGCAGAGCATTGAGTGTTATCCTAATGCACAGAACAGTGTTTCAGCAGAGCATTGAATGTTATCCTAATGCACAGAACAGTGTTTCAGCAGAGCATTGAGTGTTACCCTAATGCACAGAACAGTGTGTCAGCAGAGCATTGAGTGTTACCCTAATGCACAGAACAGTGTTTCAGCAGAGCATTGAGTGTCACCCTAATGCACAGAACAGTGTTTCAGCAGAGCATTGAGTGTTATTCTAATGCACAGAACAGTGTGTGAGCAGAGCATTGAGTGTTATCCTAATGCACAGAACAGTGTTTCAGCAGAGCATTGAATGTTATCCTAATGCACAGAACAGTGTTTCAGCAGAGCATTGAGTGTTACCCTAATGCACAGAACAGTGTGTCAGCAGAGCATTGAGTGTTACCCTAATGCACAGAACAGTGTTTCAGCAGAGCATTGAGTGTCACCCTAATGCACAGAACAGTGTTTCAGCAGAGCATTGAGTGTTATTCTAATGCACAGAACAGTGTGTCAGCAGAGCATTGAGTGTTACCCTAATGCACAGAACAGTGTTTCAGCAGAGCATTGAGTGTCACCCTAATGCACAGAACAGTGTTTCAGCAGAGCATTGAGTGTCACCCTAATGCATAGAACAGTGTTTCAGCAGAGCATTGAGAGTCACCCTAATGCACAGAACAGTGTTTCAGCAGAGAATTTAGTGTTATCCTAATGCACAGAACAGTGTTTCAGCAGAGCATTGAGTGTTTCCCTTTTTGCACAGAACAGTGTTTCAGCAGAGCATTGAGTGTCACCCTAATGCACAGAACAGTGTTTCAGCAGAGCATTGAGTGTCAGCCTAATGCACAGAACAGTGTTTCAGCAGAGCATTGAGTGTTATCTTAATGCACAGAACAGTGTTTCAGCAGAGCATTGAATGTTTCCCCTTATGCACAGAACAGTGTTTCAGCAGAGCATTGAGTGTCACCCTAATGCACAGAACAGTGTTTCAGCAGAGCATTGCGTGTCACCCTAATGCACAGAACAGTGTTTCAGCAGAGCATTAAGTGTTACCCAAATGCACAGAACAGTGTTTCAGCAGAGCATTGAGTGTTTCCCCTAATGCACAGAACAGTGTTTCAGCAGAGCATTAAGTGTCACCCAAATGCACAGAACAGTGTTTCAGCAGAGCATTGAGTGTCACTCTAATGCACAGAACAGTGTTTCAGCAGAGCATTAAGTGTCACCCAAATGCAGAGAACAGTGTTTCAGCAGAGCATTGAGTGTTTCCCCTTATGCACAGAACAGTGTTTCAGCAGAGCATTAAGTATCACCCTAATGCACAGAACAATGTTTCAGCAGAGCATTGAGTGTTACCCTAATGCACAGAACAGTGTTTCAGCAGAGCATTAAGTGTTACCCAAATGCACAGAACAGTGTTTCAGCAGAGCATTGAGTGTTACCCTAATGCACAGAACAGTGTTTCGGCAGAGCATTAAGTGTTACCCTAATGCATAGAACAGTGTTTCAGCAGAGCATTGAGTGTTATTCTAATGCATAGAACAGTGTTTCAGCAGAGCATTGAGTGTCACCCTAATGCACAGAACAGTGTTTCAGCAGAGCATTGAGTGTCACCCTAATGCACAGAACAGTGTTTCAGCAGAGCATTAAGTGTTACCCAAATGCACAGAACAGTGTTTCAGCAGAGCATTGAGTGTTTACCCTAATGCACAGAACAGTGTTTCAGCAGAGCATTAAGTGTCACCCAAATGCACAGAACAGTGTTTCAGCAGAGCATTGAGTGTCACTCTAATGCACAGAACAGTGTTTCAGCAGAGCATTAAGTGTCACCCAAATGCACAGAACAGTGTTTCAGCAGAGCATTGAGTGTTTCCCCTTATGCACAGAACAGTGTTTCAGCAGAGCATTAAGTGTCACCCTAATGCACAGAACAATGTTTCAGCAGAGCATTGAGTGTTACCCTAATGCACAGAACAGTGTTTCAGCAGAGCATTGAGTGTCACCCTAATGCACAGAACAGTGTTTCAGCAGAGCATTGAGTATCACCCTAATGCACAGAACAGTGTTTCAGCAGAGCATTAAGTGTTATCCAAATGCATAGAACAGTGATTCAGCAGAGCATTGAGTGTTACCCAAATGCACAGAACAGTGTTTCAGCAGAGCATTGAGTGTTACTCTAATGCACAGAACAGTGTTTCGGCAGAGCATTAAGTGTTACCCTAATGCACAGAACAGTGTTTCAGCAGAACATTGAGTGTTACTCTAATGCACAGAACAGTGTTTCAGCAGAGCAATAAGTGTTACCCTAATGCAGACAACAGTGTTTCAGCAGAGCATTGAGTGTTATCCTAATGTACAGAACAGTGTTTCAGCAGAGAATTGAGTATTAACCTAACGTACAGAACAGTGTTTCAGCAGAGCAGTAAATGTTACCCCTAATGCACAGAACAGTGTTTCAGCAGAGCATTGAGTGTTTCCCCTAATGCACAGAACAGTGTTTCAGCAGAGCATTGAGTGTTACCCTAATGCACAGAACAGTGTTTCAGCAGAATATTGAATGTTTCCCCTTATGCACAGAACAGTGTTTCAGCAGAGCATTGAGTGTCACCCTAATGCACAGAACAGTGTTTCAGCAGAGCATTGAGTGTCACCCTAATGCACAGAACAGTGTTTCAGCAGAGCATTAAGTGTTACCCAAATGCACAGAACAGTGTTTCAGCAGAGCATTGAGTGTTTACCCTAATGCACAGAACAGTGTTTCAGCAGAGCATTAAGTGTCTCCCAAATGCACAGAACAGTGTTTCAGCAGAGCATTGAGTGTTTCCCCTTATGCACAGAACAGTGTTTCAGCAGAGCATTAAGTGTCACCCTAATGCACAGAACAATGTTTCAGCAGAGCATTGAGTGTTACCCTAATGCACAGAACAGTGTTTCAGCAGAGCATTGAGTGTCACCCTATTGCACAGAACAGTGTTTCAGCAGAGCATTGAGTGTTACCCTAATGCACAGAACAGTGTTTCAGCAGAGCATTGAGTGTCAGCCTAATGCACAGAACAGTGTTTCAGCAGAGCATTGAGTGTCACCCTAATGCACAGAACAGTGTTTCAGCAGAGCATTGAGTGTTATTCTAATGCACAGAACAGTGTGTCAGCAGAGCATTGAGTGTTATCCTAATGCACAGAACAGTGTTTCAGCAGAGCATTGAGTGTTACCCTAATGCACAGAACAGTGTTTCAGCAGAGCATTGAGTGTCACCCTAATGCACAGAACAGTGTTTCAGCAGAGCATTGAGTGTCACCCTAATGCATAGAACAGTGTTTCAGCAGAGCATTGAGAGTCACCCTAATGCACAGAACAGTGTTTCAGCAGAGAATTTAGTGTTATCCTAATGCACAGAACAGTGTTTCAGCAGAGCATTGAGTGTTTCCCTTTTTGCACAGAACAGTGTTTCAGCAGAGCATTGAGTGTCACCCTAATGCACAGAACAGTGTTTCAGCAGAGCATTGAGTGTCAGCCTAATGCACAGAACAGTGTTTCAGCAGAGCATTGAGTGTTATCTTAATGCACAGAACAGTGTTTCAGCAGAGCATTGAATGTTTCCCCTTATGCACAGAACAGTGTTTCAGCAGAGCATTGAGTGTCACCCTAATGCACAGAACAGTGTTTCAGCAGAGCATTGAGTGTCACCCTAATGCACAGAACAGTGTTTCAGCAGAGCATTAAGTGTTACCCAAATGCACAGAACAGTGTTTCAGCAGAGCATTGAGTGTTTCCCCTAATGCACAGAACAGT
This sequence comes from Saccoglossus kowalevskii, assembly GCF_978046115.1. NCBI lineage: Eukaryota > Metazoa > Hemichordata > Enteropneusta > Harrimaniidae > Saccoglossus > Saccoglossus kowalevskii. The sequence continues at coordinate 37,852,947 of NC_140649.1, read as the reverse complement.
GTTTCAGCAGAGCATTAAGTGTCACCCAAATGCACAGAACAGTGTTTCAGCAGAGCATTGAGTGTCACTCTAATGCACAGAACAGTGTTTCAGCAGAGCATTAAGTGTCACCCAAATGCACAGAACAGTGTTTCAGCAGAGCATTGAGTGTTTCCCCTTATGCACAGAACAGTGTTTCAGCAGAGCATTAAGTGTCACCCTAATGCACAGAACAATGTTTCAGCAGAGCATTGAGTGTTACCCTAATGCACAGAACAGTGTTTCAGCAGAGCATTGAGTGTCACTCTAATGCACAGAACAGTGTTTCAGCAGAGCATTAAGTGTCACCCTAATGCACAGAACAGTGTTTCAGCAGAGCATTGAGTGTCACCCTAATGCACAGAACAGTGTTTCAGCAGAGCATTGAGTGTCACCCTAATGCATAGAACAGTGTTTCAGCAGAGCATTGAGAGTCACCCTAATGCACAGAACAGTGTTTCAGCAGAGCATTGCGTGTCACCCTAATGCACAGAACAGTGTTTCAGCAGAGCATTAAGTGTTACCCAAATGCACAGAACAGTGTTTCAGCAGAGCATTGAGTGTTTCCCCTAATGCACAGAACAGTGTTTCAGCAGAGCATTAAGTGTCACCCAAATGCACAGAACAGTGTTTCAGCAGAGCATTGAGTGTCACTCTAATGCACAGAACAGTGTTTCAGCAGAGCATTAAGTGTCACCCAAATGCAGAGAACAGTGTTTCAGCAGAGCATTGAGTGTTTCCCCTTATGCACAGAACAGTGTTTCAGCAGAGCATTAAGTATCACCCTAATGCACAGAACAATGTTTCAGCAGAGCATTGAGTGTTACCCTAATGCACAGAACAGTGTTTCAGCAGAGCATTAAGTGTTACCCAAATGCACAGAACAGTGTTTCAGCAGAGCATTGAGTGTTACCCTAATGCACAGAACAGTGTTTCGGCAGAGCATTAAGTGTTACCCTAATGCATAGAACAGTGTTTCAGCAGAGCATTGAGTGTTATTCTAATGCATAGAACAGTGTTTCAGCAGAGCATTGAGTGTCACCCTAATGCACAGAACAGTGTTTCAGCAGAGCATTGAGTGTCACCCTAATGCACAGAACAGTGTTTCAGCAGAGCATTAAGTGTTACCCAAATGCACAGAACAGTGTTTCAGCAGAGCATTGAGTGTTTACCCTAATGCACAGAACAGTGTTTCAGCAGAGCATTAAGTGTCACCCAAATGCACAGAACAGTGTTTCAGCAGAGCATTGAGTGTCACTCTAATGCACAGAACAGTGTTTCAGCAGAGCATTAAGTGTCACCCAAATGCACAGAACAGTGTTTCAGCAGAGCATTGAGTGTTTCCCCTTATGCACAGAACAGTGTTTCAGCAGAGCATTAAGTGTCACCCTAATGCACAGAACAATGTTTCAGCAGAGCATTGAGTGTTACCCTAATGCACAGAACAGTGTTTCAGCAGAGCATTGAGTGTCACCCTAATGCACAGAACAGTGTTTCAGCAGAGCATTGAGTATCACCCTAATGCACAGAACAGTGTTTCAGCAGAGCATTAAGTGTTATCCAAATGCATAGAACAGTGATTCAGCAGAGCATTGAGTGTTACCCAAATGCACAGAACAGTGTTTCAGCAGAGCATTGAGTGTTACTCTAATGCACAGAACAGTGTTTCGGCAGAGCATTAAGTGTTACCCTAATGCACAGAACAGTGTTTCAGCAGAACATTGAGTGTTACTCTAATGCACAGAACAGTGTTTCAGCAGAGCAATAAGTGTTACCCTAATGCAGACAACAGTGTTTCAGCAGAGCATTGAGTGTTATCCTAATGTACAGAACAGTGTTTCAGCAGAGAATTGAGTATTAACCTAACGTACAGAACAGTGTTTCAGCAGAGCAGTAAATGTTACCCCTAATGCACAGAACAGTGTTTCAGCAGAGCATTGAGTGTTTCCCCTAATGCACAGAACAGTGTTTCAGCAGAGCATTGAGTGTTACCCTAATGCACAGAACAGTGTTTCAGCAGAATATTGAATGTTTCCCCTTATGCACAGAACAGTGTTTCAGCAGAGCATTGAGTGTCACCCTAATGCACAGAACAGTGTTTCAGCAGAGCATTGAGTGTCACCCTAATGCACAGAACAGTGTTTCAGCAGAGCATTAAGTGTTACCCAAATGCACAGAACAGTGTTTCAGCAGAGCATTGAGTGTTTACCCTAATGCACAGAACAGTGTTTCAGCAGAGCATTAAGTGTCTCCCAAATGCACAGAACAGTGTTTCAGCAGAGCATTGAGTGTTTCCCCTTATGCACAGAACAGTGTTTCAGCAGAGCATTAAGTGTCACCCTAATGCACAGAACAATGTTTCAGCAGAGCATTGAGTGTTACCCTAATGCACAGAACAGTGTTTCAGCAGAGCATTGAGTGTCACCCTATTGCACAGAACAGTGTTTCAGCAGAGCATTGAGTGTTACCCTAATGCACAGAACAGTGTTTCAGCAGAGCATTGAGTGTCAGCCTAATGCACAGAACAGTGTTTCAGCAGAGCATTGAGTGTCACCCTAATGCACAGAACAGTGTTTCAGCAGAGCATTGAGTGTTATTCTAATGCACAGAACAGTGTGTCAGCAGAGCATTGAGTGTTATCCTAATGCACAGAACAGTGTTTCAGCAGAGCATTGAGTGTTACCCTAATGCACAGAACAGTGTTTCAGCAGAGCATTGAGTGTCACCCTAATGCACAGAACAGTGTTTCAGCAGAGCATTGAGTGTCACCCTAATGCATAGAACAGTGTTTCAGCAGAGCATTGAGAGTCACCCTAATGCACAGAACAGTGTTTCAGCAGAGAATTTAGTGTTATCCTAATGCACAGAACAGTGTTTCAGCAGAGCATTGAGTGTTTCCCTTTTTGCACAGAACAGTGTTTCAGCAGAGCATTGAGTGTCACCCTAATGCACAGAACAGTGTTTCAGCAGAGCATTGAGTGTCAGCCTAATGCACAGAACAGTGTTTCAGCAGAGCATTGAGTGTTATCTTAATGCACAGAACAGTGTTTCAGCAGAGCATTGAATGTTTCCCCTTATGCACAGAACAGTGTTTCAGCAGAGCATTGAGTGTCACCCTAATGCACAGAACAGTGTTTCAGCAGAGCATTGAGTGTCACCCTAATGCACAGAACAGTGTTTCAGCAGAGCATTAAGTGTTACCCAAATGCACAGAACAGTGTTTCAGCAGAGCATTGAGTGTTTCCCCTAATGCACAGAACAGTGTTTCAGCAGAGCATTAAGTGTCACCCAAATGCACAGAACAGTGTTTCAGCAGAGCATTGAGTGTCACTCTAATGCACAGAACAGTGTTTCAGCAGAGCATTAAGTGTCACCCAAATGCACAGAACAGTGTTTCAGCAGAGCATTGAGTGTTTCCCCTTATGCACAGAACAGTGTTTCAGCAGAGCATTAAGTGTCACCCTAATGCACAGAACAATGTTTCAGCAGAGCATTGAGTGTTACCCTAATGCACAGAACAGTGTTTCAGCAGAGCATTGAGTGTCACTCTAATGCACAGAACAGTGTTTCAGCAGAGCATTAAGTGTCACCCTAATGCACAGAACAGTGTTTCAGCAGAGCATTGAGTGTCACCCTAATGCACAGAACAGTGTTTCAGCAGAGCATTGAGTGTCACCCTAATGCATAGAACAGTGTTTCAGCAGAGCATTGAGAGTCACCCTAATGCACAGAACAGTGTTTCAGCAGAGAATTTAGTGTTATCCTAATGCACAGAACAGTGTTTCAGCAGAGCATTGAGTGTTTCCCTTTTCACACAGAACAGTGTTTCAGAAGAGCATTGAGTGTCACCCTAATGCACAGAACAGTGTTTCAGCAGAGCATTGACAGTCAGCCTAATGCACAGAACAGTGTTTCGGCAGAGCATTGAGTGTTATCCTAATGCACAGAACAGTGTTTCAGCAGAGCATTGAGTGTTACCCTAATGCACAGAACAGTGTTTCAGCAGAGCATTGAGTGTCACCCTAATGCACAGAACAGTGTTTCAGCAGAGCATTGAGTGTCACCCTAATGCATAGAACAGTGTTTCAGCAGAGCATTGAGAGTCACCCTAATGCACAGAACAGTGTTTCAGCAGAGAATTTAGTGTTATCCTAATGCACAGAACAGTGTTTCAGCAGAGCATTGAGTGTTTCCCTTTTTGCACAGAACAGTGTTTCAGCAGAGCATTGAGTGTCACCCTAATGCACAGAACAGTGTTTCAGCAGAGCATTGAGTGTCAGCCTAATGCACAGAACAGTGTTTCAGCAGAGCATTGAGTGTTATCTTAATGCACAGAACAGTGTTTCAGCAGAGCATTGAATGTTTCCCCTTATGCACAGAACAGTGTTTCAGCAGAGCATTGAGTGTCACCCTAATGCACAGAACAGTGTTTCAGCAGAGCATTGAGTGTCACCCTAATGCACAGAACAGTGTTTCAGCAGAGCATTAAGTGTTACCCAAATGCACAGAACAGTGTTTCAGCAGAGCATTGAGTGTTTCCCCTAATGCACAGAACAGTGTTTCAGCAGAGCATTAAGTGTCACCCAAATGCACAGAACAGTGTTTCAGCAGAGCATTGAGTGTCACTCTAATGCACAGAACAGTGTTTCAGCAGAGCATTAAGTGTCACCCAAATGCACAGAACAGTGTTTCAGCAGAGCATTGAGTGTTTCCCCTTATGCACAGAACAGTGTTTCAGCAGAGCATTAAGTGTCACCCTAATGCACAGAACAATGTTTCAGCAGAGCATTGAGTGTTACCCTAATGCACAGAACAGTGTTTCAGCAGAGCATTGAGTGTCACTCTAATGCACAGAACAGTGTTTCAGCAGAGCATTAAGTGTCACCCTAATGCACAGAACAGTGTTTCAGCAGAGCATTGAGTGTCACCCTAATGCACAGAACAGTGTTTCAGCAGAGCATTGAGTGTCACCCTAATGCATAGAACAGTGTTTCAGCAGAGCATTGAGAGTCACCCTAATGCACAGAACAGTGTTTCAGCAGAGAATTTAGTGTTATCCTAATGCACAGAACAGTGTTTCAGCAGAGCATTGAGTGTTTCCCTTTTCACACAGAACAGTGTTTCAGCAGAGCATTGAGTGTCACCCTAATGCACAGAACAGTGTTTCAGCAGAGCATTGACAGTCAGCCTAATGCACAGAACAGTGTTTCAGCAGAGCATTGAGTGTTATCATAATGCACAGAACAGTGTTTCAGCAGAGCATTGAATGTTTCCCCTTATGCACAGAACAGTGTTTCAGCAGAGCATTGAGTGTCACCCTAATGCACAGAACAGTGTTTCAGCAGAGCATTGAGTGTCACCCTAATGCACAGAACAGTGTTTCAGCAGAGCATTACGTGTTACCCAAATGCACAGAACAGTGTTTCAGCAGAGCATTGAGTGTTTCCCCTAATGCACAGAACAGTGTTTCAGCAGAGCATTGAGTGTTACCATAATGCACAGAACAGTGTTTCAGCAGAGCATTGAATGTTTCCCCTTATGCACAGAACAGTGTTTCAGCAGACCATTGAGTGTCACCCTAATGCACAGAACAGTGTTTCAGCAGAGCATTGAGTGTCACCCTAATGCACAGAACAGTGTTTCAGCAGAGCATTAAGTGTTACCCAAATGCACAGAGCAGTGTTTCAGCAGAGCATTGAGTGTTTCCCCTAATGCACAGAACAGTGTTTCAGCAGAGCATTAAGTGTCACCCTAATGCACAGAACAATGTTTCAGCAGAGCATTGAGTGTTACCCTAATGCACAGAACAGTGTTTCAGCAGAGCATTGAGTGTCACCCTAATGCACAGAACAGTGTATCAGCAGAGCATTGAGTGTCACCCTAATGCACAGAACAGTATTTCAGCAGAGCATTGAGAGTCACCCTAATGCACAGAACAGTGTTTCAGCAGAGCATTGAGTGTTATTCTAATGCACAGAACAGTATTTCAGCAGAGCATTGAGAGTCACCCTAATGCACAGAACAGTGTTTCAGCAGAGCATTGAGTGTTATTCTAATGCACAGAACAGTGTGTCAGCAGAGCATTGAGTGTTATCCTAATGCACAGAACAGTGTTTCAGCAGAGCATTGAGTGTTACCCTAATGCACAGAACAGTGTTTCAGCAGAGCATTGAGTGTCACCCTAATGCACAGAACAGTGTTTCAGCAGAGCATTGAGTGTCACCCTAATGCATAGAACAGTGTTTCAGCAGAGCATTGAGAGTCACCCTAATGCACAGAACAGTGTTTCAGCAGAGAATTTAGTGTTATCCTAATGCACAGAACAGTGTTTCAGCAGAGCATTGAGTGTTTCCCTTTTTGCACAGAACAGTGTTTCAGCAGAGCATTGAGTGTCACCCTAATGCACAGAACAGTGTTTCAGCAGAGCATTGAGTGTTTCCCCTAATGCACAGAACAGTGTTTCAGCAGAGCATTGAGTGTTACCCTAATGCACAGAACAGTGTTTCAGCAGAGCATTGAATGTTTCCCCTTATGCACAGAACAGTGTTTCAGCAGACCATTGAGTGTCACCCTAATGCACAGAACAGTGTTTCAGCAGAGCATTGAGTGTCACCCTAATGCACAGAACAGTGTTTCAGCAGAGCATTAAGTGTTACCCAAATGCACAGAGCAGTGTTTCAGCAGAGCATTGAGTGTTTCCCCTAATGCACAGAACAGTGTTTCAGCAGAGCATTAAGTGTCACCCTAATGCACAGAACAATGTTTCAGCAGAGCATTGAGTGTTACCCTAATGCACAGAACAGTGTTTCAGCAGAGCATTGAGTGTCACCCTAATGCACAGAACAGTGTTTCAGCAGAGCATTGAGTATCACCCTAATGCACAGAACAGTGTTTCAGCAGAGCATTAAGTGTTACCCAAATGAATAGAACAGTGTTTCAGCAGAGCATTGAGTGTTACCCAAATGCACAGAACAGTGTTTCAGCAGAGCATTGAGTGTTATCCTAATGCACAGAACAGTGTTTCAGCAGAGCATTAAGTGTTACCCTAATGCATAGAACAGTGTTTCAGCAGAGCATTAAGTGTTACCCTAATGCATAGAACAGTGTTTCGGCAGAGCATTGAGTGTTATCCTAATGCACAGAACAGTGTTTCAGCAGAGCATTAAGTGTCACCCAAATGCACAGAACAGTGTTTCAGCAGAGCATTAAGTGTTACCCTAATGCATAGAACAGTGTTTCAGCAGAGCATTGAGTGTTATTCTAATGCATAGAACAGTGTTTCAGCAGAGCATTGAGTGTCACCCTAATGCACAGAACAGTGTTTCAGCAGAGCATTGAGTGTCACCCTAATGCACAGAACAGTGTTTCAGCAGAGCATTGAGTGTTTACCCTAATGCACAGAACAGTGTTTCAGCAGAGCATTAAGTGTTACCCAAATGCACAGAGCAGTGTTTCAGCAGAGCATTGAGTGTTTCCCCTAATGCACAGAACAGTGTTTCAGCAGAGCATTAAGTGTCACCCTAATGCACAGAACAATGTTTCAGCAGAGCATTGAGTGTTACCCTAATGCACAGAACAGTGTTTCAGCAGAGCATTGAGTGTCACCCTAATGCACAGAACAGTGTTTCAGCAGAGCATTGAGTGTCACCCTAATGCACAGAACAGTATTTCAGCAGAGCATTGAGAGTCACCCTAATGCACAGAACAGTGTTTCAGCAGAGCATTGAGTGTTATTCTAATGCACAGAACAGTATTTCAGCAGAGCATTGAGAGTCACCCTAATGCACCGAACAGTGTTTCAGCAGAGCATTGAGTGTTATTCTAATGCACAGAACAGTGTGTCAGCAGAGCATTGAGTGTTATCCTAATGCACAGAACAGTGTTTCAGCAGAGCATTGAATGTTACCCTATTGCACAGAACAGTGTTTCAGCAGAGCATTGAGTGTTACCCTAATGCACAGAACAGTGTTTCAGCAGAGCATTGAGTGTCACCCTAATGCACAGAACAGTGTTTCAGCAGAGCATTAAGTGTTACCCTAATGCATAGAACAGTGTTTCAGCAGAGCATTAAGTGTTACCCTAATGCATAGAACAGTGTTTCGGCAGAGCATTGAGTGTTATCCTAATGCACAGAACAGTGTTTCAGCAGAGCATTAAGTGTCACCCAAATGCACAGAACAGTGTTTCAGCAGAGCATTAAGTGTTACCCTAATGCATAGAACAGTGTTTCAGCAGAGCATTGAGTGTTATTCTAATGCATAGAACAGTGTTTCAGCAGAGCATTGAGTGTCACCCTAATGCACAGAACAGTGTTTCAGCAGAGCATTGAGTGTCACCCTAATGCACAGAACAGTGTTTCAGCAGAGCATTGAGTGTTTACCCTAATGCACAGAACAGTGTTTCAGCAGAGCATTAAGTGTTACCCAAATGCACAGAACAATGTTTCAGCAGAGCATTGAGTGTTACCCTAATGCACAGAACAGTGTTTCAGCAGAGCATTAAGTGTTACCCTAATGCATAGAACAGTGTTTCAGCAGAGCATTAAGTGTTACCCTAATGCATAGAACAGTGTTTCGGCAGAGCATTGAGTGTTATCCTAATGCACAGAACAGTGTTTCAGCAGAGCATTAAGTGTCACCCAAATGCACAGAACAGTGTTTCAGCAGAGCATTAAGTGTTACCCTAATGCATAGAACAGTGTTTCAGCAGAGCATTGAGTGTTATTCTAATGCATAGAACAGTGTTTCAGCAGAGCATTGAGTGTCACCCTAATGCACAGAACAGTGTTTCAGCAGAGCATTGAGTGTCACCCTAATGCACAGAACAGTGTTTCAGCAGAGCATTGAGTGTTTCCCCTAATGCACAGAACAGTGTTTCAGCAGAGCATTAAGTGTCACCCTAATGCACAGAACAATGTTTCAGCAGAGCATTGAGTGTTACCCTAATGCACAGAACAGTGTTTCAGCAGAGCATTGAGTGTCACCCTAATGCACAGAACAGTGTTTCAGCAGAGCATTGAGTGTCACCCTAATGCACAGAACAGTATTTCAGCAGAGCATTGAGAGTCACCCTAATGCACAGAACAGTGTTTCAGCAGAGCATTGAGTGTTATTCTAATGCACAGAACAGTATTTCAGCAGAGCATTGAGAGTCACCCTAATGCACAGAACAGTGTTTCAGCAGAGCATTGAGTGTTATTCTAATGCACAGAACAGTGTGTCAGCAGAGCATTGAGTGTTATCCTAATGCACAGAACAGTGTTTCAGCAGAGCATTGAATGTTACCCTATTGCACAGAACAGTGTTTCAGCAGAGCATTGAGTGTTACCCTAATGCACAGAACAGTGTTTCAGCAGAGCATTGAGTGTCACCCTAATGCACAGAACAGTGTTTCAGCAGAGCATTGAGTGTCACCCTAATGCATAGAACAGTGTTTCAGCAGAGCATTGAGAGTCACCCTAATGCACAGAACAGTGTTTCAGCAGAGAATTTAGTGTTATCCTAATGCACAGAACAGTGTTTCAGCAGAGCATTGAGTGTTTCCCTTTTTGCACAGAACAGTGTTTCAGCAGAGCATTGAGTGTCACCCTAATGCACAGAACAGTGTTTCAGCAGAGCATTGAGTGTTTCCCCTAATGCACAGAACAGTGTTTCAGCAGAGCATTGAGTGTTACCCTAATGCACAGAACAGTGTTTCAGCAGAGCATTGAATGTTTCCCCTTATGCACAGAACAGTGTTTCAGCAGACCATTGAGTGTCACCCTAATGCACAGAACAGTGTTTCAGCAGAGCATTGAGTGTCACCCTAATGCACAGAACAGTGTTTCAGCAGAGCATTAAGTGTTACCCAAATGCACAGAGCAGTGTTTCAGCAGAGCATTGAGTGTTTCCCCTAATGCACAGAACAGTGTTTCAGCAGAGCATTAAGTGTCACCCTAATGCACAGAACAATGTTTCAGCAGAGCATTGAGTGTTACCCTAATGCACAGAACAGTGTTTCAGCAGAGCATTGAGTGTCACCCTAATGCACAGAACAGTGTTTCAGCAGAGCATTGAGTATCACCCTAATGCACAGAACAGTGTTTCAGCAGAGCATTAAGTGTTACCCAAATGAATAGAACAGTGTTTCAGCAGAGCATTGAGTGTTACCCAAATGCACAGAACAGTGTTTCAGCAGAGCATTGAGTGTTACCCTAATGCACAGAACAGTGTTTCGGCAGAGCATTAAGTGTTACCCTAATGCATAGAACAGTGTTTCAGCAGAGCATTGAGTGTTATTCTAATGCATAGAACAGTGTTTCAGCAGAGCATTGAGTGTCACCCTAATGCACAGAACAGTGTTTCAGCAGAGCATTGAGTGCCACCCTAATGCACAGAACAGTGTTTCAGCAGAGCATTGAGTGTTTACCCTAATGCACAGAACAGTGTTTCAGCAGAGCATTAAGTGTCACCCAAATGCACAGAACAGTGTTTCAGCAGAGCATTGAGTGTCACTCTAATGCACAGAACAGTGTTTCAGCAGAGCATTAAGTGTCACCCAAATGCACAGAACAGTGTTTCAGCAAAGCATTGAGTGTTTCCCCTTATGCACAGAACAGTGTTTCAGCAGAGCATTAAGTGTCACCCTAATGCACAGAACAATGTTTCAGCAGAGCATTGAGTGTTACCCTAATGCACAGAACAGTGTTTCAGCAGAGCATTGAGTGTCACCCTAATGCAGAGAACAGTGTTTCAGCAGAGCATTAAGTGTCACCCAAATGCACAGAACAGTGTTTCAGCAGAGCATTGAGTGTTTCCCCTTATGCACAGAACAGTGTTTCAGCAGAGCATTAAGTGTCACCCTAATGCACAGAACAATGTTTCAGCAGAGCATTGAGTGTTACCCTAATGCACTGAACAGTGTTTCAGCAGAGCATTGAGTGTCACCCTAATGCACAGAACAGTGTTTCAGCAGAGCATTGAGTATCACCCTAATGCACAGAACAGTGTTTCAGCAGAGCATTAAGTGTTACCCAAATGAATAGAACAGTGTTTCAGCAGAGCATTGAGTGTTACCCAAATGCACAGAACAGTGTTTCAGCAGAGCATTGAGTGTTACCCTAATGCACAGAACAGTGTTTCGGCAGAGCATTAAGTGTTACCCTAATGCATAGAACAGTGTTTCAGCAGAGCATTGAGTGTCACCCTAATGCACAGAACAGTGTTTCAGCAGAGCATTGAGTGTCACCCTAATGCACAGAACAGTGTCTCAGCAGAGCATTAAGTGTTACCCAAATGCACAGAACAGTGTTTCAGCAGAGCATTGTGTGTTTACCCTAATGCACAGAACAGTGTTTCAGCAGAGCATTAAGTGTCACCCAAATGCACAGAACAGTGTTTCAGCAGAGCATTGAGTGTCACTCTAATGCACAGAACAGTGTTTCAGCAGAGCATTAAGTGTCACCCAAATGCACAGAACAGTGTTTCAGCAGAGCATTGAGTGTTTCCCCTTATGCACAGAACAGTGTTTCAGCAGAGCATTAAGTGTCACCCTAATGCACAGAACAATGTTTCAGGAGAGCATTGAGTGTTACCCTAATGCACAGAACAGTGTTTCAGCAGAGCATTGAGTGTCACCCTAATGCACAGAACAGTGTTTCAGCAGAGCATTGAGTATCACCCTAATGCACAGAACAGTGTTTCAGCAGAGCATTAAGTGTTACCCAAATGCATAGAACAGTGATTCAGCAGAGCATTGAGTGTTACCCAAATGCACAGAACAGTGTTTCAGCAGAGCATTGAGTGTTACTCTAATGCACAGAACAGTGTTTCGGCAGAGCATTAAGTGTTACCCTAATGCACAGAACAGTGTTTCAGCAGAACATTGAGTGTTACTCTAATGCACAGAACAGTGTTTCAGCAGAGCAATAAGTGTTACCCTAATGCAGACAACAGTGTTTCAGCAGAGCATTGAGTGTTATCCTAATGTACAGAACAGTGTTTCAGCAGAGAATTGAGTATTACCCTAACGTACAGAACAGTGTTTCAGCAGAGCAGTAAATGTTACCCCTAATGCACAGAACAGTGTTTCAGCAGAGCATTGAGTGTTTCCCCTAATGCACAGAACAGTGTTTCAGCAGAGCATTGAGTGTTACCCTAATGCACAGAACAGTGTTTCAGCAGAGCATTGAATGTTTCCCCTTATGCACAGAACAGTGTTTCAGCAGAGCATTGAGTGTCACCCTAATGCACAGAACAGTGTTTCAGCAGAGCATTGAGTGTCACCCTAATGCACAGAACAGTGTTTCAGCAGAGCATTAAGTGTTACCCAAATGCACAGAACAGTGTTTCAGCAGAGCATTGAGTGTTTACCCTAATGCACAGAACAGTGTTTCAGCAGAGCATTAAGTGTCACCCAAATGCACAGAACAGTGTTTCAGCAGAGCATTGAGTGTTTCCCCTTATGCACAGAACAGTGTTTCAGCAGAGCATTAAGTGTCACCCTAATGCACAGAACAATGTTTCAGCAGAGCATTGAGTGTTACCCTAATGCACAGAACAGTGTTTCAGCAGAGCATTGAGTGTCACCCTATTGCACAGAACAGTGTTTCAGCAGAGCATTGAGTGTTACCCTAATGCACAGAACAGTGTTTCAGCAGAGCATTGAGTGTCACCCTAATGCACAGAACAGTGTTTCAGCAGAGCATTGAGTGTCACCCTAATGCATAGAACAGTGTTTCAGCAGAGCATTGAGAGTCACCCTAATGCACAGAACAGTGTTTCCGCAGAGAATTTAGTGTTATCCTAATGCACAGAACAGTGTTTCAGCAGAGCATTGAGTGTTTCCCTTTTTGCACAGAACAGTGTTTCAGCAGAGCATTGAGTGTCACCCTAATGCACAGAACAGTGTTTCAGCAGAGCATTGAGTGTCAGCCTAATGCACAGAACAGTGTTTCAGCAGAGCATTGAGTGTTATCTTAATGCACAGAACAGTGTTTCAGCAGAGCATTGAATGTTTCCCCTTATGCACAGAACAGTGTTTCAGCAGAGCATTGAGTGTCACCCTAATGCACAGAACAGTGTTTCAGCAGAGCATTGAGTGTCACCCTAATGCACAGAACAGTGTTTCAGCAGAGCATTAAGTGTTACCCAAATGCACAGAACAGTGTTTCAGCAGAGCATTGAGTGTTTCCCCTAATGCACAGAAGTGTTTCAGCAGAGCATTAAGTGTCACCCAAATGCACAGAACAGTGTTTCAGCAGAGCATTGAGTGTCACTCTAATGCACAGAACAGTGTTTCAGCAGAGCATTAAGTGTCACCCAAATGCACAGAACAGTGTTTCAGCAGAGCATTGAGTGTTTCCCCTTATGCACAGAACAGTGTTTCAGCAGAGCATTAAGTGTCACCCTAATGCACAGAACAATGTTTCAGCAGAGCATTGAGTGTTACCCTAATGCACAGAACAGTGTTTCAGCAGAGCATTGAGTGTCACTCTAATGCACAGAACAGTGTTTCAGCAGAGCATTAAGTGTCACCCTAATGCACAGAACAGTGTTTCAGCAGAGCATTGAGTGTCACCCTAATGCACAGAACAGTGTTTCAGCAGAGCATTGAGTGTCACCCTAATGCATAGAACAGTGTTTCAGCAGAGCATTGAGAGTCACCCTAATGCACAGAACAGTGTTTCAGCAGAGAATTTAGTGTTATCCTAATGCACAGAACAGTGTTTCAGCAGAGCATTGAGTGTTTCCCTTTTCACACAGAACAGTGTTTCAGCAGAGCATTGAGTGTCACCCTAATGCACAGAACAGTGTTTCAGCAGAGCATTGACTGTCAGCCTAATGCACAGAACAGTGTTTCAGCAGAGCATTGAGTGTTATCTTAATGCACAGAACAGTGTTTCAGCAGAGCATTGAATGTTTCCCCTTATGCACAGAACAGTGTTTCAGCAGAGCATTGAGTGTCACCCTAATGCACAGAACAGTGTTTCAGCAGAGCATTGAGTGTCACCCTAATGCACAGAACAGTGTTTCAGCAGAGCATTACGTGTTACCCAAATGCACAGAACAGTGTTTCAGCAGAGCATTGAGTGTTTCCCCTAATGCACAGAACAGTGTTTCAGCAGAGCATTGAGTGTTACCCTAATGCACAGAACAGTGTTTCAGCAGAGCATTGAATGTTTCCCCTTATGCACAGAACAGTGTTTCAGCAGACCATTGAGTGTCACCCTAATGCACAGAACAGTGTTTCAGCAGAGCATTGAGTGTCACCCTAATGCACAGAACAGTGTTTCAGCAGAGCATTAAGTGTTACCCAAATGCACAGAACAGTGTTTCAGCAGAGCATTGAGTGTTTCCCCTAATGCACAGAACAGTGTTTCAGCAGAGCATTAAGTGTCACCCTAATGCACAGAACAATGTTTCAGCAGAGCATTGAGTGTTACCCTAATGCACAGAACAGTGTTTCAGCAGAGCATTGAGTGTCACCCTAATGCACAGAACAGTGTTTCAGCAGAGCATTGAGTATCACCCTAATGCACAGAACAGTGTTTCAGCAGAGCATTAAGTGTTACCCAAATGAATAGAACAGTGTTTCAGCAGAGCATTGAGTGTTACCCAAATGTACAGAACAGTGTTTCAGCAGAGCATTGAGTGTTACCCTAATGCACAGAACAGTGTTTCGGAAGAGCATTAAGTGTTACCCTAATGCATAGAACAGTGTTTCAGCAGAGCATTGAGTGTTATTCTAATGCATAGAACAGTGTTTCAGCAGAGCATTGAGTGTCACCCTAATGCACAGAACAGTGTTTCAGCAGAGCATTGAGTGTCACCCTAATGCACAGAACAGTGTTTCAGCAGAGCATTGAGTGTTTACCCTAATACACAGAACAGTGTTTCAGCAGAGCATTAAGTGTCACCCAAATGCACAGAACAGTGTTTCAGCAGAGCATTGAGTGTCACTCTAATGCACAGAACAGTGTTTCAGCAGAGCATTAAGTGTCACCCAAATGCACAGAACAGTGTTTCAGCAAAGCATTGAGTGTTTCCCCTTATGCACAGAACAGTGTTTCAGCAGAGCATTAAGTGTCACCCTAATGCACAGAACAATGTTTCAGCAGAGCATTGAGTGTTACCCTAATGCACAGAACAGTGTTTCAGCAGAGCATTGAGTGTCACCCTAATGCACAGAACAGTGTTTCAGCAGAGCATTGAGTATCACCCTAATGCTCAGAACAGTGTTTCAGCAGAGCATTAAGTGTTACCCAAATGCATAGAACAGTGTTTCAGCAGAGCATTGAGTGTTACCCAAATGCACAGAACAGTGTTTCAGCAGAGCATTGAGTGTTACTCTAATGCACAGAACAGTGTTTCGGCAGAGCATTAAGTGTTACCCTAATGCACAGAACAGTGTTTCAGCAGAACATTGAGTGTTACTCTAATGCACAGAACAGTGTTTCAGCAGAGCAATAAGTGTTACCCTAATGCAGACAACAGTGTTTCAGCAGAGCATTGAGTGTTATCCTAATGTACAGAACAGTGTTTCAGCAGAGAATTGAGTATTACCCTAACGTACAGAACAGTGTTTCAGCAGAGCAGTAAATGTTACCCCTAATGCACAGAACAGTGTTTCAGCAGAGCATTGAGTGTTTCCCCTAATGCACAGAACAGTGTTTCAGCAGAGCATTGAGTGTTACCCTAATGCACAGAACAGTGTTTCAGCAGAGCATTGAATGTTTCCCCTTATGCACAGAACAGTGTTTCAGCAGAGCATTGAGTGTCACCCTAATGCACAGAACAGTGTTTCAGCAGAGCATTGAGTGTCACCCTAATGCACAGAACAGTGTTTCAGCAGAGAATTTAGTGTTATCCTAATGCACAGAACAGTGTTTCAGCAGAGCATTGAGTGTTTCCCTTTTTGCACAGAACAGTGTTTCAGCAGAGCATTGAGTGTCACCCTAATGCACAGAACAGTGTTTCAGCAGAGCATTGAGTGTCAGCCTAATGCACAGAACAGTGTTTCAGCAGAGCATTGAGTGTTATCTTAATGCACAGAACAGAGTTTCAGCAGAGCATTGAGTGTTACCCTAATGCACAGAACAGTGTTTCAGCAGAGCATTGAATGTTATCCTAATGCACAGAACAGTGTTTCAGCAGAGCATTGAGTGTCACCCTAATGCACAGAACAGTGTTTCAGCAGAGCATTGAGTGTCACCCTAATGCACAGAACAGTGTTTCAGCAGAGCATTAAGTGTTACCCAAATGCACAGAACAGTGTTTCAGCAGAGCATTGAGTGTTTCCCCTAATGCACAGAACAGTGTTTCAGCAGAGCATTAAGTGTCACCCAAATGCACAGAACAGTGTTTCAGCAGAGCATTGAGTGTCACTCTAATGCACAGAACAGTATTTCAGCAGAGCATTAAGTGTCACCCAAATGCACAGAACAGTGTTTCAGCAGAGCATTGAGTGTTTCCCAAATGCACAGAACAGTGTTTCAGCAGAGCATTAAGTGTTACCCAAATGAATAGAACAGTGTTTCAGCAGAGCATTGAGTGTTACCCAAATGCACAGAACAGTGTTTCAGCAGAGCATTGAGTGTTACCCTAATGCACAGAACAGTGTTTCGGCAGAGCATTAAGTGTTACCCTAATGCATAGAACAGTGTTTCAGCAGAGCATTGAGTGTCACCCTAATGCACAGAACAGTGTTTCAGCAGAGCATTGAGTGTCACCCTAATGCACAGAACAGTGTCTCAGCAGAGCATTAAGTGTTACCCAAATGCACAGAACAGTGTTTCAGCAGAGCATTGTGTGTTTACCCTAATGCACAGAACAGTGTTTCAGCAGAGCATTAAGTGTCACCCAAATGCACAGAACAGTGTTTCAGCAGAGCATTGAGTGTCACTCTAATGCACAGAACAGTGTTTCAGCAGAGCATTAAGTGTCACCCAAATGCACAGAACAGTGTTTCAGCAGAGCATTGAGTGTTTCCCCTTATGCACAGAACAGTGTTTCAGCAGAGCATTAAGTGTCACCCTAATGCACAGAACAATGTTTCAGGAGAGCATTGAGTGTTACCCTAATGCACAGAACAGTGTTTCAGCAGAGCATTGAGTGTCACCCTAATGCACAGAACAGTGTTTCAGCAGAGCATTGAGTATCACCCTAATGCACAGAACAGTGTTTCAGCAGAGCATTAAGTGTTACCCAAATGCATAGAACAGTGATTCAGCAGAGCATTGAGTGTTACCCAAATGCACAGAACAGTGTTTCAGCAGAGCATTGAGTGTTACTCTAATGCACAGAACAGTGTTTCGGCAGAGCATTAAGTGTTGCCCTAATGCACAGAACAGTGTTTCAGCAGAACATTGAGTGTTACTCTAATGCACAGAACAGTGTTTCAGCAGAGCAATAAGTGTTACCCTAATGCAGACAACAGTGTTTCAGCAGAGCATTGAGTGTTATCCTAATGTACAGAACAGTGTTTCAGCAGAGAATTGAGTATTACCCTAACGTACAGAACAGTGTTTCAGCAGAGCAGTAAATGTTACCCCTAATGCACAGAACAGTGTTTCAGCAGAGCATTGAGTGTTTCCCCTAATGCACAGAACAGTGTTTCAGCAGAGCATTGAGTGTTACCCTAATGCACAGAACAGTGTTTCAGCAGAGCATTGAATGTTTCCCCTTATGCACAGAACAGTGTTTCAGCAGAGCATTGAGTGTCACCCTAATGCACAGAACAGTGTTTCAGCAGAGCATTGAGTGTCACCCTAATGCACAGAACAGTGTTTCAGCAGAGCATTAAGTGTTACCCAAATGCACAGAACAGTGTTTCAGCAGAGCATTGAGTGTTTACCCTAATGCACAGAACAGTGTTTCAGCAGAGCATTAAGTGTCACCCAAATGCACAGAACAGTGTTTCAGCAGAGCATTGAGTGTTTCCCCTTATGCACAGAACAGTGTTTCAGCAGAGCATTAAGTGTCACCCTAATGCACAGAACAATGTTTCAGCAGAGCATTGAGTGTTATCTTAATGCACAGAACAGTGTTTCAGCAGAGCATTGAATGTTTCCCCTTATGCACAGAACAGTGTTTCAGCAGAGCATTGAGTGTCACCCTAATGCACAGAACAGTGTTTCAGCAGAGCATTGAGTGTCACCCTAATGCACAGAACAGTGTTTCAGCAGAGCATTAAGTGTTACCCAAATGCACAGAACAGTGTTTCAGCAGAGCATTGAGTGTTTCCCCTAATGCACAGAAGTGTTTCAGCAGAGCATTAAGTGTCACCCAAATGCACAGAACAGTGTTTCAGCAGAGCATTGAGTGTCACTCTAATGCACAGAACAGTGTTTCAGCAGAGCATTAAGTGTCACCCAAATGCACAGAACAGTGTTTCAGCAGAGCATTGAGTGTTTCCCCTTATGCACAGAACAGTGTTTCAGCAGAGCATTAAGTGTCACCCTAATGCACAGAACAATGTTTCAGCAGAGCATTGAGTGTTACCCTAATGCACAGAACAGTGTTTCAGCAGAGCATTGAGTGTCACTCTAATGCACAGAACAGTGTTTCAGCAGAGCATTAAGTGTCACCCTAATGCACAGAACAGTGTTTCAGCAGAGCATTGAGTGTCACCCTAATGCACAGAACAGTGTTTCAGCAGAGCATTGAGTGTCACCCTAATGCATAGAACAGTGTTTCAGCAGAGCATTGAGAGTCACCCTAATGCACAGAACAGTGTTTCAGCAGAGAATTTAGTGTTATCCTAATGCACAGAACAGTGTTTCAGCAGAGCATTGAGTGTTTCCCTTTTCACACAGAACAGTGTTTCAGCAGAGCATTGAGTGTCACCCTAATGCACAGAACAGTGTTTCAGCAGAGCATTGACTGTCAGCCTAATGCACAGAACAGTGTTTCAGCAGAGCATTGAGTGTTATCTTAATGCACAGAACAGTGTTTCAGCAGAGCATTGAATGTTTCCCCTTATGCACAGAACAGTGTTTCAGCAGAGCATTGAGTGTCACCCTAATGCACAGAACAGTGTTTCAGCAGAGCATTGAGTGTCACCCTAATGCACAGAACAGTGTTTCAGCAGAGCATTACGTGTTACCCAAATGCACAGAACAGTGTTTCAGCAGAGCATTGAGTGTTTCCCCTAATGCACAGAACAGTGTTTCAGCAGAGCATTGAGTGTTACCCTAATGCACAGAACAGTGTTTCAGCAGAGCATTGAATGTTTCCCCTTATGCACAGAACAGTGTTTCAGCAGACCATTGAGTGTCACCCTAATGCACAGAACAGTGTTTCAGCAGAGCATTGAGTGTCACCCTAATGCACAGAACAGTGTTTCAGCAGAGCATTAAGTGTTACCCAAATGCACAGAACAGTGTTTCAGCAGAGCATTGAGTGTTTCCCCTAATGCACAGAACAGTGTTTCAGCAGAGCATTAAGTGTCACCCTAATGCACAGAACAATGTTTCAGCAGAGCATTGAGTGTTACCCTAATGCACAGAACAGTGTTTCAGCAGAGCATTGAGTGTCACCCTAATGCACAGAACAGTGTTTCAGCAGAGCATTGAGTATCACCCTAATGCACAGAACAGTGTTTCAGCAGAGCATTAAGTGTTACCCAAATGAATAGAACAGTGTTTCAGCAGAGCATTGAGTGTTACCCAAATGTACAGAACAGTGTTTCAGCAGAGCATTGAGTGTTACCCTAATGCACAGAACAGTGTTTCGGAAGAGCATTAAGTGTTACCCTAATGCATAGAACAGTGTTTCAGCAGAGCATTGAGTGTTATTCTAATGCATAGAACAGTGTTTCAGCAGAGCATTGAGTGTCACCCTAATGCACAGAACAGTGTTTCAGCAGAGCATTGAGTGTCACCCTAATGCACAGAACAGTGTTTCAGCAGAGCATTGAGTGTTTACCCTAATACACAGAACAGTGTTTCAGCAGAGCATTAAGTGTCACCCAAATGCACAGAACAGTGTTTCAGCAGAGCATTGAGTGTCACTCTAATGCACAGAACAGTGTTTCAGCAGAGCATTAAGTGTCACCCAAATGCACAGAACAGTGTTTCAGCAAAGCATTGAGTGTTTCCCCTTATGCACAGAACAGTGTTTCAGCAGAGCATTAAGTGTCACCCTAATGCACAGAACAATGTTTCAGCAGAGCATTGAGTGTTACCCTAATGCACAGAACAGTGTTTCAGCAGAGCATTGAGTGTCACCCTAATGCACAGAACAGTGTTTCAGCAGAGCATTGAGTATCACCCTAATGCTCAGAACAGTGTTTCAGCAGAGCATTGAGTGTTATCCTAATGCACAGAACAGTGTTTCAGCAGAGCATTGAGTGTTACTCTAATGCACAGAACAGTGTTTCGGCAGAGCATTAAGTGTTACCCTAATGCACAGAACAGTGTTTCAGCAGAACATTGAGTGTTACTCTAATGCACAGAACAGTGTTTCAGCAGAGCAATAAGTGTTACCCTAATGCAGACAACAGTGTTTCAGCAGAGCATTGAGTGTTATCCTAATGTACAGAACAGTGTTTCAGCAGAGAATTGAGTATTACCCTAACGTACAGAACAGTGTTTCAGCAGAGCAGTAAATGTTACCCCTAATGCACAGAACAGTGTTTCAGCAGAGCATTGAGTGTTTCCCCTAATGCACAGAACAGTGTTTCAGCAGAGCATTGAGTGTTACCCTAATGCACAGAACAGTGTTTCAGCAGAGCATTGAATGTTTCCCCTTATGCACAGAACAGTGTTTCAGCAGAGCATTGAGTGTCACCCTAATGCACAGAACAGTGTTTCAGCAGAGCATTGAGTGTCACCCTAATGCACAGAACAGTGTTTCAGCAGAGCATTAAGTGTTACCCAAATGCACAGAACAGTGTTTCAGCAGAGCATTGAGTGTTTCCCCTAATGCACAGAACAGTGTTTCAGCAGAGCATTAAGTGTCACCCAAATGCACAGAACAGTGTTTCAGCAGAGCATTGAGTGTTTCCCCTTATGCACAGAACAGTGTTTCAGCAGAGCATTAAGTGTCACCCTAATGCACAGAACAATGTTTCAGCAGAGCATTGAGTGTTACCCTAATGCACAGAACAGTGTTTCAGCAGAGCATTGAGTGTCACCCTAATGCACAGAACAGTGTTTCAGCAGAGCATTGAGTATCACCCTAATGCACAGAACAGTGTTTCAGCAGAGCATTAAGTGTTACCCAAATGCATAGAACAGTGTTTCAGCAGAGCATTGAGAGTCACCCTAATGCACAGAACAGTGTTTCAGCAGAGAATTTAGTGTTATCCTAATGCACAGAACAGTGTTTCAGCAGAGCATTGAGTGTTTCCCTTTTTGCACAGAACAGTGTTTCAGCAGAGCATTGAGTGTCACCCTAATGCACAGAACAGTGTTTCAGCAGAGCATTGAGTGTCAGCCTAATGCACAGAACAGTGTTTCAGCAGAGCATTGAGTGTTATCTTAATGCACAGAACAGAGTTTCAGCAGAGCATTGAGTGTTACCCTAATGCACAGAACAGTGTTTCAGCAGAGCATTGAATGTTATCCTAATGCACAGAACAGTGTTTCAGCAGAGCATTGAGTGTCACCCTAATGCACAGAACAGTGTTTCAGCAGAGCATTGAGTGTCACCCTAATGCACAGAACAGTGTTTCAGCAGAGCATTAAGTGTTACCCAAATGCACAGAACAGTGTTTCAGCAGAGCATTGAGTGTTTCCCCTAATGCACAGAACAGTGTTTCAGCAGAGCATTAAGTGTCACCCAAATGCACAGAACAGTGTTTCAGCAGAGCATTGAGTGTCACTCTAATGCACAGAACAGTATTTCAGCAGAGCATTAAGTGTCACCCAAATGCACAGAACAGTGTTTCAGCAGAGCATTGAGTGTTTCCCCTTATGCACAGAACAGTGTTTCAGCAGAGCATTGTCACCCTAATGCACAGAACAATGTTTCAGCAGAGCATTGAGTGTTACCCTAATGCACAGAACAGTGTTTCAGCAGAGCATTGAGTGTCACTCTAATGCACAGAACAGTGTTTCAGCAGAGCATTAAGTGTCACCCTAATGCACAGAACAGTATTTCAGCAGAGCATTGAGTGTTATTCTAATGCACAGAACAGTGTTTCAGCAGAGCATTGAGTGTTATCCTAATGCACAGAACAGTGTTTCAGCAGAGCATTGAGTGTTACCCTAATGCACAGAACAGTGTTTCAGCAGAGCATTGAGTGTCACCCTAATGCACAGAACAGTGTTTCAGCAGAGCATTGAGTGTCACCCTAATGCATAGTACAGTGTTTCAGCAGAGCATTGAGAGTCACCCTAATGCACAGAACAGTGTTTCAGCAGAGAATTTAGTGTTATCCTAATGCACAGAACAGTGTTTCAGCAGAGCATTGAGTGTTTCCCTTTTTGCACAGCACAGTGTTTCAGCAGAGCATTGAGTGTCACCCTAATGCACAGAACAGTGTTTCAGCAGAGCATTGAGTGTCAGCCTAATGCACAGAATAGTGTTTCAGCAGAGCATTGAGTGTTATCTTAATGCACAGAACAGTGTTTCAGCAGATCATTGAATGTTTCCCCTTGTGCACAGAACAGTGTTTCAGCAGAGCATTGAGTGTCACCCTAATGCACAGAACAGTGTTTCAGCAGAGCATTGAGTGTCACCCTAATGCACAGAACAGTGTTTCAGCAGAGCATTACGTGTTACCCAAATGCACAGAACAGTGTTTCAGCAGAGCATTGAGTGTTTCCCCCAATGCACTGAACAGTGTTTCAGCAGAGCATTGAGTGTTACCCTAATGCACAGAACAGTGTTTCAGCAGAGCATTGAATGTTTCCCCTTATGCACAGAACAGTGTTTCAGCAGAGCATTGAGTGTCACCCTAATGCACAGAACAGTGTTTCAGCAGAGCATTGAGTGTCACCCTAATGCACAGAACAGTGTTTCAGCAGAGCATTGAGTGTTTCCCCTAATGCACTGAACAGTGTTTCAGCAGAGCATTAAGTGTCACCCAAATGCACAGAACAGTGTTTCAGCAGAGCATTGAGTGTTTCCCCTTATGCACAGAACAGTGTTTCAGCAGAGCATTAAGTGTCACCCTAATGCACAGAACAATGTTTCAGCAGAGCATTGAGTGTTACCCTTATGCACAGAACAGTGTTTCAGCAGAGCATTGAGTGTCACCCTAATGCACAGAACAGTGTTTCAGCAGAGCATTGAGTGTCACCCTAATGCACAGAACAGTGTTTCAGCAGAGCATTACGTGTTACCCAAATGCACAGAACAGTGTTTCAGCAGAGCATTGAGTGTTTCCCCCAATGCACTGAACAGTGTTTCAGCAGAGCATTGAGTGTTACCCTAATGCACAGAACAGTGTTTCAGCAGAGCATTGAATGTTTCCCCTTATGCACAGAACAGTGTTTCAGCAGAGCATTGAGTGTCACCCTAATGCACAGAACAGTGTTTCAGCAGAGCATTGAGTGTCACCCTAATGCACAGAACAGTGTTTCAGCAGAGCATTAAGTGTTACCCAAATGCACAGAACAGTGTTTCAGCAGAGCATTGAGTGTTTCCCCTAATGCACAGAACAGTGTTTCAGCAGAGCATTAAGTGTCACCCAAATGCACAGAACAGTGTTTCAGCAGAGCATTGAGTGTTTCCCCTTATGCACAGAACAGTGTTTCAGCAGAGCATTAAGTGTCACCCTAATGCACAGAACAATGTTTCAGCAGAGCATTGAGTGTTACCCTTATGCACAGAACAGTGTTTCAGCAGAGCATTGAGTGTCACCCTAATGCACAGAACAGTGTTTCAGCAGAGCATTGAGTATCACCCTAATGCACAGAACAGTGTTTCAGCAGAGCATTAAGTGTTACCCAAATGCATAGAACAGTGTTTCAGCAGAGCATTGAGTGTTACCCAAATGCACAGAACAGTGTTTCAGCAGAGCATTGAGTGTTACCCTAATGCACAGAACAGTGTTTCGGCAGAGCATTAAATGTTACCCTAATGCATAGAACAGTGTTTCAGCAGAGCATTGAGTGTTTCCCCTTATGCACAGAACAGTGTTTCAGCAGAGCATTAAGTGTCACCCTAATGCACAGAACAATGTTTCAGCAGAGCATTGAGTGTTACCCTTATGCGAAGAACAGTGTTTCAGCAGAGCATTGAGTGTCACCCTAATGCACAGAACAGTGTTTCAGCAGAGCATTGAGTATCACCCTAATGCACAGAACAGTGTTTCAGCAGAGCATTAAGTGTTACCCAAATGCATAGAACAGTGTTTCAGCAGAGCATTGAGTGTTACCCAAATGCACAGAACAGTGTTTCAGCAGAGCATTGAGTGTTACCCTAATGCACAGAACAGTGTTTCGGCAGAGCATTAAATGTTACCCTAATGCATAGAACAGTGTTTCAGCAGAGCATTGAGTGTTATTCTAATGCATAGAACAGTGTTTCAGCAGAGCATTGAGTGTTACCCTAATGCACAGAACAGTGTTTCAGCAGAGCATTGAGTGTCACCCTAATGCACAGAACAGTGTTTCAGCAGAGCATTGAGTATCACCCTAATGCACAGAACAGTGTTTCAGCAGAGCATTAAGTGTTACCCAAATGCATAGAACAGTGTTTCAGCAGAGCATTACGTGTTACCCAAATGCATAGAACAGTGTTTCAGCAGAGCATTGAGCGTTTCCCCCAATGCACTGAACAGTGTTTCAGCAGAGCATTGAGTGTTACCCTAATGCACAGAACAGTGTTTCAGCAGAGCATTGAATGTTTCCCCTTATGCACAGAACAGTGTTTCAGCAGAGCATTGAGTGTCACCCTAATGCACAGAACAGTGTTTCAGCAGAGCATTGAGTGTCACCCTAATGCAAAGAACAGTGTTTCAGCAGAGCATTAAGTGTTACCCAAATGCACAGAACAGTGTTTCAGCAGAGCATTGAGTGTTTCCCCTAATGCACAGAACAGTGTTTCAGCAGAGCATTAAGTGTCACCCAAATGCACAGAACAGTGTTTCAGCAGAGCATTGAGTGTTTCCCCTTATGCATAGAACAGTGTTTCAGCAGAGCATTGAGTGTCACCCTAATGCACAGAACAGTGTTTCAGCAGAGCATTGAGTGTCACCCTAATGCACAGAACAGTGTTTCAGCAGAGCATTAAGTGTTACCCAAATGCACAGAACAGTGTTTCAGCAGAGCATTGAGTGTTTACCCTAATGCACAGAACAGTGTTTCAGCAGAGCATTAAGTGTCACCCAAATGCACAGAACAGTGTTTCAGCAGAGCATTAAGTGTCACCCAAATGCACAGAACAGTGTTTCAGCAGAGCATTGAGTGTTTCCCCCAATGCACTGAACAGTGTTTCAGCAGAGCATTGAGTGTTAGCCTAATGCACAGAACAGTGTTTCAGCAGAGCATTGAATGTTTCCCCTTATGCACAGAACAGTGTTTCAGCAGAGCATTGAGTGTCACGCTAATGCACAGAACAGTGTTTCAGCAGAGCATTGAGTGTCACCCTAATGCACAGAACAGTGTTTCAGCAGAGCATTAAGTGTTACCCAAATGCACAGAACAGTGTTTCAGCAGAGCATTGAGTGTTTCCCCTAATGCACAGAACAGTGTTTCAGCAGAGCATTAAGTGTCACCCAAATGCACAGAACAGTGTTTCAGCAGAGCATTGAGTGTTTCCCCTTATGCACAGAACAGTTTTTCAGCAGAGCATTAAGTGTCACCCTAATGCACAGAACAATGTTTCAGCAGAGCATTGAGTGTTACCCTTATGCACAGAACAGTGTTTCAGCAGAGCATTGAGTGTCACCCTAATGCACAGAACAGTGTTTCAGCAGAGCATTGAGTATCACCCTAATGCACAGAACAGTGTTTCAGCAGAGCATTAAGTGTTACCCAAATGCATAGAACAGTGTTTCAGCAGAGCATTGAGTGTTACCCAAATGCACAGAACAGTGTTTCAGCAGAGCATTAAGTGTTACCCTAATGCACAGAACAGTGTTTCGGCAGAGCATTAAATGTTACCCTAATGCATAGAACAGTGTTTCAGCAGAGCATTGAGTGTTATTCTAATGCATAGAACAGTGTTTCAGCAGAGCATTGAGTGTCACCCTAATGCACAGAACAGTGTTTCAGCAGAGCATTGAGTGTCACCCTAATGCACAGAACAGTGTTTCAGCAGAGCATTAAGTGTTACCCAAATGCACAGAACAGTATTTCAGCAGAGCATTGAGTGTTTACCCTAATGCACAGAACAGTGTTTCAGCAGAGCATTAAGTGTCACCCAAATGCACAGAACAGTGTTTCAGCAGAGCATTGAGTGTTTCCCCTTATGCACAGAACAGTGTTTCAGCAGAGCATTAAGTGTCACCCTAATGCACAGAACAATGTTTCAGCAGAGCATTGAGTGTTATTCTAATGCATAGAACAGTGTTTCAGCAGAGCATTGAGTGTCACCCTAATGCACAGAACAGTGTTTCAGCAGAGCATTGAGTGTCACCCTAATGCACAGAACAGTGTTTCAGCAGAGCATTAAGTGTTACCCAAATGCACAGAACAGTGTTTCAGCAGAGCATTGAGTGTTTACCCTAATGCACAGAACAGTGTTTCAGCAGAGCATTAAGTGTCACCCAAATGCACAGAACAGTGTTTCAGCAGAGCATTGAGTGTCACTCTAATGCACAGAACAGTGTTTCAGCAGAGCATTGAGTGTTACCCTAATGCACAGAACAGTGTTTCAGCAGAGCATTGAGTGTCACCCTAATGCACAGAACAGTGTTTCAGCAGAGCATTGAGTATCACCCTAATGCACAGAACAGTGTTTCAGCAGAGCATTAAGTGTTACCCAAATGCATAGAACAGTGTTTCAGCAGAGCATTGAGTGTTACCCAAATGCACAGAACAGTGTTTCAGCAGAGCATTGAGTGTTACGGTAATGCACAGAACAGTGTTTCAGCAGAGCATTGAATGTTTCCCCTTATGCACAGAACAGTGTTTCAGCAGAGCATTGAGTGTCACCCAAATGCACAGAACAGTGTTTCAGCAGAGCATTGAGTGTTTCCCCTAATGCACAGAACAGTGTTTCAGCAGAGCATTAAGTGTCACCCAAATGCACAGAACAGTGTTTCAGCAGAGCATTGAGTGTTACCCTAATGCACAGAACAGTGTTTCAGCAGAGCATTGAGTGTCATCCTAATGCACAGAACAGTGTTTCAGCAGAGCATTGAGTGTCACCCTAATGCACAGAACAGTGTTTCAGCAGAGCATTAAGTGTCACCCAAATGCACAGAACAGTGTTTCAGCAGAGCATTGAGTGTCACTCTAATGCACAGAACAGTGTTTCAGCAGAGCATTAAGTGTCACCCAAATGCACAGAACAGTGTTTCAGCAGAGCATTGAGTGTTTCCCCTTATGCACAGAACAGTGTTTCAGCAGAGCATTAAGTGTCACCCTAATGCACAGAACAATGTTTCAGCAGAGCATTGAGTGTTACCCTAATGCACAGAACAGTGTTTCAGCAGAGCATTGAGTGTCACCCTAATGCACAGAACAGTGTTTCAGCAGAGCATTGAGTATCACCCTAATGCACAGAACAGTGTTTCAGCAGAGCATTAAGTGTTACCCAAATGCATAGAACAGTGTTTCAGCAGAGCATTGAGTGTTACCCAAATGCACAGAACAGTGTTTCAGCAGAGCATTGAGTGTTACCGTAATGCACAGAACAGTGTTTCAGCAGAGCATTGAATGTTTCCCCTTATGCACAGAACAGTGTTTCAGCAGAGCATTGAGTGTCACCCAAATGCACAGAACAGTGTTTCAGCAGAGCATTGAGTGTTTCCCCTAATGCACAGAACAGTGTTTCAGCAGAGCATTAAGTGTCACCCAAATGCACAGAACAGTGTTTCAGCAGAGCATTGAGTGTTTCCCCTTATGCACAGAACAGTGTTTCAGCAGAGCATTAAGTGTCACCCTAATGCACAGAACAATGTTTCAGCAGAGCATTGAGTGTTACCCTAATGCACAGAACAGTGTTTCAGCAGAGCATTGAGTGTCACCCTAATGCACAGAACAGTGTTTCAGCAGAGCATTGAGTATCACCCTAATGCACAGAACAGTGTTTCAGCAGAGCATTAAGTGTTACCCAAATGCATAGAACAGTGTTTCAGCAGA
The DNA here is from genome assembly GCF_978046115.1 of Saccoglossus kowalevskii. Taxonomy (NCBI): domain Eukaryota; kingdom Metazoa; phylum Hemichordata; class Enteropneusta; family Harrimaniidae; genus Saccoglossus; species Saccoglossus kowalevskii. The sequence goes on along the minus strand of NC_140649.1, from coordinate 37,824,749 downwards.
GTATTGAGTGTTACCCAAATGCACAGAACAGTGTTTCAGCAGAGCATTGAGTGTTACCCTAATGCACAGAACAGTGTTTCGGCAGAGCATTAAGTGTTACCCTAATGCATAGAACAGTGTTTCAGCAGAGCATTGAGTGTTATTCTAATGCATAGAACAGTGTTTCAGCAGAGCATTGAGTGTCACCCTAATGCACAGAACAGTGTTTCAGCAGAGCATTGAGTGTCACCCTAATGCACAGAACAGTGTTTCAGCAGAGCATTAAGTGTTACCCAAATGCACAGAACAGTGTTTCAGCAGAGCATTGAGTGTTTACCCTAATGCACAGAACAGTGTTTCAACAGAGCATTAAGTGTCACCCAAATGCACAGAACAGTGTTTCAGCAGAGCATTGAGTGTCACTCTAATGCACAGAACAGTGTTTCAGCAGAGCATTAAGTGTCACCCAAATGCACAGAACAGTGTTTCAGCAGAGCATTGAGTGTTTCCCCTTATGCACAGAACAGTGTTTCAGCAGAGCATTAAGTGTCACCCTAATGCACAGAACAATGTTTCAGCAGAGCATTGAGTGTTACCCTAATGCACAGAACAGTGTTTCAGCAGAGCATTGAGTGTCACCCTAATGCACAGAACAGTGTTTCAGCAGAGCATTGAGTATCACCCTAATGCACAGAACAGTGTTTCAGAAGAGCATTAAGTGTTACCCAAATGCATAGAACAGTGTTTCAGCAGAGCATTGAGTGTTACCCAAATGCACAGAACAGTGTTTCGGCAGAGCATTGAGTGTTACTCTAATGCACAGAACAGTGTTTCAGCAGAGCAATAAGTGTTACCCTAATGCAGACAACAGTGTTTCAGCAGAGCATTGAGTGTTATCCTAATGTACAGAACAGTGTTTCAGCAGAGAATTGAGTTTTACCCTAACGTACAGAACAGTGTTTCAGCAGAGCAGTAAATGTTACCCCTAATGCACAGAACAGTGTTTCAGCAGAGCATTGAGTGTTTCCCCTTATGCACAGAACAGTGTTTCAACAGAGCATTGAGTGTTACCCTAATGCACAGAACAGTGTTTCAGCAGAGCATTGAATGTTTCCCCTTATGCACAGAACAGTGTTTCAGCAGAGCATTGAGTGTCACCCTAAAGCACAGAACAGTGTTTCAGCAGAGCATTGAGTGTCACCCTAATGCACAGAACAGTGTTTCAGCAGAGCATTAAGTGTTACCCAAATGCACAGAACAGTGTTTCAGCAGAGCATTGAGTGTTTCCCCTAATGCACAGAACAGTGTTTCAGCAGAGCATTAAGTGTCACCCAAATGCACAGAACAGTGTTTCAGCAGAGCATTGCGTGTTTCCCCTTATGCACAGAACAGTGTTTCAGCAGAGCATTAAGTGTCACCCTAATGCACAGAACAATGTTTCAGCAGAGCATTGAGTGTTACCCTAATGCACAGAACAGTGTTTGAGCAGAGCATTGAGTGTCACCCTAATGCACAGAACAGTGTTTCAGCAGAGCATTGAGTATCACCCTAATGCACAGAACAGTGTTTCAGCAGAGCATTAAGTGTTACCCAAATGCATAGAACAGTGTTTCAGCAGAGTATTGAGTGTTACCCAAATGCACAGAACAGTGTTTCAGCAGAGCATTGAGTGTTACCCTAATGCACAGAACAGTGTTTCAGCAGAGCATTAAGTGTTACCCTAATGCATAGAACAGTGTTTCAGCAGAGCATTGAGTGTTATCCTAATGCACAGAACAGTGTTTCAGCAGAGCATTGAGTGTCACCCTAATGCACAGAACAGTGTTTCAGCAGAGCATTAAGTGTTACCCAAATGCACAGAACAGTGTTTCAGCAGAGCATTGAGTGTTTCCCCTAATGCACAGAACAGTGTTTCAACAGAGCATTGAGTGTTACCCTAATGCACAGAACAGTGTTTCAGCAGAGCATTGAATGTTTCCCCTTATGCACAGAACAGTGTTTCAGCAGAGCATTGAGTGTCACCCTAAAGCACAGAACAGTGTTTCAGCAGAGCATTGAGTGTCACCCTAATGCACAGAACAGTGTTTCAGCAGAGCATTAAGTGTTACCCAAATGCACAGAACAGTGTTTCAGCAGAGCATTGAGTGTTTCCCCTAATGCACAGAACAGTGTTTCAGCAGAGCATTAAGTGTCACCCAAATGCACAGAACAGTGTTTCAGCAGAGCATTGAGTGTTTCCCCTTATGCACAGAACAGTGTTTCAGCAGAGCATTAAGTGTCACCCTAATGCACTGAACAATGTTTCAGCAGAGCATTGAGTGTTACCCTAATGCACAGAACAGTGTTTCAGCAGAGCATTGAGTGTCACCCTAATGCACAGAACAGTGTTTCAGCAGAGCATTGAGTATCACGCTAATGCACAGAACAGTGTTTCAGCAGAGCATTGAGTGTTTCCCTTTTTGCACAGAACAGTGTTTCAGCAGAGCATTGAGTGTCACCCTAATGCACAGAACAGTGTTTAAATAGAGCATTGAGTGTCAGCCTAATGCACAGAACAGTGTTTCAGAAGAGCATTGAGTGTTATCTTAATGCACAGAACAGTGTTTCAGCAGAGCATTGAATGTTTCCCCTTATGCACAGAACAGTGTTTCAGCAGAGCATTGAGTGTCACCCTAATGCACAGAACAGTGTTTCAGCAGAGCATTGAGTGTCACCCTAATGCACAGAACAGTGTTTCAGCAGAGCATTAAGTGTTACCCAAATGTACAGAACAGTGTTTCAGCAGAGCATTGAGTGATTCCCCTAATGCAGAGAACAGTGTTTCAGCAGAGCATTAAGTGTCACCCAAATGCACAGAACAGTGTTTCAGCAGAGCATTGAGTGTCACTCTAATGCACAGAACAGTGTTTCAGCAGAGCATTAAGTGTCACCCAAATGCACAGAACAGTGTTTCAGCAGAGCATTGAGTGTTTCCCCTTATGCACAGAACAGTGTTTCAGCAGAGCATTAAGTGTCACCCAAATGCACAGAACAGTGTTTCAGCAGAACATTGAGTGTTACCCTAATGCACAGAGCAGTGTTTCAGCAGAGCATTAAGTGTTACCCTAATGCAGAGAACAGTGTTTCAGCAGAGCATTGAGTGTTATCCTAATGTACAGAACAGTGTTTCAGCAGAGCATTGTGTATTACCCTAATGCACAGAACAGTCTTTCAGCAAAGCATTAAGTATTACCCTAATGCACAGAACAGCGTTTCAGCAGAGCAGTGAGTGTTACCCTAATGCACAGAACAGTGTTTCAGCAGAGCATTGAGTGTTACCCTAATGTACAAAACAGTGTTTCAGCAGATCATTGAGTGTTACCCTAATGCACAGAACAGTGTTTCAGCAGAGCATTAAGTATTACCCTAATGCACAGAACAGAGTTTCAGCAGAGCATTGAGTGTTCCCCTAATGCACAGAAGAGTGTTTCAGCAGAGCATTGAGTGTTACCTTAACGTACAGAACAGTGTTTCAGCAGAGCATTGAGTGTTACCCTAATGCACAGAACAGTGTTTCAGTAGAGCATTGAGTGTCACCCTAATGCACAGAACAGTGTTTCAGCAGAGCATTAAGTGTTACCCTAATGCACAGAACAGTGTTTCAGCAGAACATTGAGTGTTACTCTAATGCACAGAACAGTGTTTCAGCAGAGCAATAAGTGTTACCCTAATGCACAGAACAGTGTTTCAGCAGAGCATTGAGTGTCACCCTAATGCACAGAACAGTGTTTCAGCAGAGCATTGAGTGTCACCCTAATGCATAGAACAGTGTTTCAGCAGAGCATTGAGAGTCACCCTAATGTACAGAACAGTGTTTCAGCAGAGAATTTAGTGTTATCCTAATGCACAGAACAGTGTTTCAGCAGAGCATTGAGTGTTTCCCTTTTTGCACAGAACAGTGTTTCAGCAGAGCATTGAGTGTCACCCTAATGCACAGAACAGTGTTTCAATAGAGCATTGAGTGTCAGCCTAATGCACAGAACAGTGTTTCAGAAGAGCATTGAGTGTTATCTTAATGCACAGAACAGTGTTTCAGCAGAGCATTGAATGTTTCCCCTTATGCACAGAACAGTGTTTCAGCAGAGCATTGAGTGTCACCCTAATGCACAGAACAGTGTTTCAGCAGAGCATTGAGTGTCACCCTAATGCACAGAACAGTGTTTCAGCAGAGCATTAAGTGTTACCCAAATGTACAGAACAGTGTTTCAGCAGAGCATTGAGTGTTTCCCCTAATGCAGAGAACAGTGTTTCAGCAAAGCATTAAGTGTCACCCAAATGCACAGAACAGTGTTTCAGCAGAGCATTGAGTGTCACTCTAATGCACAGAACAGTGTTTCAGCAGAGCATTGAGTGTCACCCAAATGCACAGAACAGTGTTTCAGCAGAGCATTGAGTGTTTCCCCTTATGCACAGAACAGTGTTTCAGCAGAGCATTGTGTATTACCCTAATGCACAGAACAGTCTTTCAGCAAAGCATTAAGTATTACCCTAATGCACAGAACAGCGTTTCAGCAGAGCAGTGAGTGTTACCCTAATGCACAGAACAGTGTTTCAGCAGAGCATTGAGTGTTACCCTAATGTACAAAACAGTGTTTCAGCAGATCATTGAGTGTTACCCTAATGCACAGAACAGTTTTTCAGCAGAGCATTAAGTATTACCCTAATGCACAGAACAGAGTTTCAGCAGAGCATTGAGTGTTCCCCTAATGCACAGAAGAGTGTTTCAGCAGAGCATTGAGTGTTACCTTAACGTACAGAACAGTGTTTCATCAGAGCATTGAGTGTTACCCTAATGCAGAGAACAGTGTTTCAGCAGAGCATTGAGTGTCACTCTAATGCACAGAACAGTGTTTCAGCAGAGCATTAAGTGTCACCCAAATGCACAGAACAGTGTTTCAGCAGAGCATTGAGTGTTACCCTAATGCACAGAACAGTGTTTCAGCAGAGCATTGAGTGTTACCCAAATGCACAGAACAGTGTTTCAGCAGAGCATTGAGTGTTATCCTAATGCACAGAACAGTGTTTCAGCAGAGCATTGAATGTCACCCTAATGCACAGAACAGTGTTTCGGCAGAGCATTGAGTGTTATCCTAATGCACAGAACAGTGTTTCAGCAGAGCATTGAGTGTCACCCTAATGCACAGAACAGTGTTTCAGCAGAGCATTGAGTGTTACCCTAATGCATAGAACAGTGTTTCAGCAGAGCATTGAGTGTTACCCTAATGCACAGAACAGTGTTTCAGCAGAGCATTGAGTGTTATCCTAATGCACAGAACAGTGTTTCAGCAGAGCATTGAGTGTCACCCTAATGCACAGAACAGTGTTTCGGCAGAGCATTGAGTGTTATCCTAATGCACAGAACAGTGTTTCAGCAGAGCATTGAGTGTCACCCTAATGCACAGAACAGTGTTTCAGCAGAGCATTGAGTGTTATCCTAATGTACAGAACAGTGTTTCAGCAGAGAATTGAGTTTTACCCTAACGTACAGAACAGTGTTTCAGCAGAGCAGTAAATGTTACCCCTAATGCACAGAACAGTGTTTCAGCAGAGCATTGAGTGTTTCCCCTTATGCACAGAACAGTGTTTCAACAGAGCATTGAGTGTTACCCTAATGCACAGAACAGTGTTTCAGCAGAGCATTGAATGTTTCCCCTTATGCACAGAACAGTGTTTCAGCAGAGCATTGAGTGTCACCCTAAAGCACAGAACAGTGTTTCAGCAGAGCATTGAGTGTCACCCTAATGCACAGAACAGTGTTTCAGCAGAGCATTAAGTGTTACCCAAATGCACAGAACAGTGTTTCAGCAGAGCATTGAGTGTTTCCCCTAATGCACAGAACAGTGTTTCAGCAGAGCATTAAGTGTCACCCAAATGCACAGAACAGTGTTTCAGCAGAGCATTGAGTGTTTCCCCTTATGCACAGAACAGTGTTTCAGCAGAGCATTAAGTGTCACCCTAATGCACAGAACAATGTTTCAGCAGAGCATTGAGTGTTACCCTAATGCACAGAACAGTGTTTCAGCAGAGCATTGAGTGTCACCCTAATGCACAGAACAGTGTTTCAGCAGAGCATTAAGTGTTACCCAAATGCACAGAACAGTGTTTCAGCAGAGCATTGAGTGTCACCCTAATGCACAGAACAGTGTTTCAGCAGAGCATTAAGTGTTACCCAAATGCACAGAACAGTGTTTCAGCAGAGCATTGAGTGTTTCCCCTAATGCACAGAACAGTGTTTCAACAGAGCATTGAGTGTTACCCTAATGCACAGAACAGTGTTTCAGCAGAGCATTGAATGTTTCCCCTTATGCACAGAACAGTGTTTCAGCAGAGCATTGAGTGTCACCCTAAAGCACAGAACAGTGTTTCAGCAGAGCATTGAGTGTCACCCTAATGCACAGAACAGTGTTTCAGCAGAGCATTAAGTGTTACCCAAATGCACAGAACAGTGTTTCAGCAGAGCATTGAGTGTTTCCCCTAATGCACAGAACAGTGTTTCAGCAGAGCATTAAGTGTCACCCAAATGCACAGAACAGTGTTTCAGCAGAGCATTGAGTGTTTCCCCTTATGCACAGAACAGTGTTTCAGCAGAGCATTAAGTGTCACCCTAATGCACTGAACAATGTTTCAGCAGAGCATTGAGTGTTACCCTAATGCACAGAACAGTGTTTCAGCAGAGCATTGAGTGTCACCCTAATGCACAGAACAGTGTTTCAGCAGAGCATTGAGTATCACCCTAATGCACAGAACAGTGTTTCAGCAGAGCATTGAGTGTTTCCCTTTTTGCACAGAACAGTGTTTCAGCAGAGCATTGAGTGTCACCCTAATGCACAGAACAGTGTTTAAATAGAGCATTGAGTGTCAGCCTAATGCACAGAACAGTGTTTCAGAAGAGCATTGAGTGTTATCTTAATGCACAGAACAGTGTTTCAGCAGAGCATTGAATGTTTCCCCTTATGCACAGAACAGTGTTTCAGCAGAGCATTGAGTGTCACCCTAATGCACAGAACAGTGTTTCAGCAGAGCATTGAGTGTCACCCTAATGCACAGAACAGTGTTTCAGCAGAGCATTAAGTGTTACCCAAATGTACAGAACAGTGTTTCAGCAGAGCATTGAGTGATTCCCCTAATGCAGAGAACAGTGTTTCAGCAGAGCATTAAGTGTCACCCAAATGCACAGAACAGTGTTTCAGCAGAGCATTGAGTGTCACTCTAATGCACAGAACAGTGTTTCAGCAGAGCATTAAGTGTCACCCAAATGCACAGAACAGTGTTTCAGCAGAGCATTGAGTGTTTCCCCTTATGCACAGAACAGTGTTTCAGCAGAGCATTAAGTGTCACCCAAATGCACAGAACAGTGTTTCAGCAGAACATTGAGTGTTACCCTAATGCACAGAGCAGTGTTTCAGCAGAGCATTAAGTGTTACCCTAATGCAGAGAACAGTGTTTCAGCAGAGCATTGAGTGTTATCCTAATGTACAGAACAGTGTTTCAGCAGAGCATTGTGTATTACCCTAATGCACAGAACAGTCTTTCAGCAAAGCATTAAGTATTACCCTAATGCACAGAACAGCGTTTCAGCAGAGCAGTGAGTGTTACCCTAATGCACAGAACAGTGTTTCAGCAGAGCATTGAGTGTTACCCTAATGTACAAAACAGTGTTTCAGCAGATCATTGAGTGTTACCCTAATGCACAGAACAGTGTTTCAGCAGAGCATTAAGTATTACCCTAATGCACAGAACAGAGTTTCAGCAGAGCATTGAGTGTTCCCCTAATGCACAGAAGAGTGTTTCAGCAGAGCATTGAGTGTTACCTTAACGTACAGAACAGTGTTTCAGCAGAGCATTGAGTGTTACCCTAATGCACAGAACAGTGTTTCAGTAGAGCATTGAGTGTCACCCTAATGCACAGAACAGTGTTTCAGCAGAGCATTAAGTGTTACCCTAATGCACAGAACAGTGTTTCAGCAGAACATTGAGTGTTACTCTAATGCACAGAACAGTGTTTCAGCAGAGCAATAAGTGTTACCCTAATGCACAGAACAGTGTTTCAGCAGAGCATTGAGTGTCACCCTAATGCACAGAACAGTGTTTCAGCAGAGCATTGAGTGTCACCCTAATGCATAGAACAGTGTTTCAGCAGAGCATTGAGAGTCACCCTAATGTACAGAACAGTGTTTCAGCAGAGAATTTAGTGTTATCCTAATGCACAGAACAGTGTTTCAGCAGAGCATTGAGTGTTTCCCTTTTTGCACAGAACAGTGTTTCAGCAGAGCATTGAGTGTCACCCTAATGCACAGAACAGTGTTTCAATAGAGCATTGAGTGTCAGCCTAATGCACAGAACAGTGTTTCAGAAGAGCATTGAGTGTTATCTTAATGCACAGAACAGTGTTTCAGCAGAGCATTGAATGTTTCCCCTTATGCACAGAACAGTGTTTCAGCAGAGCATTGAGTGTCACCCTAATGCACAGAACAGTGTTTCAGCAGAGCATTAAGTGTTACCCAAATGTACAGAACAGTGTTTCAGCAGAGCATTGAGTGTTTCCCCTAATGCAGAGAACAGTGTTTCAGCAAAGCATTAAGTGTCACCCAAATGCACAGAACAGTGTTTCAGCAGAGCATTGAGTGTCACTCTAATGCACAGAACAGTGTTTCAGCAGAGCATTGAGTGTCACCCAAATGCACAGAACAGTGTTTCAGCAGAGCATTGAGTGTTTCCCCTTATGCACAGAACAGTGTTTCAGCAGAGCATTGTGTATTACCCTAATGCACAGAACAGTCTTTCAGCAAAGCATTAAGTATTACCCTAATGCACAGAACAGCGTTTCAGCAGAGCAGTGAGTGTTACCCTAATGCACAGAACAGTGTTTCAGCAGAGCATTGAGTGTTACCCTAATGTACAAAACAGTGTTTCAGCAGATCATTGAGTGTTACCCTAATGCACAGAACAGTTTTTCAGCAGAGCATTAAGTATTACCCTAATGCACAGAACAGAGTTTCAGCAGAGCATTGAGTGTTCCCCTAATGCACAGAAGAGTGTTTCAGCAGAGCATTGAGTGTTACCTTAACGTACAGAACAGTGTTTCATCAGAGCATTGAGTGTTACCCTAATGCAGAGAACAGTGTTTCAGCAGAGCATTGAGTGTCACTCTAATGCACAGAACAGTGTTTCAGCAGAGCATTAAGTGTCACCCAAATGCACAGAACAGTGTTTCAGCAGAGCATTGAGTGTTACCCTAATGCACAGAACAGTGTTTCAGCAGAGCATTGAGTGTTACCCAAATGCACAGAACAGTGTTTCAGCAGAGCATTGAGTGTTATCCTAATGCACAGAACAGTGTTTCAGCAGAGCATTGAATGTCACCCTAATGCACAGAACAGTGTTTCGGCAGAGCATTGAGTGTTATCCTAATGCACAGAACAGTGTTTCAGCAGAGCATTGAGTGTCACCCTAATGCACAGAACAGTGTTTCAGCAGAGCATTGAGTGTTACCCTAATGCATAGAACAGTGTTTCAGCAGAGCATTGAGTGTTACCCTAATGCACAGAACAGTGTTTCAGCAGAGCATTGAGTGTTATCCTAATGCACAGAACAGTGTTTCAGCAGAGCATTGAGTGTCACCCTAATGCACAGAACAGTGTTTCGGCAGAGCATTGAGTGTTATCCTAATGCACAGAACAGTGTTTCAGCAGAGCATTGAGTGTCACCCTAATGCACAGAACAGTGTTTCAGCAGAGCATTGAGTGTCACCCTAATGCACAGAACAGTATTTCAGCAGAGCATTGAGTGTTATCCTAATGCACAGAACAGTGTTTCAGCACAGTATTGAGTGTTACCCTAATGCACAGAACAGTGTTTCAGCAGAGCATTGAGTGTCACCCTAATGCACAGAACAGTGTTTCAGCAGAGCATTGAGTGTCACCCTAATGCACAGAACAGTGTTTCAGCAGAGCATTGAGTGTCACCCTAATGCAGAGAACAGTGTTTCAGCAGAGCATTGAGTGTTACCCTAATGCATAGAACAGTGTTTCAGCAGAGCATTGAGTGTTACCCTAATGCACAAAACAGTGTTTCAGCAGAGCATTGAGTGTTATCCTAATGCACAGAACAGTGTTTCAGCAGAGCATTGAGTGTCACCCTAATGCACAGAACAGTGTTTCAGCAGAGCATTGAGTGTTATCCTAATGCACAGAACAGTGTTTCAGCAGAGCATTGAGTGTCACCCTAATGCACAGAACAGTGTTTCAGCAGAGCATTGAGTGTCACCCTAATGCACAGAACATTATTTCAGCAGAGCATTGAGTGTTATCCTAATGCACAGAACAGTGTTTCAGCAGAGCATTGAGTGTTACCCTAATGCACAGAACAGTGTTTCAGCAGAGCATTGAGTGTCACCCTAATGCACAGAACAGTGTTTCAGCAGAGCATTGAGTGTCACCCTAATGCACAGAACAGTGTTTCAGCAGAGCATTGAGTGTCACCCTAATGCACAGAACAGTATTTCAGCAGAGCATTGAGTGTTATTCTAATGCACAGAACAGTGTTTCAGCAGAGCATTGAGGGTTATCCTAATACACAGAACAGTGTTTCAGCAGAGCATTGAGTGTTACCATAATGCACAGAACAGTGTTTCAGCAGAGCATTGAGTGTCACCCTAATGCACAGAACAGTGTTTCAGCAGAGCATTGAGTGTCACCCTAATGCATAGAACAGTGTTTCAGCAGAGCATTGAGAGTCACCCCAATGTACAGAACAGTGTTTCAGCAGAGAATTTAGTGTTATCCTAGTGCACAGAACAGTGTTTCAGCAGAGCATTGAGTGTTTCCCTTTTTGCACAGAACAGTGTTTCAGCAGAGCATTGAGTGTCACCCTAATGCACAGAACAGTGTTTCAGCAGAGCATTGAGTGTCACCCTAATGCACAGAACAGTGTTTCAGAAGAGCATTGAGTGTTATCTTAATGCACAGAACAGTGTTTCAGCAGAGCATTGAATGTTTCCCCTTATGCACAGAACAGTGTTTCAGCAGAGCATTAAGTGTTACCCAAATGTACAGAACAGTGTTTCAGCAGAGCATTGAGTGTTTCCCCTAATGCACAGAACAGTGTTTCAGCAGAGCATTAAGTGTCACCCAAATGCACAGAACAGTGTTTCAGCAGAGCATTGAGTGTTTCCCCTTATGCACAGAACAGTGTTTCAGCAGAGCATTAAGTGTCACCCTAATGCACAGAACAATGTTTCAGCAGAGCATTGAGTGTTACCCTAATGCACAGAACAGTGTTTCAGCAGAGCATTGAGTGTCACTCTAATGCACAGAACAGTGTTTCAGCAGAGCATGAAGTGTCACCCAAATGCACAGAACAGTGTTTCAGCAGAGCATTGAGTGTTACCCTAATGCACAGAACAGTGTTTCAGCAGAGCATTGAGTGTTACCCAAATGCACAGAACAGTGTTTCAGCAGAGCATTGAGTGTTATCCTAATGCACAGAACAGTGTTTCAGCAGAGCATTGAATGTCACCCTAATGCACAGAACAGTGTTTCGGCAGAGCATTGAGTGTTATCCTAATGCACAGAACAGTGTTTCAGCAGAGCATTGAGTGTCACCCTAATGCACAGTACAGTGTTTCAGCAGAGCATTGAGTGTCACCCTAATGCACAGAACAGTATTTCAGCAGAGCATTGAGTGTTATCCTAATGCACAGAACAGTGTTTCAGCACAGCATTGAGTGTTACCCTAATGCACAGAACAGTGTTTCAGCAGAGCATTGAGTGTCACCCTAATGCACAGAACAGTGTTTCAGCAGAGCATTGAGTGTCACCCTAATGCACAGAACAGTGTTTCAGCAGAGCATTGAGTGTCACCCTAATGCACAGAACAGTGTTTCAGCAGAGCATTGAGTGTCACCCTAATGCACAGAACAGTGTTTCAGCAGAGCATTGAATGTTACCCTAATGCATAGAACAGTGTTTCAGCAGAGCATTGAGTGTTACCCTAATGCACAAAACAGTGTTTCAGCAGAGCATTGAGTGTTATCCTAATGCACAGAACAGTGTTTCAGCAGAGCATTGAGTGTCACCCTAATGCACAGAACAGTGTTTCGGCAGAGCATTGAGTGTTATCCTAATGCACAGAACAGTGTTTCAGCAGAGCATTGAGTGTCACCCTAATGCACAGAACAGTGTTTCAGCAGAGCATTGAGTGTCACCCTAATGCACAGAACATTATTTCAGCAGAGCATTGAGTGTTATCCTAATGCACAGAACAGTGTTTCAGCAGAGCATTGAGTGTTACCCTAATGCACAGAACAGTGTTTCAGCAGAGCATTGAGTGTCACCCTAATGCACAGAACAGTGTTTCAGCAGAGCATTGAGTGTCACCCTAATGCACAGAACAGTGTTTCAGCAGAGCATTGAGTGTCACCCTAATGCACAGAACAGTATTTCAGCAGAGCATTGAGTGTTATTCTAATGCACAGAACAGTGTTTCAGCAGAGCATTGAGGGTTATCCTAATACACAGAACAGTGTTTCAGCAGAGCATTGAGTGTTACCATAATGCACAGAACAGTGTTTCAGCAGAGCATTGAGTGTCACCCTAATGCACAAAACAGTGTTTCAGCAGAGCATTGAGTGTCACCCTAATGCATAGAACAGTGTTTCAGCAGAGCATTGAGAGTCACCCCAATGTACAGAACAGTGTTTCAGCAGAGAATTTAGTGTTATCCTAATGCACAGAACAGTGTTTCAGCAGAGCATTGAGTGTTTCCCTTTTTGCACAGAACAGTGTTTCAGCAGAGCATTGAGTGTCACCCTAATGCACAGAACAGTGTTTCAGCAGAGCATTGAGTGTCACCCTAATGCACAGAACAGTGTTTCAGAAGAGCATTGAGTGTTATCTTAATGCACAGAACAGTGTTTCAGCAGAGCATTGAATGTTTCCCCTTATGCACAGAACAGTGTTTCAGCAGAGCATTAAGTGTTACCCAAATGTACAGAACAGTGTTTCAGCAGAGCATTGAGTGTTTCCCCTAATGCACAGAACAGTGTTTCAGCAGAGCATTAAGTGTCACCCAAATGCACAGAACAGTGTTTCAGCAGAGCATTGAGTGTCACTCTAATGCACAGAACAGTGTTTCAGCAGAGCATTAAGTGTCACCCAAATGCACAGAACAGTGTTTCAGCAGAGCATTGAGTGTTTCCCCTTATGCACAGAACAGTGTTTCAGCAGAGCATTAAGTGTCACCCTAATGCACAGAACAATGTTTCAGCAGAGCATTGAGTGTTACCCTAATGCACAGAACAGTGTTTCAGCAGAGCATTGAGTGTCACTCTAATGCACAGAACAGTGTTTCAGCAGAGCATGAAGTGTCACCCAAATGCACAGAACAGTGTTTCAGCAGAGCATTTAGTGTTACCCTAATGCACAGAACAGTGTTTCAGCAGAGCATTAAGTATTACCCTAAAGCACAGAACAGTGTTTCAGCAGAGCATTAAGTGTTACCCTAATGCACAGAACAGTGTTTCAGCAGAGCATTGAGTGTTACCCTAATGCACAGAACAGTGCTTCAGCATAGCATTAAGTGTTACCCTAATGCACAGAACAGTGTGTCAGCAGAGCACGGACTGTCACCCTAATGCACATAACAGTGTTTCAGCAGAGCATTGAGTGTTACACTAATGTACAGAACAGTGTTTCGGCAGAGCATTAAGTGTTACCCTAATGCACAGAACAGTGTTTCAGCAGAGCATTGACTGTCATCCTAATGCACAGAACAGTGTTTCAGCAGAGCATTAAGTGTTACCCTAATGCACCGAACAGTGTTTCAGAAGAGCATTGACTGTCACCCTAATGCACAGAACAGTGTTTCAGCAGAGCATTGAGTGTTACTGTATTGTACAGAACTGTGTTTCAGCAGAGCATTGACTGTTACCCTAATGCACACAACAGTGTTTCAGCAGAGCATTGAGTGTTACCGTAATGTACAGAACAGTATTTCAGCAGAGCATTAAGTGTTACCCTAATGCACAGAACAGTGTTTCAGCAGAGCATTGACTGTCACCCTAATGCACAGAACAGTGTTTCAGCAGAGCATTGAGTGTTACTGTAATGTACAGAACAGTGTTTCAGCAGAGAATTGAGTGTTACCCTAATGCACAGAACAGTGTTTCAGCAGAGCATTGAGTGTTACCCTAATGCACAGAACAGTGTTTCAGCATAGCATTAAGTGTTACCCTAATGCACAGAACAGTGTTTCAGCAGAGCATTGACTGTCACCCTAATGCACACAACAGTGTTTCAGCAGAGCATTGAGTGTTACCGTAATGTACAGAACAGTGTTTCAGCAGAGCATTAAGTGTTACCGTAATGCACAGAACAGTGTTTCAGAAGAGCATTGACTGTCACCCTAATGCACAGAAGAGTGTTTCAGCAGAGCATTGAGTGTTACTGTAATGTACAGAACTGTGTTTCAGCAGAGCATTGACTGTCACCCTAATGCACAGAACAGTGTTTCAGCAGAGCATTGAGTGTTACCCTAATGCACAGAACAGTGTTTCAGCAGAGCATTGAGTGTCACTCTAATGCACAGAACAGTGTTTCAGCAGAGCATTGAGTGTTACCCTAATGCATAGAACAGTGTTTCAGCAGAGCATTGAGTGTTACCCTAATGCACAGAACATTGTTTCAGCAGAGCATTGAGTGTTACCCTAATGCACAGAACAGTGTTTCAGCAGAGCATTGAGTGTTATCCTAATGCACAGAACAGTGTTTCAGCAGAGCATTGAGTGTGACTCTAATGCACAGAACAGTGATTCAGCAGAGCATTGAGTGTCACTCTAATGCACAGAACAGTGTTTCAGCAGAGCATTGAGTGTTACCCTAATATAAAGAACAGTGTTTCAGCAGAGCATTGAGTGTTACCCTAATGCACAGAACAGTGTTTCAGCAAAGCATTAAGTGTTACCCTAATGCACACAACAGTGTTTCAGCAGAGCATTGAGTGTTACCGTAATGTACAGAACAGTATTTCAGCAGAGCATTGACTGTCACCCTAATGCACAGAACAGTGTTTCAGCAGAGCATTGAGTGTTACCCTAATGCACAGAACAGTGTTTCAGCAGAGCATTGAGTGTTACCCTAATGCACAGAACAGTGTTTCAGCAGAGCATTGAGTGTTACCCTAATGCACAGAACAGTGTTTCAGCAGAGCATTGAGTGTTACCCTAATGCACAGAACAGTGTTTCAGCAGAGCATTGACTGTCACCCTAATGCACACAACAGTGTTTCAGCAGAGCATTGAGTGTTACCGTAATGTACAGAACAGTATTTCAGCAGAGCATTAAGTGTTACCCTAATGCACAGAACAGTGTTTCAGCAGAGCATTGACTGTCACCCTAATGCACAGAACAGTGTTTCAGCAGAGCATTGAGTGTAACTGTAATGTACAGAACAGTGTTTCAGCAGAGCATTGACTGTCACCCTAATGCACAGAACAGTGTTTCAGCAGAGCATTGAGTGTTACCCTAATGCACAGAACAGTGTTTCAGCAGAGCATTAAGTGTCACCCTAATGCACAGAACAGTGTTTCAGCAGAGCATTGAGTGTTACCCTAATGCACAGAACAGTGTTTCAGCAGAGCATTGAGTGTTACCCAAATGCACAGAACAGTGTTTCAGCAGAGCATTGAGTGTTATCCTAATGCACAGAACAGTGTTTCAGCAGAGCATTGAATGTCACCCTAATGCACAGAACAGTGTTTCGGCAGAGCATTGAGTGTTATCCTAATGCACAGAACAGTGTTTCAGCAGAGCATTGAGTGTCACCCTAATGCACAGTACAGTGTTTCAGCAGAGCATTGAGTGTCACCCTAATGCACAGAACAGTATTTCAGCAGAGCATTGAGTGTTATCCTAATGCACAGAACAGTGTTTCAGCACAGCATTGAGTGTTACCCTAATGCACAGAACAGTGTTTCAGCAGAGCATTGAGTGTCACCCTAATGCACAGAACAGTGTTTCAGCAGAGCATTGAGTGTCACCCTAATGCACAGAACAGTGTTTCAGCAGAGCATTGAGTGTCACCCTAATGCACAGAACAGTGTTTCAGCAGAGCATTGAGTGTCACCCTAATGCACAGAACAGTGTTTCAGCAGAGCATTGAATGTTACCCTAATGCATAGAACAGTGTTTCAGCAGAGCATTGAGTGTTACCCTAATGCACAAAACAGTGTTTCAGCAGAGCATTGAGTGTTATCCTAATGCACAGAACAGTGTTTCAGCAGAGCATTGAGTGTCACCCTAATGCACAGAACAGTGTTTCGGCAGAGCATTGAGTGTTATCCTAATGCACAGAACAGTGTTTCAGCAGAGCATTGAGTGTCACCCTAATGCACAGAACAGTGTTTCAGCAGAGCATTGAGTGTCACCCTAATGCACAGAACATTATTTCAGCAGAGCATTGAGTGTTATCCTAATGCACAGAACAGTGTTTCAGCAGAGCATTGAGTGTTACCCTAATGCACAGAACAGTGTTTCAGCAGAGCATTGAGTGTCACCCTAATGCACAGAACAGTGTTTCAGCAGAGCATTGAGTGTCACCCTAATGCACAGAACAGTGTTTCAGCAGAGCATTGAGTGTCACCCTAATGCACAGAACAGTATTTCAGCAGAGCATTGAGTGTTATTCTAATGCACAGAACAGTGTTTCAGCAGAGCATTGAGGGTTATCCTAATACACAGAACAGTGTTTCAGCAGAGCATTGAGTGTTACCATAATGCACAGAACAGTGTTTCAGCAGAGCATTGAGTGTCACCCTAATGCACAAAACAGTGTTTCAGCAGAGCATTGAGTGTCACCCTAATGCATAGAACAGTGTTTCAGCAGAGCATTGAGAGTCACCCCAATGTACAGAACAGTGTTTCAGCAGAGAATTTAGTGTTATCCTAATGCACAGAACAGTGTTTCAGCAGAGCATTGAGTGTTTCCCTTTTTGCACAGAACAGTGTTTCAGCAGAGCATTGAGTGTCACCCTAATGCACAGAACAGTGTTTCAGCAGAGCATTGAGTGTCACCCTAATGCACAGAACAGTGTTTCAGAAGAGCATTGAGTGTTATCTTAATGCACAGAACAGTGTTTCAGCAGAGCATTGAATGTTTCCCCTTATGCACAGAACAGTGTTTCAGCAGAGCATTAAGTGTTACCCAAATGTACAGAACAGTGTTTCAGCAGAGCATTGAGTGTTTCCCCTAATGCACAGAACAGTGTTTCAGCAGAGCATTAAGTGTCACCCAAATGCACAGAACAGTGTTTCAGCAGAGCATTGAGTGTCACTCTAATGCACAGAACAGTGTTTCAGCAGAGCATTAAGTGTCACCCAAATGCACAGAACAGTGTTTCAGCAGAGCATTGAGTGTTTCCCCTTATGCACAGAACAGTGTTTCAGCAGAGCATTAAGTGTCACCCTAATGCACAGAACAATGTTTCAGCAGAGCATTGAGTGTTACCCTAATGCACAGAACAGTGTTTCAGCAGAGCATTGAGTGTCACTCTAATGCACAGAACAGTGTTTCAGCAGAGCATGAAGTGTCACCCAAATGCACAGAACAGTGTTTCAGCAGAGCATTTAGTGTTACCCTAATGCACAGAACAGTGTTTCAGCAGAGCATTAAGTATTACCCTAAAGCACAGAACAGTGTTTCAGCAGAGCATTAAGTGTTACCCTAATGCACAGAACAGTGTTTCAGCAGAGCATTGAGTGTTACCCTAATGCACAGAACAGTGCTTCAGCATAGCATTAAGTGTTACCCTAATGCACAGAACAGTGTGTCAGCAGAGCACGGACTGTCACCCTAATGCACATAACAGTGTTTCAGCAGAGCATTGAGTGTTACACTAATGTACAGAACAGTGTTTCGGCAGAGCATTAAGTGTTACCCTAATGCACAGAACAGTGTTTCAGCAGAGCATTGACTGTCATCCTAATGCACAGAACAGTGTTTCAGCAGAGCATTAAGTGTTACCCTAATGCACCGAACAGTGTTTCAGAAGAGCATTGACTGTCACCCTAATGCACAGAACAGTGTTTCAGCAGAGCATTGAGTGTTACTGTATTGTACAGAACTGTGTTTCAGCAGAGCATTGACTGTTACCCTAATGCACACAACAGTGTTTCAGCAGAGCATTGAGTGTTACCGTAATGTACAGAACAGTATTTCAGCAGAGCATTAAGTGTTACCCTAATGCACAGAACAGTGTTTCAGCAGAGCATTGACTGTCACCCTAATGCACAGAACAGTGTTTCAGCAGAGCATTGAGTGTTACTGTAATGTACAGAACAGTGTTTCAGCAGAGAATTGAGTGTTACCCTAATGCACAGAACAGTGTTTCAGCAGAGCATTGAGTGTTACCCTAATGCACAGAACAGTGTTTCAGCATAGCATTAAGTGTTACCCTAATGCACAGAACAGTGTTTCAGCAGAGCATTGACTGTCACCCTAATGCACACAACAGTGTTTCAGCAGAGCATTGAGTGTTACCGTAATGTACAGAACAGTGTTTCAGCAGAGCATTAAGTGTTACCGTAATGCACAGAACAGTGTTTCAGAAGAGCATTGACTGTCACCCTAATGCACAGAAGAGTGTTTCAGCAGAGCATTGAGTGTTACTGTAATGTACAGAACTGTGTTTCAGCAGAGCATTGACTGTCACCCTAATGCACAGAACAGTGTTTCAGCAGAGCATTGAGTGTTACCCTAATGCACAGAACAGTGTTTCAGCAGAGCATTGAGTGTCACTCTAATGCACAGAACAGTGTTTCAGCAGAGCATTGAGTGTTACCCTAATGCACAGAACAGTGTTTCAGCAGAGCATTGAGTGTTACCCTAATGCACAGAACATTGTTTCAGCAGAGCATTGAGTGTTACCCTAATGCACAGAACAGTGTTTCAGCAGAGCATTGAGTGTTATCCTAATGCACAGAACAGTGTTTCAGCAGAGCATTGAGTGTGACTCTAATGCACAGAACAGTGATTCAGCAGAGCATTGAGTGTCACTCTAATGCACAGAACAGTGTTTCAGCAGAGCATTGAGTGTTACCCTAATATAAAGAACAGTGTTTCAGCAGAGCATTGAGTGTTACCCTAATGCACAGAACAGTGTTTCAGCAAAGCATTAAGTGTTACCCTAATGCACACAACAGTGTTTCAGCAGAGCATTGAGTGTTACCGTAATGTACAGAACAGTATTTCAGCAGAGCATTGACTGTCACCCTAATGCACAGAACAGTGTTTCAGCAGAGCATTGAGTGTTACCCTAATGCACAGAACAGTGTTTCAGCAGAGCATTGAGTGTTACCCTAATGCACAGAACAGTGTTTCAGCAGAGCATTGAGTGTTACCCTAATGCACAGAACAGTGTTTCAGCAGAGCATTGAGTGTTACCCTAATGCACAGAACAGTGTTTCAGCAGAGCATTGACTGTCACCCTAATGCACACAACAGTGTTTCAGCAGAGCATTGAGTGTTACCGTAATGTACAGAACAGTATTTCAGCAGAGCATTAAGTGTTACCCTAATGCACAGAACAGTGTTTCAGCAGAGCATTGACTGTCACCCTAATGCACAGAACAGTGTTTCAGCAGAGCATTGAGTGTAACTGTAATGTACAGAACAGTGTTTCAGCAGAGCATTGACTGTCACCCTAATGCACAGAACAGTGTTTCAGCAGAGCATTGAGTGTTACCCTAATGCACAGAACAGTGTTTCAGCAGAGCATTAAGTGTCACCCTAATGCACAGAACAATGTTTCAGCAGAGCATTGAGTGTTACCCTAATGCACAGAACAGTGTTTCAGCAGAGCATTGAGTGTCACTCTAATGCACAGAACAGTGTTTCAGCAGAGCATGAAGTGTCACCCAAATGCACAGAACAGTGTTTCAGCAGAGCATTTAGTGTTACCCTAATGCACAGAACAGTGTTTCAGCAGAGCATTAAGTATTACCCTAAAGCACAGAACAGTGTTTCAGCAGAGCATTAAGTGTTACCCTAATGCACAGAACAGTGTTTCAGCAGAGCATTGAGTGTTACCCTAATGCACAGAACAGTGCTTCAGCATAGCATTAAGTGTTACCCTAATGCACAGAACAGTGTGTCAGCAGAGCACGGACTGTCACCCTAATGCACATAACAGTGTTTCAGCAGAGCATTGAGTGTTACACTAATGTACAGAACAGTGTTTCGGCAGAGCATTAAGTGTTACCCTAATGCACAGAACAGTGTTTCAGCAGAGCATTGACTGTCATCCTAATGCACAGAACAGTGTTTCAGCAGAGCATTAAGTGTTACCCTAATGCACCGAACAGTGTTTCAGAAGAGCATTGACTGTCACCCTAATGCACAGAACAGTGTTTCAGCAGAGCATTGAGTGTTACTGTATTGTACAGAACTGTGTTTCAGCAGAGCATTGACTGTTACCCTAATGCACACAACAGTGTTTCAGCAGAGCATTGAGTGTTACCGTAATGTACAGAACAGTATTTCAGCAGAGCATTAAGTGTTACCCTAATGCACAGAACAGTGTTTCAGCAGAGCATTGACTGTCACCCTAATGCACAGAACAGTGTTTCAGCAGAGCATTGAGTGTTACTGTAATGTACAGAACAGTGTTTCAGCAGAGAATTGAGTGTTACCCTAATGCACAGAACAGTGTTTCAGCAGAGCATTGAGTGTTACCCTAATGCACAGAACAGTGTTTCAGCATAGCATTAAGTGTTACCCTAATGCACAGAACAGTGTTTCAGCAGAGCATTGACTGTCACCCTAATGCACACAACAGTGTTTCAGCAGAGCATTGAGTGTTACCGTAATGTACAGAACAGTGTTTCAGCAGAGCATTAAGTGTTACCGTAATGCACAGAACAGTGTTTCAGAAGAGCATTGACTGTCACCCTAATGCACAGAAGAGTGTTTCAGCAGAGCATTGAGTGTTACTGTAATGTACAGAACTGTGTTTCAGCAGAGCATTGACTGTCACCCTAATGCACAGAACAGTGTTTCAGCAGAGCATTGAGTGTTACCCTAATGCACAGAACAGTGTTTCAGCAGAGCATTGAGTGTCACTCTAATGCACAGAACAGTGTTTCAGCAGAGCATTGAGTGTTACCCTAATGCACAGAACAGTGTTTCAGCAGAGCATTGAGTGTTACCCTAATGCACAGAACATTGTTTCAGCAGAGCATTGAGTGTTACCCTAATGCACAGAACAGTGTTTCAGCAGAGCATTGAGTGTTATCCTAATGCACAGAACAGTGTTTCAGCAGAGCATTGAGTGTGACTCTAATGCACAGAACAGTGTTTCAGCAGAGCATTGAGTGTCACTCTAATGCACAGAACAGTGTTTCAGCAGAGCATTGAGTGTTACCCTAATATAAAGAACAGTGTTTCAGCAGAGCATTGAGTGTTACCCTAATGCACAGAACAGTGTTTCAGCAAAGCATTAAGTGTTACCCTAATGCACACAACAGTGTTTCAGCAGAGCATTGAGTGTTACCGTAATGTACAGAACAGTATTTCAGCAGAGCATTGACTGTCACCCTAATGCACAGAACAGTGTTTCAGCAGAGCATTGAGTGTTACCCTAATGCACAGAACAGTGTTTCAGCAGAGCATTGAGTGTTACCCTAATGCACAGAACAGTGTTTCAGCAGAGCATTGAGTGTTACCCTAATGCACAGAACAGTGTTTCAGCAGAGCATTGAGTGTTACCCTAATGCACAGAACAGTGTTTCAGCAGAGCATTGACTGTCACCCTAATGCACACAACAGTGTTTCAGCAGAGCATTGAGTGTTACCGTAATGTACAGAACAGTATTTCAGCAGAGCATTAAGTGTTACCCTAATGCACAGAACAGTGTTTCAGCAGAGCATTGACTGTCACCCTAATGCACAGAACAGTGTTTCAGCAGAGCATTGAGTGTTACTGTAATGTACAGAACAGTGTTTCAGCAGAGCATTGACTGTCACCCTAATGCACAGAACAGTGTTTCAGCAGAGCATTGAGTGTTACCCTAATGCACAGAACAGTGTTTCAGCAGAGCATTGAGTGTTACCCTAATGCACAGAACAGTGTTTCAGCAGAGCATTGAATGTTATCCTAATGCACAGAACAGTGTTTCAGCAGAGCATTGAGTGTCACCCTAATGCACAGAACAGTGTTTCAGCAGAGCATTGAGTGTCACTCTAATGCACAGAACAGTGTTTCAGCAGAGCATTGAGTGTTACCCTAATGTACAGAACAGTGTTTCAGCAGAGCATTGAATGTTACCCTAATGTACAGAACAGTGTTTCAGCAGAGCATTGAGTGTTACCCTAATGCACAGAACAGTGTTTCAGCAGAGCATTCAGTGTTACCGTAATGTACAGAACAGTGTTTCAGCAGAGCATTGAGTGTTACCCTAATGCACAGAACAGTGTTTCAGCAGAGCATTGAGTGTTACCCTAATGCACAGAACAGTGTTTCAGCAGAGCATTGAGTGTTACCCTAATGCACAGAACAGTGTTTCAGCAGAGCATTGAGTGTTTCCCTAATGCACAGTACAGTGTTTCAGCAGAGCATTGAGTGTTACCCCAAATCACAGAACAGTGTTTCAGCGCAACATTGAGTGTTATCCTAATGCACAGAACAGTGTTTCAGCAAAGCATTGAGTGTTACCCTAATGCACAGAACAGTGTTTCAGCAGAGCATTGAGTGTTACCCTAATGCACAGTTCAGTGTTTCAGCAGAGCATTGAGTGTTACCCTAATGCACAGAATAGTGTTTCAGCAGAGCATTGTGTTACCCTAATGTACAGAACAGTGTTTCAGCAGAGCATTGACTGTCACCCTAATGCACAGAACAGTGTTTCAGCAGAGCATTGAGTGTCACTCTAATGCACAGAACAGTGTTTCAGCAGAGCATTGAGTGTTACCCTAATGCACAGAACAGTGTTTCAGCAGAGCATTGAGTGTTACCCTAATGCACAGAACAGTGTTTCAGCAGAGCATTGAGTGTTACCCTAATGCACAGAACAGTGTTTCAGCAGAGCATTGAATGTTATCCTAATGAACAGAACAGTGTTTCAGCAGAGCATTGAGTGTCACCCTAATGCACAGAACAGTGTTTCAGCAGAGCATTGAGTGTCACTCTAATGCACAGAACAGTGTTTCAGCAGAGCATTGAGTGTTACCCTAATGTACAGAACAGTGTTTCAGCAGAGCATTGAGTGTTACCCTAATGTACAGAACAGTGTTTCAGCAGAGAATTGAGTGTTACCCTAATGCACAGAACAGTGTTTCAGCAGAGCATTGAGTGTTACCGTAATGTACAGAACAGTGTTTCAGCAGAGCATTGAGTGTTACCCTAATGCACAGAACAGTGTTTCAGCAGAGCATTGACTGTCACCCTAATGCACAGAACAGTGTTTCAGCAGAGCATTGAGTGTTACTGTAATGTACAGAACAGTGTTTCAGCAGAGAATTGAGTGTTACCCTAATGCACAGAACAGTGTTTCAGCAGAGCATTGAGTGTTACCCTTATGCACAGAACAGTGTTTCAGCATAGCATTAAGTGTTACCCTAATGCACAGAACAGTGTTTCAGCAGAGCATTGACTGTCACCCTAATGCACACAACAGTGTTTCAGCAGAGCATTGAGTGTTACCGTAATGTACAGAACAGTGTTTCAGCAGAGCATTAAGTGTTACCCTAATGCACAGAACAGTGTTTCAGAAGAGCATTGACTGTCACCCTAATGCACAGAAGAGTGTTTCAGCAGAGCATTGAGTGTTACTGTAATGTACAGAACTGTGTTTCAGCAGAGCATTGACTGTCACCCTAATGCACAGAACAGTGTTTCAGCAGAGCATTGAGTGTTACTCTAATGCACAGAACAGTGTTTCAGCAGAGCATTGAGTGTTACCCTAATGCACAGTTCAGTGTTTCAGCAGAGCATTGAGTGTTACCCCAAATCACAGAACAGTGTTTCAGCGCAACATTGAGTGTTATCCTAATGCACAGAACAGTGTTTCAGCAGAGCATTGAGTGTTACCCAAATGCACAGAAGGAACTAATGTATCAAATTGGTGTAGCGATTTTCGAGAAATCAAAATACCAAACATGACATAAATATTCGCCAAAAATAGTTGAAGATATCGTCACAAAATTAACAAATCTGACAGATTTCTGCGCAAGGCACCAACATGAGTATCGAAGCAATTAAGTTGTTTTTTTCAAGAAGAAATAGAAAATATTTTCACCAAAAATAGAGGATTGAAGATATCGTAACAATATTAACAAATCTGACAGAGACCCCCCAAATAACCCTGATAAGGTCTACAGTGTATATGGATAGTATGCATTTCAAGTCGAGTGACTTGAATCGTTAACTTTTTTCATGCAGTGCCATCAATAGGCCATCGTTACATGCATGTATTACATTTTAAGCAATCATTATACATTTTAGTCATTTCTGCAAAGAATCCAAAATGGCGTAGAAACCACGTCACTAATCAAAATTATATTATTTTTTTGCGTAAGAAGCTTTGGTCATACTTGTTATATACAAATAAACAAGTTGATAGGGTGAAGCAATTGCCCAAACTTTTCGTCCTTTTTTCGAAAATTCAAGATGGCTCACAGGGCTAAAGTCATACTAAACATTCTGCAACAATACACTAATATAACTAAAAAAACATTTTACATGGAAAATACTGGCTAAAATTTAGGTGATTCTGACCAACAATCAACCAGAATAATGAGGTCATCATAATGATCAGAAGTATATGCACTTATTTCTATGCCTAACAAATGTTTTATTTCAGTAAAATGTCACTCCATAACTTTAAAAATACATCCATAATTTAACATTTGACAGTTTATCTATTCAAGTAAGGCAATAACTGATATGATCTTCAAGGCTGAAGTTAATCAGATAAGAATTGTTTGAGTTATTGTAACCACAAAAAGAGGATAATTTAAATTTTACAAATGTCTGGAAAAATATGCAAATATCAGAGATGGAGATCTCATCTGGTTGATACAATATTAAAGTTTGAATAAGAAATATTGAAGGATTGAATAAGAAATAATTGAGTTTACCTTTTCTTTCATCTATGATTCAGGCAAGCTAAAACATATAGGCTGGTGAGCATTTGAAGATGCTGTTTGTTTTATTAATAATTTGAAATACGCGCAAATATGCAAATTTAGTCATTATAGTCATTTATAGCTGTGAAATGTATACAGAATAATCAGTTATAGATGTGATTTCTAAAGATATAAAATGTCCATTTTGATCAACGTTTACCACAATGTCTAGTTATGAAGCACATTGAAGATACACCCAAACTCACGTGATTACTTTTGGCAATTTAAACTTAAAGTACGAGTTGTTTAATGAGAGAGCTGGAACAGATGGTGTGTTTTAGCATTAAACCACTTAACAGCTTAGCGAGGTACTTGTGAAAATAATATAGCTTCATTTGTTGTTTATTTCAACACTTTTAACACTTGTTGTCATCTTATTTTGTATTGCACACACTCGACAATGAACCTAATTAAGGATGTAGATTGCTGGCGCTGTATTTTTTCTCTACAGATTTGTTGGTCTATTCGGCAAAATATTAAGTGAGATGGCTATAGACGGACGAACCAACTACCCAATTGGGCCATTTAGGGTTGACAGAGAGGCGCTGACAGATCCCAATTTCGAGCCTGATTTCCATTTTGAAAAGATTCCTCAAACTAAAGCAAAATTGTAATATAAACCATTGGTAATATTTTACAACGTAACCGACCTCCACCCCTTATTATTTGATATGAAATATTTTTAACAGTTGTGAAAAAAAAGTCATTTACTGATTATGTTTCATTGATGTTCTCTATTTTATTTTAATAACAAGACGTCATATAATTTCAACTAAGCCATATTGTATTAACATTGAAATAATTATTATCTTATCTTATCTTATTATAATTATTATCTTTTTAACCAGCCATGACAATGATACGGGAGTGGTCTCCAAACTATAAGAGTAATAAGACTATTTCAATGTTTCTGTTACAAAACATGGTCAAATCACTAAACGAACCAAGAAGTCATTCGAATTATGAGCATTTGTGTAACAACATTATCATTATATATTTTGTAACAATATGAAGCATTTGATTTGCTATCACGAGTGATCTACTTCACCCATACGCCATCAGTGTACAGTGTACAACATCTACTATATACTACTGTCAATGCAAATTCAACATATTTTTTTCAAACCTACTCATTCATTTTACGTATCGCCTTTCGACTGGCTTTCAAATTGGACATCACCAAAACATTTCAATTTCATATTTTGATTCCAAAATGGTGCTCCTGTTTTTGCTCCAGTCAGGTATTTTGTTCCAATATATCTTGAACACAAGACATATTGTCTCACATTTGCAGTGATCTTTCTACGATGATACTGGGATCTTATAATCACTCAAAATAGATTCAAATGTTCCATGTTATTACTGAACCTATCAGAACTGTCTGTCTATAAATGTTGGTGCCGTTTATCACTAGTCTTAGTATATGTACCATCCTGGTAACAAAATCAATATCATTTACCTAAAAACTGTCTTACCGCCTTTTTCCAAAGAATGTAGTCTTTTTGTTGGATGTTTACTAACTGGAAACGTTAGTGAATCATCAAATTATGATGGGAGAGCTGATACTGTATGGCATATTACTTTTATTTATGTTATTCCATCATCTGTAGTATAACACTGACCTAAAGCTAATCTTCAATTTGCATCAAAGTGTGTAATGCATCTGTGTTGATATTATTCCCTCAAGGTTGATACTCAAATTAAAATTAAATTGTGCTGCAAACTACCATTATTGTATGTTAATATAACTTTGTAGTCATTACTATGTTACAGGTTATTGTCGGTGAGAAATTTATGACTAACAATAATTATGAAACTTTCAGTCATGGCTCATTTCAACTTTATGTAGTCTCACTCAGTGTATATGCAGGATGATTTCTTTCATTTGATGACATGAATATGGTTTTTCCAATCCATTGTTTCCATGGACCCGGTATAATGCAACCCCTAATCATCAAGATTTGCAATTCAAATGGTTTTGTATAATCTGGAATCTGCATGTTCAATATTTTGTCTTTGTTGGTTTACCTGCCGTTTGTTGATTTAAACGTTTTGTCAAAACTTCATTCCCATATTGTCAGGCATCTAAACAAAAACAAAACAAAGACCGCAGTTAATTTGACTCGCCTATTACCCCATGTTGTTTATCTGATACTTTGCAATGCAAGGCTGCACTTATCCAAATTAGTTTTTATCTTGAGAATGAGCCATGATTTTACTTTTTATTATATCTTATACGTTGCATGTCTGTTTGTTGGTAAGGCTTGAAATATTTATATCGGTATCTAAGCCGTATACAGTTATATTCAGTTCAGTTCAAATCCCTAATCCGTCACACTTTCACTCAAATATCCCAGACACTCGCCTCTATTTTTTTCCTATTGGTTCCACTTTCATCATTGCTGGTATCTGAGGTGTATTTATTTTGATCACTTGTACCCACAGTCAGCTGGCGCACACGTGATAATAAAATAAATCCGATATTTACTATATGGGGGCCGCCATCTTGAATGCAGCATAAAACTAAATAAGAGACAAGTTGTGAAACGCGTTTTTCAGATTTCTATAAATCTGGACAAAAATAGAATCTTTCACAAACATGCGATCCGTTGGGGTTATATTAAGCCAACCAATAACAAAATTCAGCCGAATTCGTCGTTTTTGTGTGGAAAAAATCCCTTGCATACGAACACCTAATTACACGAAGAACATATAACACTTTCTTTGGGTATTTGAAACCGAAATTATCATCTGACTGTAAGGCCGTCGCTGATTGGCTGCTGAGCTGGAATGACAATTTTTGTAATCTTGTGTTCCTGTATTAGTTATAACGTGACCCTATACAGTTTAAATATCATATCAAGATAATACATATTAGATGTACAGAGTAGATTTACAGAGGTAATGTGGATATGTTTGCATAAATTAAGTTAGCCAATGAGGAATGTATTGTAGTTATATAATTATATACTAGTAATTGATACAATTTTTAAAGTTAGAATATCCACATTTGGAAATGGGCGTGAAATGTTCTGAATTAAACAAGAAATAAAACTCTTCGGTAATTTAAGACTGTGGTAACATATTGCATTATGAAGGAAATGGTTATAAAAATACAAAGTTATATTTTTCAATTATTATATTATATTTTTGTGTGCCCAACACCTAATAAAGTATAAACAAGATGGTATATAATTTTTACAGTCTTCTGTCT
This sequence comes from Saccoglossus kowalevskii, assembly GCF_978046115.1. NCBI lineage: Eukaryota > Metazoa > Hemichordata > Enteropneusta > Harrimaniidae > Saccoglossus > Saccoglossus kowalevskii. The sequence continues at coordinate 37,796,341 of NC_140649.1, read as the reverse complement.
TGGTGTCACGCAAAGTGTGTTTAAAATAATGTTATTTTGCCTGAGTTATATATTCCGTGGGGTTTGGTTTAATTTTCCAGTTATTAGGTTGGAATGCACCAGACAATGGAATATCCAACTAAAATTCGTATTGTATAATGTTCATCGTTGCTTCAGGACCATTGTAATTTCAAATACAAAACGAATTAACAGTTACATAGTTAAAATTGCTTATTATATCGTATAACTAGATTTGTAAATTTAATTTTTGCGACTATATACCGTGTTGGCAATATAAAGATATTATTTTTTAAAAATTGTGTCACAAATTGGTAACTTTTATATAATGTTATTGATAATTCCTTTAAAATGATATTAAAAGCATTATGTTATATGTTGCCGACTAATTTTCAAACGTCCATTATAATTAAATCGTGTCACCAAAGTCGAAATGTCTCAATGAATAGCAAGTTGGTCATACTTTCTCTGAGCTCTGTCAAAGGTCTCATAATCATCCTATTTTTTTAATTATTTTATTATGTTTTATTGGCAACATCATGAAGGAAATGTACATTACTTATTCAAGTACAACTATTCATTAATTACTTTAATAATGTCTATCCATTTCTGACAATGTGTATCAAGTTTATCTTTCTGTAGCAATTTCATATTCTAAATGATAATTAGACTTCACTAGAAGTTTGAATAAAAAAAATGGGGTTTGGAATTTCTCATCTTTGCAGCATAAACGTGTCTCTTGGCAATTAACATAAGGTGGTTGTAAATTACAGAATATGAACTATTTCCAAATATGATCACATCAAGAGTGGGTTTCTGTACCAATAACATCCGATTTTACTTGTGACCGTAGAATGGACATCGACAGATAGTTGCATGTTATATCAATGTCTATTTAGTGTTTCTGAATACTGGTTAATTTGATGACCTTACAAATAGTGAAAATGAATTCCTTGACCAAACAAACCTATAATTACATGTATTACACATGATAATATGTCAAAAAATACTGAAATTTAGCATTTTGCTCATTAAATATTCAAAAAGGCCACCGTTAACATTTTGACATTCCATTATAATCAGCAGACATTATCCTTCAATTTTACCAATAATTGCTATTCTTGCCACTTATTTATACAACATAGTAGTCATGGTAATATGGTTTGCATTTTATGTGGTGACAACGGCACAAATATGACTTTTGGGGAGTACTGTACCATCCAAAATATGTGGGAAATGAACACCGAGTCCCAGTTTATTCACTGTTACCACTTGATTTCATATTGAGTAGACCCTAATGGTTAAAAAATGTGGTGTGGTAGAATTGTAGGGGTATGATATTCTATCGTTGTCCATGGCCGAGAATAACCTTATAATCACAGTAGTCCACCCCTGCATGTAACATAGACCATGTTTAAGTTTAATATTGTTGTCTTCTAACAGAAGCTGTATGAGTGCTGCCAAGAGAGCTGTATTGTCCGAGAATCGTTATGAGGACTGAACAATTTGTTATCAGATTTATTAGACTATATCAGCTGCAAAACCTGATTGGCATTGATTCTTCCAACTTTATTAACTGCCTGGACTTTACAGTCCACCTGCAAGATGTTATTCACAGATTTATATAAAAGAGGCTTGTGGTATTACTAGCTCTATTTCCTGAAAACCACTGATATCTTTAAGCTAGTAACAGCGTCCGGATTACTTTCGGAAATTCCGTCGCTCTTCGGAAAGTTTTAATTTTCACAACTTTTGAATATTAATTCATACTTTTAGGCTAGTGAGGAGGTTATAATAATTTTTCATTTCACTTTAACTCTGTTTTTTTCACCCCTCAGACCCCTTTAAAAAGTAACTTCTGGCCATTGTAATGGCCACTATTTTTTTTAATGGCCAGAATATCAACCAGAACTTTTTTAATGGTCAAAATATTGACCAGTAATTTCCAACTGGTAGTTATAATGAGCACTATTTTTACACTGGTCAGAATAATAGTTTTTTTTTATTTAATGATGGAGTTGGTGACAATCTATTTTTTTAATGGGTATTACAATGATAATTTTATTTTTCATTACATGAATAAAATGGTCATTTTTTTTTCATGTCACAGATATACCCGGTAATGGCACATTGGGATTGACAGCTCTCCTTTTTTTCCTCCCTCGCTTCTGTTTGCTTCAATTTTAAGCCAGTAAAATTGTAGGTAAACGTAAAATACAGGATTTTGAAAAATTTGAAATATGGAATTATATATCTTGAAATAATATGAAGTTTTAATATATAGTGTAATGCAATAGGTTATTAAACATATAGAAGATGACCTGTTTTCAAAATACGGTCTAGACCCTTATCACGGGCGCTAACGAAGTTTGTGCAAACATGAGCCCAGGCTAATCAGCCAAAACACCATTGTACTTGATGTCCATTCGAAAATTTGACTATTATATTTATAACTATTCTTATTCATAACTATACTAAACTTGACAATAATTACAAGCACATTCTGTGACATTATTCTTGAGATAAAATGAGACAATGAGACACTGTACTACTTCCTGTTCTTATAAAGGCAATGTCTATCATTATAATACCTTGAACAAACAAGCAAGACATTCACTACTGAACATTCGAACAGTGTGCAACCCCCAAAATACTCAGCAACTGACTTTCCACCAAAAAAAGTCACATAAACAGCTGGTTACTCCAAAAAGTCATAAGGAGTTACTCCAAAAAGTCACATAAACAGTGAGTTATTAATCCGAAAAAAGAGCCTGTCTTTATGAGTGGGGTTAAGCTCAAACATAAACAAAATTCCCATTTTAATAATGACAAAAAACTGAAGTTCAGTCTTCAAATACACCCAAACTATAACATTTTACATTGAAATACTTAATTAGTAACTTTTCATAATGTGTGTTATAAACTGTAGAAGTTTATGTGGAAGACCGGGTCGATGGAAGGTGATTTTAAAGTGGCTTAGACACAATCAACTAAAAAATACCCATGATGCTCTGCTTCATTTTTATATTCTGCTATTATGAATGGTTTAATGCGATATGAAAATTATCTGTGAAAATATTCCACGACTACTGCATGTGTACAAAACGGTGTTGGGTTATACAGTAAGTTATATGGGGGGGGGGTCTAGCATAGAGCTCCATGTGTGTAGCTAGCTGACTTAGCAGTAAATGGCATGTTTGTTTGTTCACGGAATTATAATACTGGACAATAGTAATGTTCATGCTACATGAAGTACTGGCTAAGATTTAAGCTGATGTTTGCATTTTGACTAGACCCAATTGCGTCTACGCATTGGGAGGGCCAGTCCTTAGCACGGGCTAAGGGGCGCCATCAGTCGGTGACTTTTGACAATTATGAATGATAATGAAACAGTACTTACACGGTGAGCCATGACTGAACAAAAAATTGCGCATTTATTTTTTTCCAAAAAATAGGTATGATAGTACATAAAGCAAATGCTACAGTGTTTTTTAATTTATATAATTTTTGAAAAACAAAACGAAAACCCCAAAAGACTATCCTGCTACATAAACAGCAACAAAAGTATCTAATATTGTATTGTAGTCATTGTAAAATGGTAAAATAATTACAAATTCATACCTTGATGTTGCAGTACTGCAATCGTCCTATGATTCAACACCATCTAAATACTCCGCAGGTTATGTAGTCACTGGCATCCGCGTTACTATAAAATTTCACTGGGAATCGAGGCATTATTCGCGAAATTTCATTTAAGTGTACTTGCAAGCGCCAGTAAAACTTGGAAAAATAAATTCCCACACGTATATTGACTCACACGAGGTAGAAGGTTTTTTTCTGGGCCATTATATTAGTGACATGAACAAAAATACTGGTCATGTTATGTATGTAATGAAAAATAAAATGACCATTATACTGCCCATCAAAAAAAATTTCATCAACTCCATCATTTAAAAAGCAATTGTAATTATTCTGACCAGTATAAAAAACATGGGTCATTAAAACCACCATTTTAAAAACACTGGTAAATATTTTGGCCACTTAAAAAATTCTGGTCAATATTCTGGCCATTAAGATAATAGTGGCCATTATAATGGCCAGAAGTGACTTTTTAAAGGGGTCTGAGGGGTGTAAAAAACAGAGTTAAAGTAAAATGAAAAATTATTATAACCTCCTCACTAACCTAAAAGCACAAATAAATATTCAAAAGTTTTGAAAATTAAAACTTTCCGAAACGCGACGGAATTTCCGAAAGTAATTCGAACGCTGTTTAGTGAGTCCAGTGAACAGGTACTTTTCCACCCCAAACAAAATGAAAAATTGAGTTTCAAAACCAAATAATTCATAAGACCAATCAACGCAACAATTACTAAGCCAATGAGATGAGATACAATTTACAACATTAAAATTGATCACCCAAAACAACCCATATCTGAGCAGTGATGCCAGAGATCCAGAATGATATCCTGTCATGAATTGCAGTGAAATATACTGCTTACATTGGTCTACCCTACTATTTTGTTATTATCACAAATAAACACAAATATTGGGATAACGTGGTTATATTTAACAATGGAAAACAACCCATTTTCTCCTTGTTTCCTGGTGTATCTATTAACGTACACTCCGTACATAGATGGTGTTGGTTCATGTCGCTAGTACACCTATCATGGGCGTTGTCTGAATTCCCATGGGCGACGTTTGTATTGAAACAATATCAAGCGTATCTTCACAGCTACCAACAAGCGTGGTTTCTAAAACAATATCAGTGTCGCTTTTACCCAAGTATGTGGTATTTGGGCAGCTGACAGTGTATGGCACAAAGTGTACTAATATAATTAGTAAAACACTATCACCTGCGACAAATCAGCCTGTAAAGCATTTCACCACGATGTGGAGGTGCGAAAATTACTACTGTATTCTTAATCAATGTATTCTCGGGAAACCTATGCAGGTGTATTGAATCACTATCCTATAATAAAAGGTGTTTTGAGTCATCTGATGTATCAATTTAAATCACATGATTCATCTCATAAAAAGACATGTTACTTTATACACATACATATACCTGAGTTCTCTTGTTTGTTCTCTGGGGTTGGCCGTTAGGCTAAAACCCAAAGACAGCCATTTTACTCTATGTGCCGTCTTCTCGCTTTCACGACCCGAATAAATGTCACAAGTTCATACCACTCCACCACGTCACAGTCTTAATTCTTCATTGACATGGTTATTGGCAATCTGTTTATCGACATTCATTTATTGACATGGTCGTCTAGTGATTGTATTCCCGATATCACAATCCGAATAAAGATCACCAGTTCATACCACTGCACTACGTCACTGTCTTAATCCTTCATTGACATGGTTATTGACAATCTGTTTATCGACATTCATTTATTGACATGGTCGTCTAGTGTTTGTCTTTCCGATATCACAATCCGAATAAAGATCACCAGTTCATACCACTGCACTACGTCACAGTCTTAATCCTTCATTGACATGGTTATTGACAATCTGTTTATCGACATTCATTTATTGACATGGTCGTCTAGTGTTTGTATTCCCGATATCACAATCCGAATAAAGATCACCAGTTCATACTACTCCACTACGTCACAGTCTTAATTCTTCATTGACATGGTTATTGACAATCTGTTTATCGACACTCATTAAGATTTTACCAGTATAATACAGACTCGGGAAGATCTTTACTAGTATAATACAGACTCGGGAAGATCTTTACCAGTATAATACAGACTCGGGAAGATCGTTACCAGTATAATACAGACTCGGCAAGAAATCGGATCTTCGATCGCGCAATCCGAATAAAGATCACCAGTTCATACCACTGCACTACGTCACAGTCTTAATCCTTCATTGACATGGTTATTGACATTCTGTTTATCGACATTCATTTAATGACATGGTCGTCTAGTGTTTGTATTCCCGATATCACAATCCAAATAAAGATCACCAGTTCATACCACTGCACTACGTCACAGTCTTAATTCTTCATTGACATGGTTATTGACAATCTGTTTATCGACATTCATTTAATGACATGGTCGTCTAGTGTTTGTATTCCCGATATCACAATCCGAATAAAGATCACCAGTTCATACCACTGCACTACGTCACAGTCTTAATCCTTCATTGACATGGTTATTGACAATCTGTTTATCGACATTCATTTATTGACATGGTCGTCTAGTGTTTGTATTCCCGATATCACAATCCGAATAAAGATCACCAGTTCATACCACTGCACTACGTCACAGTCTTAATCCTTCACTTACATGGTTATTGACAATCTGTTTATCGACACTCATTAAGATTTTACCAGTATAATACAGACTCGGGAAGATCTTTACCAGTATAATGCAGACTCGGGAAGATATTTACTAGTATAATACAGACTCGGGAAGATCTTTACCAGTATAATACAGACTCGGGAAGATCTTTACCAGTATAATACAGACTCGGGAAGATCTTTACTAGTATAATACAGACTCGGGGAGATCTTTACCAGTATAATACAGACTCGGGAAGATCTTTACCAGTATAATGCGGACTCGGGAAGATCTTTACCAGTATAATACAGACTCGGGAAGATCTTTACCTGTATAATACAGACTCGGGAAGATCTTTACCAGTATAATACAGACTCGGGAAGATCTTTACTAGTATAATACAGACTCGGGAAGATCGTTACAAGTATAATACAGACTCGGGAAGATCTTTACCAGTATAATACAGACCCGGGAAGATCTTTACCAGTATAATGCAGACTCGGGAAGATCTTTACTAGTATAATACAAACTCGGGAAGATCTTTACTAGTATAATACAGACTCGGAAAGACCTTTACAAGTATAATACAGATTCGGGAAGATCTTTACCAGTATAATACAGACTCGGGAAGATCTTTACCAGTATAATACAGACTCGGGAAGATCTTTACCAGTATAATACAGACTCGGGAAGATCTTTACCAGTATAATACAGACTCGGGAAGATCTTTACCAGTATAATGCAGACTCGGGAAGACATTTACATGTATAATACAGATTCGGGAAGACCTTTACAAGTATAATACAGACTCGGGAAGATCTTTACCAGTATAATACAGACTCGGGAAGATCTTTACCAGTATAATACAGACTCGGGAATATCTTTACCAGTATAATACAGACTCGGGAAGATCTTTACCAGTATAATACATACTCGGGAAGATCTTTACCAGTATAATACAGACTCGGGAAGATCTTTACCTGTATAATACAGACTCGGGAAGATCTTTACCAGTATAATACAGACTCGGGAAGATCTTTACTAGTATAATACAGACTCGGGAAGATCGTTACAAGTATAATACAGACTCGGAAAGATCTTTACCAGTATAATACAGACCCGGGAAGATCTTTACCAGTATAATGCAGACTCGGAAAGATCTTTACTAGTATAATACAAACTCGGGAAGATCTTTACTAGTATAATACAGACTCGGAAAGACCTTTACAAGTATAATACAGATTCGGGAAGATCTTTACCAGTATAATACAGACTCGGGAAGATCTTTACCAGTATAATACAGACTCGGGAAGATCTTTACCCGTATAATACAGACTCGGGAAGATCTTTACCAGTATAATACAGACTCGGGAAGATCTATACCAGTATAATACAGACTCGGGAAGATCTTTACCAGTATAATACATACTCGGGAAGATCTTTACTAGTATAATACAGACTCGGAAAGATCGTTACAAGTATAATACAGACTCGGGAAGATCTTTACCAGTATAATACAGACCCGGGAAGACCTTTACCAGTATAATGCAGACTCGGGAAGATCTTTACTAGTATAATACAAACTCGGGAAGATCTTTACTAGTATAATACAGACTCGGAAAGACCTTTACAAGTATAATACAGATTCGGGAAGATCTTTACCAGTATAATACAGACTCGGGAAGATCTTTACCAGTATAATACAGACTCGGGAAGATCTTTACCCGTATAATACAGACTCGGGAAGATCTTTACCAGTATAATACAGACTCGGGAAGATCTAAACCAGTATAATACAGACTCGGGAAGATCTTTACCAGTATAATACATACTCGGGAAGATCTTTACCAGTATAATACAGACTCGGGAAGATCTTTACCAGTATAATACAGACTCGGGAAAATCTTTACCAGTATAATACATACTCGGGAAGATCATCACCAGTATAATACAGACTCGTGAAGACATTTACCAGTATAATACATACTCGGGAAGATCTTTATTAGTATAATACAGACTCGCGGAGATCTTTACCAGTATAATACAGACTTGGGAAGATCTTTACCAGTATAATGCGGACTCGGGAAGATCTCTACCAGTATAATACAGACTCGGGAAGATCTTTACTAGTATAATGCATACTCGGGATGATCTTTACTAGTATAATACAGACTCGCGGAGATCTTTATCAGTGTAATACAGACTCGGGAAGATCTTTACCAGTATAATACAGACTCGGGAAGATCTTTACCAGTATAATACAGACTCGGGAAGATCTTTACCAGTATAATACAGACACGGGAAGATCTTTACCAGTATAATGCAGACTCGGAAAGACCTTTACAAGTATAATACAGATTCGGGAAGACCTTTACAAGTATAATACAGACTCGGGAAGATCTTTACCAGTATAATACAGACTCGGGAAGATCTTTACCAGTATAATACAGACTCGGGAAGATCTATACCAGTATAATACAGACTCGGGAAGATCTTTACCAGTATAATACATACTCGGGAAGATCTTTACCAGTATAATACAGACTCGGGAAGATTTTTACCAGTATAATACAGACTCGGGAAAATCTTTACCAGTATAATACATACTCGGGAAGATCATCACCAGTATAATACAGACTCGTGAAGACATTTACCAGTATAATACATACTCGGGAAGATCTTTATTAGTATAATACAGACTCGCGGAGATCTTTACCAGTATAATACAGACTCGGGAAGATCTTTACCAGTATAATACAGACTCGGGAAGATCTTTACCAGTATAATACAGACTCGGGAAGATCTTTACCAGTATAATACAGACTCGGGAAGATCTTTACCAGTATAATGCAAACTCGAGAAGACCTTTACCAGTATAATACAGACTCGGGAACATCTTTACCAGTATAATACAGACACGGGAAGAAATATACCAGTATAATACAGACTCGGGAAGATCTTTACCAGTATAATACATACTCGGGAAGATCTTTACCAGTATAATACAGACTCGTGAAGATCTTTACCTGTATAAAACAGACTCGGGAAGATCTTTACCAGTATAATACATACTCGGGAAGATCTTTACTAGTATAATACAGACTCGCGGAGATCTTTACCAGTATAATACAGACTTGGGAAGATTTTTACCAGTATAATGCGGACTCGGGAAGATCTTTACCAGTATAATACAGACTCTGGAAGATCTTTACCTGTATAATACGGACTCGGGAATATCTTTACTAGTATAATACATACTCGGGAAGATCTTTACTAGTATAATACAGACTCGCGGAGATCTTTACCAGTATAATACAGACTCGGGAAGATCTTTACCAGTATAATGCGGACTCGAGAAGATCTTTACCAGTATAATACAGACTCGGGAAGATCGTTACAAGTATAATACAGACTCGGCAAGAAATCGGACCTTCGATCGCGCAATCCGAATAAAGATCACCAGTTCATACTACTCCACTACGTCACAGTCTTAATCCTTCATTGACATGGTTATTGACAATCTGTTTATCGACATTCATTTATTGACATGGTCGTCTAGTGTTTGTATTCCCGATATCACAATCCGAATAAAGATCACCAGTTCATACCACTGCACTACGTCACAGTCTTAATCCTTCATTGACATGGTTATTGACAATCTGTTTATCGACATTCATTTATTGACATAGTCGTCTAGTGTTTGTATTCCCGATATCACAATCCGAATAAAGATCACCAGTTAATACCACTGCACTACGTCACAGTCTTAATCCTTCATTGACATGGTTATTGACATTCTGTTTATCGACATTCATTTATTGACATGGTCGTCTAGTGTTTGTCTTTCCGATATCACAATCCGAATAAAGATCAGCAGTTCATACTACTCCACTACGTCACAGTCTTAATTCTTCATTGACATGGTTATTCACAATCTGTTTATCGACACTCATTTATTGACATGGTCGTCTAGTGTTTGTATTCCCGATATCACAATCCGAATAAAGATCACCAGTTCATACCACTGCACTACGTCACAGTCTTAATCCTTCACTTACATGGTTATTGACAATCTGTTTATCGACACTCATTAAGATCTTTACCAGTATAATACAGACTCGGGAAGATCTTTACCAGTATAATGCAGACTCGGGAAGATCTTTACTAGTATAATACAGACTCGGGAAGATCTTTACCAGTATAATACAGACTCGGGAAGATCTTTACCAGTATAATACAGAATCGGGAAGATCTTTACCAGTATAATACATACTCGGGAAGATCTTTACCAGTATAATACAGACTCGGGAAGATCTTGAACAGTATAATGCGGAGTCGGGAAGATCTTTACCAGTATAATACAGACTCGGGAAGATCTAAACCAGTATAAAACCGACTCGGGAAGACCTTTACCAGTATATTACAGACTTGGGAAGATCTTCACCAGTACAATGCGGACTCGGGAAAATCTTTACCAGTATAATACAGACTCGGGAATAACTTTACCAGTATAATACAGACTCGGGAATATCTTTACCAGTATAATACAGACTCGGGAAGATCTTTACCAGTATAATACATACTCGGGAAGTTCTTTACCAGTATAATACAGACTCGGGAAGATCTTTACCAGTATAATACAGACTCGGGAAGATCTTTACCAGTATAATACAGACTCGGGAAGATCTTTACCAGTATAATACAGACTCGGGAAGATCTTTACCAGTATAATGCAAACTCGGGAAGACCTTTACCAGTATAATACAGACTCGGGAACATCTTTACCAGTATAATACAGACACGGGAAGATCTATACCAGTATAATACAGACTCGGGAAGATCTTTACCAGTATAATACATACTCGGGGAGATCTTTACCAGTATAATACAGACTCGGGAAGATCTTTACCAGTATAATACAGACTCGGGAAAATCTTTACCAGTATAATACATACTCGGGAAGATCATCACCAGTATAATACAGACTCGTGAAGACATTTACCAGTATAATACATACTCGGGAAGATCTTTATTAGTATAATACAGACTCGCGGAGATCTTTACCAGTATAATACAGACTTGGGAAGATCTTTACCAGTATAATGCGGACTCGGGAAGATCTCTACCAGTATAATACAGACTCGGGAAGATCTTTACCAGTATAATACATACTCGGGATGATCTTTACTAGTATAATACAGACTCGCGGAGATCTTTATCAGTGTAATACAGACTCGGGAAGATCTTTACCAGTATAATACAGACTCGGGAAGATCTTTACCAGCATAATACAGACTCGGGAAGATCTTTACCAGTATAATACAGACTCGGGAAGATCTTTACCAGTATAATGCAGACTCGGGAAGACCTTTACAAGTATAATACAGATTCGGGAAGACCTTTACAAGTATAATACAGACTCGGGAAGATCTTTACCAGTATAATACAGACTCGGGAAGATCTTTACCAGTATAATACAGACTCGGGAAGATCTATACCAGTATAATACAGACTCGGGAAGATCTTTACCAGTATAATACATACTCGGGAAGATCTTTACCAGTATAATACAGACTCGGGAAGATCTTTACCAGTATAATACAGACTCGGGAAAATCTTTACCAGTATAATACATACTCGGGAAGATCATCACCAGTATAATACAGACTCGTGAAGACATTTACCAGTATAATACATACTCGGGAAGATCTTTATTAGTATAATACAGACTCGCGGAGATCTTTACCAGTATAATACAGACTCGGGAAGATCTTTACCAGTATAATACAGAGTCGGGAAGATCTTTACCAGTATAATACAGACTCGGGAAGATCTTTACCAGTATAATGCAAACTCGAGAAGACCTTTACCAGTATAATACAGACTCGGGAACATCTTTACCAGTATAATACAGACACGGGAAGATCTATACCAGTATAATACAGACTCGGGAAGATCTTTACCAGTATAATACATACTCGGGAAGATCTTTACCAGTATAATACAGACTCGTGAAGATCTTTACCTGTATAAAACAGACTCGGGAAGATCTTTACCAGTATAATACATACTCGGGAAGATCTTTACTAGTATAATACAGACTCGCGGAGATCTTTACCAGTATAATACAGACTTGGGAAGATTTTTACCAGTATAATGCGGACTCGGGAAGATCTTTACCAGTATAATACAGACTCTGGAAGATCTTTACCTGTATAATACGGACTCGGGAATATCTTTACTAGTATAATACATACTCGGGAAGATCTTTACTAGTATAATACAGACTCGCGGAGATCTTTACCAGTATAATACAGACTCGGGAAGATCTTTACCAGTATAATGCGGACTCGAGAAGATCTTTACCAGTATAATACAGACTCGGGAAGATCGTTACAAGTATAATACAGACTCGGCAAGAAATCGGACCTTCGATCGCGCAATCCGAATAAAGATCACCAGTTCATACTACTCCACTACGTCACAGTCTTAATCCTCCATTGACATGGTTATTGACAATCTGTTTATCGACATTCATTTATTGACATCGTCGTCTAGTGTTTGTATTCCCGATATCACAATCCGAATAAAGATCACCAGTTCATACCACTGCACTACGTCACAGTCTTAATCCTTCATTGACATGGTTATTGACAATCTGTTTATCGACATTCATTTATTGACATGGTCGTCTAGTGTTTGTATTCCCGATATTCACAATCCGAATAAAGATCACCAGTTCATACCACTGCACTACGTCACAGTCTTAATCCTTCATTGACATGGTTATTGACAATCTGTTTATCGACATTCATTTATTGACATGGTCGTCTAGTGTTTGTATTCCCGATATTCACAATCCGAATAAAGATCACCAGTTCATACCACTGCACTACGTCACAGTCTTAATCCTCCATTGACATGGTTATTGACAATCTGTTTATCGACATTCATTTATTGACATGGTCGTCTAGTGTTTGTATTCCCGATATCACAATCCGAATAAAGATCACCAGTTCATACCACTGCACTACGTCACAGTCTTAATCCTTCATTGACATGGTTATTGACAATCTGTTTATCGACATTCATTTATTGACATAGTCGTCTAGTGTTTGTATTCCCGATATCACAATCCGAATAAAGATCACCAGTTAATACAACTGCACTACGTCACAGTCTTAATCCTTCATTGACATGGTTATTGACATTCTGTTTATCGACATTCATTTATTGACATGGTCGTCTAGTGTTTGTCTTTCCGATATCACAATCCGAATAAAGATCAGCAGTTCATACTACTCCACTACGTCACAGTCTTAATTCTTCATTGACATGGTTATTCACAATCTGTTTATCGACACTCATTTATTGACATGGTCGTCTAGTGTTTGTATTCCCGATATCACAATCCGAATAAAGATCACCAGTTCATACCACTGCACTACGTCACAGTCTTAATCCTTCATTGACATGGTTATTGACAATCTGTTTATCGACATTCATTTATTGACATAGTCGTCTAGTGTTTGTATTCCCGATATCACAATCCGAATAAAGATCACCAGTTCATACCACTGCACTACGTCACAGTCTTAATCCTTCATTGACATGGTTATTGACATTCTGTTTATCGACATTCATTTATTGACATGGTCGTCTAGTGTTTGTCTTTCCGATATCACAATCCGAATAAAGATCAGCAGTTCATACTACTCCACTACGTCACAGTCTTAATTCTTCATTGACATGGTTATTCACAATCTGTTTATCGACACTCATTTATTGACATGGTCGTCTAGTGTTTGTATTCCCGATATCACAATCCGAATAAAGATCACCAGTTCATACCACTGCACTACGTCACAGTCTTAATCCTTCACTTACATGGTTATTGACAATCTGTTTATCGACACTCATTAAGATCTTTACCAGTATAATACAGACTCGGGAAGTTCTTTACCAGTATAATGCAGACTCGGGAAGATCTTTACTAGTATAATACAGACTCGGGAAGATCTTTACCAGTATAATACAGACTCGGGAAGATCTTTACCAGTATAATACAGAATCGGGAAGATCTTTACCAGTATAATACATACTCGGGAAGATCTTTACCAGTATAATACAGACTCGGGAAGATCTTGACCAGTATAATGCGGAGTCGGGAAGATCTTTACCAGTATAATACAGACTCGGGAAGATCTAAACCAGTATAAAACCGACTCGGGAAGATCTTTACCAGTATATTACAGACTTGGGAAGATCTTCACCAGTACAATGCGGACTCGGGAAAATCTTTACCAGTATAATACAGACTCGGGAATAACTTTACCAGTATAATACAGATTCGGGAATATCTTTACCAGTATAATACAGACTCGGGAAGATCTTTACCAGTATAATACATACTCGGGAAGTTCTTTACCAGTATAATACAGACTCGGGAAGATCTTTACCAGTATAATACAGACTCGGGAAGATCTTTACCAGTATAATACAGACTCGGGAAGATCTTTACCAGTATAATACAGACTCGGGAAGATCTTTACCAGTACAATGCAAACTCGGGAAGACCTTTACCAGTATAATACAGACTCGGGAACATCTTTACCAGTATAATACAGACACGGGAAGATCTATACCAGTATAATACAGACTCGGGAAGATCTTTACCAGTATAATACATACTCGGGAAGATCTTTACCAGTATAATACAGACTCGTGAAGATCTTTACCTGTATAAAACAGACTCGGGAAGATCTTTACCAGTATAATACATACTCGGGAAGATCTTTACCAGTATAATACAGACTCGGGAAGATCTTTACCAGTATAATACAGACTCGGGAAGATCTTTACCATTATAATACATACTCGGGAAGATCTTTACCAGTATAATACATACTCGGGAAGATCTTTACCAGTATAATACAGACTCGGGAAGATCTTTACCAGTATAATACATACTCGGGAAGATCTTTACCCGTATAATACAGACTTGGGAAGATCTTTACCAGTATAATACATACTCGGGAAGATTTTTACCAGTATAATACAGACTCGGGAAGATCTTTACTAGTATAATACATACTCGGGAAGATCTTTACTAGTATAATACAGACTCGCGGAGATCTTTACCAGTATAATACAGACTCGGGAAGATCTTTACCAGTGTAATACAGACTCGGGAAGATCTTTACCAGTATAATGCGGACTCGTGAAGATCTTTACCAGTATAATACAGACTCGGGAAGATCGTTACCAGTATAATACAGACTCGGCAAGAAATCGGACCTTCGATCGCGCAATCCGAATAAAGATCACCAGTTCATACTACTCCACTACGTCACAATCTTAATCCTTCATTGACATGGTTATTGTCAATCTGTTTATCGACATTCATTTATTGACATGGTCGTCTAGTGTTTGTATTCCCGATATCACAATCCGAATAAAGATCACCAGTTCATACCACTGCACTACGTCACAGTCTTAATCCTTCATTGACATGGTTATTGACAATCTGTTTATCGACATTCATTTATTGACATGGTCGTCTAGTGTTTGTATTCCCGATATCACAATCCGAATAAAGATCACCAGATCATACCACTGCACTACGTCACAGTCTTAATCCTTCATTGACATGGTTATTGACAATCTGTTTATCGACATTCATTTATTGACATGGTCGTCTAGTGTTTGTATTCCCGATATCACAATCCGAATAAAGATCACCAGTTCATACCACTGCACTACGTCACAGTCTTAATCCTTCATTGACATGGTTATTGACATTCTGTTTATCGACATTCATTTATTGACATGGTCGTCTAGTGTTTGTCTTTCCGATTTCACAATCCGAATAAAGATCAGCAGTTCATACTACTCCACTACGTCACAGTCTTAATTCTTCATTGACATGGTTATTCACAATCTGTTTATCGACACTCATTTATTGACATGGTCGTCTAGTGTTTGTATTCCCGATATCACAATCCGAATAAAGATCACCAGTTCATACCACTGCACTACGTCACAGTCTTAATCCTTCACTTACATGGTTATTGACAATCTGTTTATCGACACTCATTAAGATCTTTACCAGTATAATACAGACTCGGGAAGATCTTTACCAGTATAATGCAGACACGGGAAGATCTTTACTAGTATAATACAGACTCGGGAAGATCTTTACCAGTATAATACAGACTCGGGAAGATCTTTACTAGTATAATACAGACTCGGGAAGATCTTTACCAGTATAATGCGGACTCGGGAAGAACTTTACCAGTATAATACAGACTCGGGAAGATCTTTACCAGTACAATACAGACTCGGGGAGATCTTTACCAGTATAATACAGACTCGGGAAGATCTTTACCAGTATAATGCGGACTCGGGAAGATCTTTACCAGTATAATACAGACTCGGGAAGATCTTTACCAGTATAATACAGACTCGGGAAGATCTTTACCAGTATAATACATACTCGGGAAGATCTTTACCAGTATAATACAGACTCGTGAAGATCTTTACCAGTATAATACAGACTCGGGAAGATCTTTACCAGTATAATACAGACTCGGGAAGATCTTTACCAGTATAATACAGACTCGGGAAGATCTTTACCAGTATAATGCAGACTCGGGAAGACCTTTACAAGTATAATACAGATTCGGGAAGATCTTTACCAGTATAATACAGACTCGGGAAGATCTTTACCAGTATAATACAGACTCGGGAAGATCTTTACCAGTATAATACAGACTCGGGAAGATCTATACCAGTATAATACAGACTCGGGAAGATCTTTACCAGTATAATACATAAGGGGGAAGATCTTTACCAGTATAATACAGACTCGGTAAGATCTTTACCAGTATAATACAGACTCGGGAAGATCTTTACCAGTATAATACATACTCGGGAAGATCTTTACCAGTATAATACAGACTCGTGAAGATCTTTACCAGTATAAAACAGACTCGGGAAGATCTTTACCAGTATAATACATACTCGGGAAGATCTTTACCAGTATAATACAGACTCGTGAAGATCTTTACCAGTATAATACATACTCGGAAAGATCTTTACCAGTATAATACAGACTTGGGAAGATCTTTACCAGTATAATACAGACTTGGGAAGATCTTTACCAGTATAATACATACTCGGGAAGACTTTTACCAGTACAATACAGACTCGGGAAGATCTTTACTAGTATAATACATACTCGGGAAGATCTGTACTAGTATAATACAGACTCGCGGAGATCTTTACCAGTATAATACAGACTCGGGAAGATCTTTACCAGTATAATGCGGACTCGTGAAGATCTTTACCAGTATAATACAGACTCGGGAAGATCGTTACCAGTATAATACAGAATCGGCAAGAAATCGGACCTTTGATCGCGCAATCCGAATAAAGATCACCAGTTCATACCACTCCACTACGTCACAGTCTTAATCCTTCATTGACATGGTTATTGACAATCTGTTTATCGACATTCATTTATTGACATGGTCGTCTAGTGTTTGTATTCCCGATATCACAATCCGAATAAAGATCACCAGTTCATACCACTGCACTACGTCACAGTCTTAATCCTTCATTGACATGGTTATTGACAATCTGTTTATCGACATTCATTTATTGACATGGTCGTCTAGTGTTTGTATTCCCGATATTCACAATCCGAATAAAGATCACCAGTTCATACCACTGCACTACGTCACAGTCTTAATCCTCCATTGACATGGTTATTGACAATCTGTTTATCGACATTCATTTATTGACATGGTCGTCTAGTGTTTGTATTCCCGATATCACAATCCGAATAAAGATCACCAGTTCATACCACTGCACTACGTCACTGTCTTAATCCTTCATTGACATGGTTATTGACAATCTGTTTATCGACATTCATTTATTGACATAGTCGTCTAGTGTTTGTATTCCCGATATCACAATCCGAATAAAGATCACCAGTTAATACCACTGCACTACGTCACAGTCTTAATCCTTCATTGACATGGTTATTGACATTCTGTTTATCGACATTCATTTATTGACATGGTCGTCTAGTGTTTGTCTTTCCGATATCACAATCCGAATAAAGATCAGCAGTTCATACTACTCCACTACGTCACAGTCTTAATTCTTCATTGACATGGTTATCCACAATCTGTTTATCGACACTCATTTATTGACATGGTCGTCTAGTGTTTGTATTCCCGATATCACAATCCGAATAAAGATCACCAGTTCATACCACTGCACTACGTCACAGTCTTAATCCTTCACTTACATGGTTATTGACAATCTGTTTATCGACACTCATTAAGATCTTTACCAGTATAATACAGACTCGGGAAGATCTTTACCAGTATAATGCAGACTCGGGAAGATCTTTACTAGTATAATACAGACTCGGGAAGATCTTTACCAGTATAATACAGACTCGGGAAGATCTTTACCAGTATAATACAGAATCGGGAAGATCTTTACCAGTATAATACATACTCGGGAAGATCTTTACCAGTATAATACAGACTCGGGAAGATCTTGACCAGTATAATGTGGACTCGGGAAGAACTTTACCAGTATAATACAGACTCGGGAAGATCTAAACCAGTATAAACCGACTCGGGAAGACCTTTACCAGTATAATACAGACTTGGGAAGATCTTCACCAGTATAATGCGGACTCGGGAAAATCTTTACCAGTATAATACAGACTCGGGAATATCTTTACCAGTATAATACAGACTCGGGAATATCTTTACCAGTATAATACAGACTCGGGAAGATCTTTAGCAGTATAATACAGACTCGGGAAGTTCTTTACCAGTATAATACAGACTCGGGAAGATCTTTACCAGTATAATACAGACTCGGGAAGATCTTTACCAGTATAATACAGACTCGGGAAGATCTTTACCAGTATAATACAGACTCGGGAAGATCTTTACCAGTATAATGCAAACTCGGGAAGACCTTTACCAGTATAATACAGACTCGGGAAGATCTTTACCAGTATAATACAGACTCGGGAAGATCTATACCAGTATAATACAGACTCGTGAAGATCTTTACCTGTATTAAACAGACTCGGGAAGATCTTTACCAGTATAATACATACTCGGGAAGATCTTTACCAGTATAATACAGACTCGGGAAGATCTTTACCAGTATAATACAGACTCGGGAAGATCTTTACCAGTATAATACATGCTCGGGAAGATTTTTACCAGTATAATACAGACTCGGGAAGATCTTTACTAGTATAATACAGACTCGGGAAGATCTTTACTAGTATAATACAGACTCGCGGAGATCTTTACCAGTATAATACAGACTCGGGAATATCTTTACCAGTGTAATACAGACTCGGGAAGATCTTTACCAGTATAATGCGGACTCGTGAAGATCTTTACCAGTATAATACAGACTCGGGAAGATCGTTACCAGTATAATACAGACTCGGCAAGAAATCGGACCTTCGATCGCGCAATCCGAATAAAGATCACCAGTTCATACTACTCCACTACGTCACAATCTTAATCCTTCATTGACATGGTTATTGACAATCTGTTTATCGACATTCATTTATTGACATGGTCGTCTAGTGTTTGTATTCCCGATATCACAATCCGAATAAAGATCAATAGTTCATACCACTGCACTACGTCACAGTCTTAATGCTTCATTGACATGGTTATTGACAATCTGTTTATCGACATTCATTTATTGACATGGTCGTCTAGTGTTTGTATTCCCGATATCACAATCCGAATAAAGATCACCAGTTCATACCACTGCACTATGTCACAGTCTTAATCCTTCATTGACATGGTCGTCTAGTGTTTGTATTCCCGATATCACAATCCGAATAAAGATCACCAGTTCATACCACTGCACTACGTCACAGTCTTAATCCTTCATTGACATGGTTATTGACATTCTGTTTATCGACATTCATTTATTGACATGGTCGTCTAGTGTTTGTATTCCCGATATCACAATCCGAATAAAGATCACCAGTTCATACCACTGCACTACGTCACAGTCTTAATTCTTCATTGACATGGTTATTGACAATCTGTTTATCGACACTCATTTATTGACATGGTCGTCTAGTGTTTGTCTTTCCGATATCACAATCCGAATAAAGATCAGCAGTTCATACTACTCCACTACGTCACAGTCTCAATTCCTCATTGACATGGTTATTCACAATCTGTTTATCGACACTCATTTATTGACATGGTCGTCTAGTGTTTGTATTCCCGATATCACAATCCGAATAAATATCACCAGTTCATACCACTGCACTACGTCACAGTCTTAATCCTTCACTTACATGGTTATTGACAATCTGTTTATCGACACTCATTAAGATCTTTACCAGTATAATACAGACTCGGGAAGATCTTTACCAGTATAATGCAGACACGGGAAGATCTTTACTAGTATAATACAGACTCGGGTAGATCTTTACCAGTATAATACAGACTCGGGAAGATCTTTACTAGTATAATACAGACTCGGGAAGATCTTTACCAGTATAATGCGGACTCGGGAAGATCTTTACCAGTATAATACAGACTCGGGAAGATCTTTACCAGTACAATACATACTCGGGAAGATCTTTACTAGTATAATACAGACTCGGGAAGATCTTTACCAGTATAATGCGGACTCGGGAAGATCTTTACCAGTATAATACAGACTCGGGAAGATTTTTACCAGTACAATACATACTCGGGAAGATCTTTACCAGTATAATACAGACTCGTGAAGATCTTTACCAGTATAATACAGACTCGGGAAGATCTTTACCAGTATAATACAGACTCGGGAAGATCTTTACCAGTATAATACAGACTCGGGAAGATCTTTACCAGTATAATGCAGACTCGGGAAGACCTTTACAAGTATAATACAGATTCGGGAAGATCTTTACCAGTATAATACAGACTCGGGAAGATCTTTACCAGTATAATACAGACTCGGGAAGATCTTTACCAGTATAATACAGACTCGGGAAGATCTATACCAGTATAATACAGACTCGGGAAGATCTTTACCAGTATAATACATAAGGGGGAAGATCTTTACCAGTATAATACAGACTCGGTAAGATCTTTACCAGTATAATACAGACTCGGGAAGATCTTTACCAGTATAATACATACTCGGGAAGATCTTTACCAGTATAATACAGACTCGGGAAGATCTTTACCAGTATAATACAGACTCGGGAAGATCTTTACCAGTATAATACATACTCGGGAAGATCTTTACCAGTATAATACAGACTCGTGAAGATCTTTACCAGTATAATACATACTCGGGAAGATCTTTACCAGTATAATACAGACTTGGGAAGATCTTTACCAGTATAATACAGACTTGGGAAGATCTTTACCAGTATAATACATACTCGGGAAGACTTTTACCAGTACAATACAGACTCGGGAAGATCTTTACTACTATAATACATACTCGGGAAGATCTGTACTAGTATAATACAGACTCGCGGAGATCTTTACCAGTATAATACAGACTCGGGAAGATCTTTACCAGTATAATGCGGACTCGTGAAGATCTTTACCAGTATAATACAGACTCGGGAAGATCGTTACCAGTATAATACAAACTCGGGAATATCTTTACCAGTATAATACAGACTCGGGAAGATCTTTACCAGTATAATACAGACTCGGGAAGTTCTTTACCAGTATAATACAGATTCGGGAAGATCTTTACCAGTATAATGCAGACCCGGGAAGATCTTTACTAGTATAATACAGACTAGGGAAGATCATACCAGTATAATACAGACTAGGGAAGATCTTTACCAGTATAACACAGACTCGGGAAGATCTTTACTCGTATAATACAGACTCGGGGAGATCTTTACCAGTATAATACAGACTCGGGAAGATCTTTACCAATATAATGCTGACTCGGAAAGATCTTTACCAGTATAATACAGACTCTGGAAGATATTTCCCAGTATAATACAGACTCGGGAAGATCTTTACTAGTATAATACAGACTCGCGGAGATCTTTACCAGTATAATACAGACTCGGGAAGATCTTTACCAGTATAATGCGGACTCGTGAAGATCTTTACCAGTATAATACAGACTCGGGGAGATCTTTACCAGTATAATACAGACTCGGGAAGATCTTTACCAGTATAATACAGACTCGGGAAGATCTATACCAGTATAATACAGACTCGGGAAGATCTTTACCAGTATAATACATAAGGGGGAAGATCTTTACCAGTATAATACAGACTCGGTAAGATCTTTACCAGTATAATACAGACTCGGGAAGATCTTTACCAGTATAATACATACTCGGGAAGATCTTTACCAGTATAATACAGACTCGTGAAGATCTTTACCAGTATAATACATACTCGGGAAGATCTTTACCAGTATAATACAGACTTGGGAAGATCTTTACCAGTATAATACAGACTTGGGAAGATCTTTACCAGTATAATACATACTCGGGAAGACTTTTACCAGTACAATACAGACTCGGGAAGATCTTTACTACTATAATACATACTCGGGAAGATCTGTACTAGTATAATACAGACTCGCGGAGATCTTTACCAGTATAATACAGACTCGGGAAGATCTTTACCAGTATAATGCGGACTCGTGAAGATCTTTACCAGTATAATACAGACTCGGGAAGATCGTTACCAGTATAATACAGACTCGGGAATATCTTTACCAGTATAATACAGACTCGGGAAGATCTTTACCAGTATAATACAGACTCGGGAAGTTCTTTACCAGTATAATACAGATTCGGGAAGATCTTTACCAGTATAATGCAGACCCGGGAAGATCTTTACTAGTATAATACAGACTAGGGAAGATCATACCAGTATAATACAGACTAGGGAAGATCTTTACCAGTATAACACAGACTCGGGAAGATCTTTACTAGTATAATACAGACTCGGGGAGATCTTTACCAGTATAATACAGACTCGGGAAGATCTCTACCAATATAATGCTGACTCGGAAAGATCTTTACCAGTATAATACAGACTCTGGAAGATATTTCCCAGTATAATACAGACTCGGGAAGAACTTTACTAGTATAATACATACTCGGGAAGATCTTTACTAGTATAATACAGACTCGCGGAGATCTTTACCAGTATAATACAGACTCGGGAAGATCTTTACCAGTATAATGCGGACTCGTGAAGATCTTTACCAGTATAATACAGACTCGGGGAGATCTTTACCAGTATAATACAGACTTGGGAAGATCTTTACCAGTATAATACAGACTTGGGAAGATGTTTACCACTATAATACATACTCGGGAAGACTTTTACCAGTACAATACAGACTCGGGAAGATCTTTACTAGTATAATACAGACTTAGGAAGATATTTACCAGTATAATACATACTCGGGAAGACTTTTACAAGTACAATACAGACTCGATAAGATATTTACCAGTATAATACAGACTCGGGAAGATCTTTACTAGTATTATACAGACTCGGGAAGATCTTTACCAGTATAATACAGACTCAGGAAGATTTTTACCAGTATAATACAGACTCGGGAAGATCTTTACCAGTATAATACAGACTCGGGAAGATTTTTACCAGTACAATACATACTCGGGAAGATCTTTACCAGTATAATACAGACTCGGGAATATCTTTACCAGTATAATACAGACTCGGGAATATCTTTACCAGTATAATACAGACTCGGGAAGATCTTTACCAGTATAATGCGGACTCGGGAAGATCTTTACCAGTAGAATGCAGACTCGCGAAGATCTTTACCAGTATAATACAGACTCGGGAAGATCTTTACTAGTATAATACAGACTCGGGGAGATCTTTACCAGTATACTACAGACTCGGGAAGATCTTTACCAGTATAATGCGGACTCGGGAAGATCATTACCAGTATAATACAGACTCGGGAAGATCTTTACCAGTATAATACATACTCGGGAAGACTTTTACCAGTACAATACAGACTCGGGAAGATATTTACTAGTATAATACATACTCGGGAAGATCTTTACTAGTATAATACAGACTCGCGGAGATCTTTACCAGTATAATACAGACTCGGGAAGATCTTTACCAGTATAATGCGGACTCGTGAAGATCTTTACCAGTATAATACAGACTCGGGAAGATCGTTACCAGTATAATACAGACTCGGGAAGAAATCGGACCTTCGATCGCGCAATCCGAATAAAGATCACCTGTTCATACTACTCCACTACGTCACAGTCTTAATTCTTCATTTACATGGTTATTGACAATCTGTTTATCGACATTCATTTATTGACATGGTCGTCTAGTGATTGTATTCCCGATATCACAATCCGAATAAAGATCAGCAGTTAATACCACTGCACTACGTCACAGTCTTAATTCTTCATTGACATGGTTATTGGCAATCTGTTTATCGACATTCATTTATTGACATGGTCGTCTAGTGTTTGTATTCCCGATATCACAATCCGAATAAAGATCACCAGTTCATACCACTGCACTACGTAACAGTCCTAATCCTTCATTGACATGGTTATTGACAATCTGTTTATCGACATTCATTTATTGACATGGTCGTCTAGTGTTTGTATTCCTGATATCACAATCCGAATAAAGATCACCAGTTCATACCACTGCACTACGTCACACAGTATTAATCCTTCATTGACATGGTTATTGACAATCTGTTTATCGACATTCATTTATTGACATGGTCGTCTAGTGTTTGTCTTCCCGATATCACAATCTGAATAAAGATCAGCAGTTCATACTACTCCACTACGTCACAGTATTAATTCTTCATTGACATGGTTATTCACAATCTGTTTATCGACACTCATTTATTGACATGGTCGTCTAGTGTTTGTATTCCCGATATCACAATCAGAATAAAGATCACCAGTTCATACCACTGCACTACGTCACAGTCTCAATCCTTCACTTACATGGTTATTAACAATCTGTTTATCGACACACATTAAGATCTTTACCAGTATAATACAGACTCGGGAAGATCTTTACCAGTATAATACAGACTCGGGAAGATCTTTACCAGTATAATACAGACTCGGGAAGATCATTACTAGTATAATACAGACTCGGGAAGATCTTTACTAGTATAATACAGACTCGGGGAGATCTTTACCAGTATAATACAGACTCGGGAAGATCTTTACCAGTATAATGCGGACTCGGGAAGATCTTTACCAGTATAATACAGACTCGGAAAGATCTTTACCAATATAATATAAATGCGGGATGATCTTTACCAGTATAATACAGACTCGGGAAGATCTTTATCTTTACCAGTATAATACAGACTCGGGAAGATCTTTTCCAATATAATACAGACTCGGGAAGATCTTTACCAGTATAATGCGGACTCGGGAAGATCTTTATCAGTATAATGCAGACTCGCGAAGATCATTACCAGTATAATACAGACTCGGGAAGATCTTTACCAGTATAATACAGACTCGGGAAGATCTTTACCAATATAATATAGACTCGGGAAGATCTTTACCAATATAATACAGAATCGGGGAGATCTTTACCAGTACAATACAGACACGGGAAGATCTTTACCAGTATAATGCGGACTCGGGAAGATATTTACCAGTATAATACAGACTCGGGAAGATCGTTACCAGTATAATACAGACTCGGGAAGATCTTTACCAGTATAATACAGACTCGGGAAGATCTTTACCAGTATAATACAGACTCGGGAAGATCATTACTAGTATAATACAGACTCGGGAAGATCTTTACTAGTATAATACAGTCTCGGGAAGATCGTTACCAGTATAATACAGACTCGGGAAGATCTTTACTAGTATAATACATACTCGGGAAGATCTTTACTAGTATAATACAAACTCGCGGAGATCTTTACCAGTATAATACAGACTCGGGAAGATCTTTACCAGTATAATGCGGACTCGTGAAGATCTTTACCAGTATAATACAGTCTCGGGAAGATCGTTACCAGTATAATACAGACTCGGGAAGAAATCGGACCTTCGATCGCACAATCCGAATAAAGATCACCAGTTCATACTACTCCACTACGTCACAGTCTTAATCCTTCATTGACATGGTTATTGACAATCTGTTTATCGACATTCATTTATTGACATGGTCGTCTAGAGTTTGTATTCCCGATATCACAATCCGAATAAAGATCACCAGTTCATACCACTGCACTACGTCACACAGTCTTAATCCTTCATTGACATGGTTATTGACAATCTGTTTATCGACATTCATTTATTGACATGGTCGTCTAGTGTTTGTATTCCCGATATCACAATCCGAATAAAGATCACCAGTTCATACCACTGCACTACGTCACAGTCTTAATCCTTCATTGACATGGTTATTGACATTCTGTTTATCGACATTCATTTATTGACATGGTCGTCTAGTGTTTGTCTTCCCGATATCACAATCCGAATAAAGATCAGCAGTTCATACTACTCCACTACGTCACAGTATTAATTCTTCATTGACATGGTTATTCACAATCTGTTTATCGACACTCATTTATTGACATGGTCGTCTAGTGTTTGTATTCCCGATATCACAATCCGAATAAAGATCACCAGTTCATACCACTGAACTACGTCACAGTCTTAATCCTTCACTTACATGGTTATTGACAATCTGTTTATCGACACACATTAAGATCTTTACCAGTATAATACAGACTCGGGAAGATCTTTACCAGTATAATGCAGACTCGGGAAGATCTTTACAAGTATAATACAGACTCGGGACGATCTTTACCAGTATAATACAGACCCGGAAAGATCTTTACTAGTATAATACAGACTCGGGAAGATCTTTACTAGTATAATACAGACTCGGGGAGATCTTAACCAGTATAATACAGACTCGGGAAGATCTTTACCAGTATAATGCGGACTCGGGAAGATCTTTACAAGTATAATACAGACTCGGGAAGATCTTTACCAGTATAATACAGACTCGGGAAGATCTTTACCAATATAATATAAATGCGGGAAGATCTTTACCAGTATAATACAGACTCGGGAAGATCTTTATCTTTACCAGTATAATACAGACTCGGGAAGATCTTTTCCAATATAATACAGACTCGGGAAGATCTTTTCCAATATAATACAGACTCGGGAAGATCTTGTCCAATATAATACAGACTCGGGAAGATCTTTACCAGTATAATGCGGACTCGGGAAGATCTTTACCAGTAGAATGCAGACTCGCGAAGATCTTTACCAGTATAATACATACTCGGGAAGATCTTTACCAGTATAATACAGACTCGGGAAGATCTTGACCAGTATAATGCGGAGTCGGGAAGATCTTTACCAGTATAATACAGACTCGGGAAGATCTTTACCAATATAATATAGACTCAGGAAGATCTTTACCAATATAATACAGAATCGGGGAGATCTTTACCAGTACAATACAGACACGGGAAGATCTTTACCAGTATAATGCGGACTCGGGAAGATATTTACCAGTATAATACAGACTCGGGAAGATCGTTACCAGTATAATACAGACTCGGGAAGATCTTTACCAGTATAATACAGACTCGGGAAGATCTTTACCAGTATAATACAGACTCGGGAAGATCATTACTAGTATAATACAGACTCGGGAAGATCTTTACTAGTATAATACAGTCTCGGGAAGATCGTTACCAGTATAATACAGACTCGGGAAGATCTTTACTAGTATAATACATACTCGGGAAGATCTTTACTAGTATAATACAAACTCGCGGAGATCTTTACCAGTATAATACAGACTCGGGAAGATCTTTACCAGTATAATGCGGACTCGTGAAGATCTTTACCAGTATAATACAGTCTCGGGAAGATCGTTACCAGTATAATACAGACTCGGGAAGAAATCGGACCTTCGATCGCACAATCCGAATAAAGATCACCAGTTCATACTACTCCACTACGTCACAGTCTTAATCCTTCATTGACATGGTTATTGACAATCTGTTTATCGACATTCATTTATTGACATGGTCGTCTAGAGTTTGTATTCCCGATATCACAATCCGAATAAAGATCACCAGTTCATACCACTGCACTACGTCACACAGTCTTAATCCTTCATTGACATGGTTATTGACAATCTGTTTATCGACATTCATTTATTGACATGGTCGTCTAGTGTTTGTATTCCCGATATCACAATCCGAATAAAGATCACCAGTTCATACCACTGCACTACGTCACAGTCTTAATCCTTCATTGACATGGTTATTGACATTCTGTTTATCGACATTCATTTATTGACATGGTCGTCTAGTGTTTGTCTTTCCGATATCACAATCCGAATAAAGATCACCAGTTCATACCACTGCACTACGTCACACAGTCTTAATCCTTCATTGACATGGTTATTGACATTCTGTTTATCGACATTCATTTATTGACATGGTCGTCTAGTGTTTGTATTCCCGATATCACAATCCGAATAAAGATCACCAGTTCATACCACTGCACTACGTCACAGTATTAATTCTTCATTGACATGGTTATTGACATTCTGTTTATCGACATTCATTTATTGACATGGTCGTCTAGTGTTTGTATTCCCGATATCACAATCCGAATAAAGATCAGCAGTTCATACTACTCCACTACGTCACAGTATTAATTCTTCATTGACATGGTTATTCACAATCTGTTTATCGACACTCATTTATTGACATGGTCGTCTAGTGTTTGTATTCCCGATATCACAATCCGAATAAAGATCACCAGTTCATACCACTGAACTACGTCACAGTCTTAATCCTTCACTTACATGGTTATTGACAATCTGTTTATCAACACACATTAAGATCTTTACCAGTATAATACAGACTCGGGAAGATCTTTACCAGTATAATGCAGACTCGGGAAGATCTTTACAAGTATAATACAGACTCGGGACGATCTTTACCAGTATAATACAGACCCGGAAAGATCTTTACTAGTATAATACAGACTCGGGAAGATCTTTACTAGTATAATACAGACTCGGGGAGATCTTTACCAGTAAAATACAGACTCGGGAAGATCTTTACCAGTATAATGCGGACTCGGGAAGATCTTTACAAGTATAATACAGACTCGGGAAGATCTTTACCAGTATAATACAGACTCGGGAAGATCTTTACCAATATAATATAAATGCGGGAAGATCTTTACAAGTATAATACAGACTCGGGAAGATCTTTATCTTTACCAGTATAATACAGACTCGGGAAGATCTTTTCCAATATAATACAGACTCGGGAAGATCTTTTCCAATATAATACAGACTCGGGAAGATCTTGTCCAATATAATACAGACTCGGGAAGATCTTTACCAGTATAATGCGGACTCGGGAAGATCTTTACCAGTAGAATGCAGACTCGCGAAGATCTTTACCAGTATAATACAGACTCGGGAAGATCTTTACTAGTATAATACAGACTCGGGGAGATCTTTACCAGTATAATACAGACTCGGGAAGATCTTTACCAGTATAATGCGGACTCGGGAAGATCTTTACCAGTATAATACAGACTTGGGAAGATCTTTACCAGTATAATACATACTCGAGAAGACTTTTACCAGTACAATACAGACTCGGGAAGATCTTTACTAGTATAATACATACTCGGGAAGATCTTTACTAGTATAATACAGACTCGCGGAGATCTTTACCAGTATAATACAGACTCGGGAAGATCTTTACCAGTATAATGCGGACTCGTGAAGATCTTTACCAGTATAATACAGACTCGGGAAGATCGTTACCAGTATAATACAGACTCGGGAAGAAATCGGACCTTCGATCGCGCAATCCGAATAAAGATCACCAGTTCATACTACTCCACTACGTCACAGTCTTAATCCTTCATTGATATGGTTATTGACAATCTGTTTATCGACATTCATTTATTGACATGGTCGTCTAGTGTTTGTATTCCTGATATCACAATCCGAATAAAGATCACCAGTTCATACCACTGCACTACGTCACACAGTCTTAATCCTTCATTGACATGGTTATTGACAATCTGTTTATCGACATTCATTTGTTGACATGGTCGTCTAGTGTTTGTATTCCCGATATCACAATCCGAATAAAGATCACCAGTTCATACCACTGCACTACGTCACAGTATTAATTCTTCATTGACATGGTTATTCACAATCTGTTTATCGACACTCATTTATTGACATGGTCGTCTAGTGTTTGTATTCCCGATATCACAATCAGAATAAAGATCACCAGTTCATACCACTGCACTACGTCACAGTCTTAATCCTTCACTTACATGGTTATTAACAATCTGTTTATCGACACACATTAAGATCTTTACCAGTATAATACAGACTCGGGAAGATCTTTACCAGTATAATACAGACTCGGGAAGATCTTTACCAGTATAATACAGACTCGGGAAGATCTTTACTAGTATAATACAGACTCGGGAAGATCTTTACTAGTATAATACAGACTCGGGGAGATCTTTACCAGTATAATACAGACTCGGGAAGATCTTTACCAGTATAATGCGGACTCGGGAAGATCTTTACCAGTATAATACAGACTCGGAAAGATCTTTACCAATATAATATAAATGCGGGATGATGTTTACCAGTATAATACAGACTCGGGAAGATCTTTATCTTTACCAGTATAATACAGACTCGGGAAGATCTTTTCCAATATAATACAGACTCGGGAAGATCTTTTCCAATATAATACAGACTCGGGAAGATCTTTACCAGTATAATGCGGACTCGGGAAGATCTTTATCAGTATAATGCAGACTCGCGAAGATCTTTACCAGTATAATACAGACTCGGGAAGATCTTTTCCAATATAATACAGACTCGGGAAGATCTTTACCAGTATAATACATACTCAGGAAGATCTTTACCAGTATAATGCAGACTCAGGAAGATCTTTACCAGTATAATGCAGACTCAGGAAGATCTTTACTAGTATAATACAGACTCGGGAATATCTTTACCAGTACAATACAGACTCGGGAAGATCTTTACCAGTATAATACAGACTCGGAAAGATCTTTACCAATATAATACAGACTGGGAAAGATCTTTACCAGTATAATGCGGACTCGGGAAAATCTTTACCAGTATAATACAGACTCGGGAAGGTCTTTACCAGTATAATACAGATTCGGGAAGATCTTTACTAGTATAATACAAACTCGGGAAGATCTTTACCAGTATAATACAGACTCGGGAAGATCTTTACCAGTATAATACAGACTCGGGAAGATCTTTACCAGTATAATACAGAGTCGGGAAGATCTTTACCAGTATAATACAGACTCGGGAAGATCTTTACCGGTATAATACAGACTCGGGAAGACCTTTACAAGTATAATACAGACTCGGGAAGATCTTTACCAGTATAATACAGACTCGGGAAGATCTATACCAGTATAATACAGACTCGGGAAGATCTTTACCAGTGTAATACATACTCGGGAACATCTTTACCAGTATAATACAGACTCGGGAAGATCTTTACCAGTATAATACAGACTCGGAAAGATCTTTACCAGTATAATACAGACTCGGGAAGATCTTTACCAGTATAATACATACTCGGGAAGATCTTTACCAGTATAATACAGACTCGTGAAGATCTTTACCAGTATAATACATACTCGGTAAGATCTTTACCAGTACAATACAGACTCGGGAAGATCTTTACTAGTATAATACAGACTCGTGAAGATCTTTACCAGTATAATACATACTCGGGAAGATCTTTACCAGTATAATACAGACTTGGGAAGATCTTTACAAGTATAATACAGACTTGGGAAGATCTTTACCAGTATAATACATACTCGGGAAGATCTTTACTAGTATAATACATACTCGGGAAGATCTTTACTAGTATAATACAGACTCGGGAAGATCTTTACCAGTATAATACAGACTCGGGAAGATCTTTATCTTTACCAGTATAATACAGACTCGGGAAGATCTTTACCAGTATAATACAGACTCGGGAAGATCTTTACCAGTATAATACAGACTCGGGAAGATCTTTACCAGTATAATGCAGACTTGAGAAGACCTTTACAAGTATAATACAGATTCGGGAAGATCTTTACCAGTATAATACAGACTCGGGAAGATCTTTACCAGTATAATACATACTCGGGAAGATCTTTACCAGTATAATACAGACTTCTGAAGATCTTTACCAGTATAATACATACTCGCGAAGATCTTCACCAGTATAATACAGACTTGGGAAGATCTTTACCAGTATCATACAGACTTGGGAAGATCTTTACCAGTATAATACATACTCGGGAAGACTTTTACCAGTACAATACAGAGTCGGGAAGATCTTTACTAGTATAATACATACTCGGGAAGATCTTTACTAGTATAATACAGACTCGCGGAGATCTTTACCAGTATAATACAGACTCGGGAAGATCTTTACCAGTATAATGCGGACTCGTGAAGATCTTTACCAGTATAATACAGACTCTGGAAGATCGTTACCAGTATAATACAGACTCGGCAAGAAATCGGACCTTCGATCGCGCAATCCGAATAAAGATCACCAGTTCATACTACTCCACTACGTCACAGTCTTAATCCTTCATTGACATGGTTATTGACAATCTGTTTATCGACATTCATTTATTGACATGGTCGTCTAGTGTTTGTATTCCCGATATCACAATCCGAATAAAGATCACCAGTTCATACCACTGCACTAGGCCACAGTCTTAATCCTTCATTGACATGGTTATTGACAATCTGTTTATCGACATTCATTTATTGACATGGTCGTCTAGTGTTTGTATTCCCGATATCACAATCCGAATAAAGATCACCAGTTCATACCACTGCACTACGTCACAGTCTTAATCCTTCATTGACATGGTTATTGACAATCTGTTTATCGACACTCATTAAGATCTTTACCAGTATAATACAGACTCGGGAAGATATTTACCAGTATAATACAGACTCGGGAAGATCTTTACTAGTATAATACAGACTCGGGGAGATCTTTACCAGTATAATACAGACTCGGGAAGATCTTTACCAGTATAATGCGGACTCGGGAAGATCTTTACCAGTATAATACAGACTCGGAAAGATCTTTACCTGTATAATACAGACTCGGGAAGATCTTTACCTGTATAATACAGACTCGGGAAGATCTTTACCAGTATAATACAGACTCGGGAAGATCTTTACCAGTATAATACAGACTCGGAAAGATCTTTACCAATATAATACAGACTGGGAAAGATCTTTACCAGTATAATACAGACTCGGGAAGAGATTTACCAGTATAATACAGACTCGGGAAGATCTAAACCAGTATAAAATAGACTCGGGAAGATCTTTACCAGTATAATACAGACTCGGGAAGATCTTTACCAGTATAATGCGGACTCGGGAAAATCTTTACCAGTATAATACAGACTCGGGAAGGTCTTTACCAGTATAATACAGACTCGGGAAGATCTTTACTAGTATAATACAAACTCGGGAAGATCTTTACCAGTATAATACAGACTCGGGAAGATATTTACTAGTATAATACAGACTCGGGAAGACCTTTACCAGTATAATGCGGACTCGTGAAGATCTTTACCAGTATAATACAGACTCTGGAAGATCGTTACCAGTATAATACAGACTCGGCAAGAAATCGGACCTTCGATCGCGCAATCCGAATAAAGATCACCAGTTCATACTACTCCACTACGTCACAGTCTTAATCCTTCATTGACATGGTTATTGACAATCTGTTTATCGACATTCATTTATTGACATGGTCGTCTAGTGTTTGTATTCCCGATATCACAATCCGAATAAAGATCACCAGTTCATACCACTGCACTAGGCCACAGTCTTAATCCTTCATTGACATGGTTATTGACAATCTGTTTATCGACATTCATTTATTGACATGGTCGTCTAGTGTTTGTATTCCCGATATCACAATCCGAATAAAGATCACCAGTTCATACCACTGCACTACGTCACAGTCTTAATCCTTCATTGACATGGTTATTGACAATCTGTTTATCGACACTCATTAAGATCTTTACCAGTATAATACAGACTCATTAAGATCTTTACCAGTATAATACAGACTCGGGAAGATCTTTACTAGTATAATACAGACTCGGGGAGATCTTTACCAGTATAATACAGACTCGGGAAGATCTTTACCAGTATAATGCGGACTCGGGAAGATCTTTACCAGTATAATACAGACTCGGAAAGATCTTTACCTGTATAATACAGACTCGGGAAGATCTTTACCTGTATAATACAGACTCGGGAAGATCTTTACCAGTATAATACAGACTCGGGAAGATCTTTACCAGTATAATACAGACTCGGAAAGATCTTTACCAATATAATACAGACTGGGAAAGATCTTTACCAGTATAATACAGACTCGGGAAGAGATTTACCAGTATAATACAGACTCGGGAAGATCTAAACCAGTATAAAATAGACTCGGGAAGATCTTTACCAGTATAATACAGACTCGGGAAGATCTTTACCAGTATAATGCGGACTCGGGAAAATCTTTACCAGTATAATACAGACTCGGGAAGGTCTTTACCAGTATAATACAGACTCGGGAAGATCTTTACTAGTATAATACAAACTCGGGAAGATCTTTACCAGTATAATACAGACTCGGGAAGATATTTACTAGTATAATACAGACTCGGGAAGACCTTTACAAGTATATTACAGATTCGGGAAGATCTTTACCAGTATAATACAGACTCGGGAAGATCTTTACCAGTATAATACAGACTCGGGAAGATCTTTACCAGTATAATACAGACTCGGGAAGATCTTTACCAGTATAATACTGACTCGGGAAGATCTATACCAGTATAATACAGACTCGGGAAGATATTTACCAGTATAATACACATTCGGGAAGATCTTTACCAGTATAATACAGACTCGGGAAGATCTTTACCAGTATAATACAGACTCGGGAAGATCTTTACCAGTATAATACAGAATCGGGAAGATCTTTACCAGTATAATACAGACTCGGAAAGATCTTTACCAATATAATACAGACTGGGAAAGATCTTTACCAGTATAATACAGACTCGGGAAGAGATTTACCAGTATAATACAGACTCGGGAAGATCTAAACCAGTATAAAATAGACTCGGGAAGATCTTTACCAGTATAATACAGACTCGGGATGATCTTTACCAGTATAATGCGGACTCGGGAAAATCTTTACCAGTATAATACAGACTCGGGAAGGTCTTTACCAGTATAATACAGACTCGGGAAGATCTTTACTAGTATAATACAAACTCGGGAAGATCTTTACCAGTATAATACAGACTCGGGAAGATATTTACTAGTATAATACAGACTCGGGAAGACCTTTACAAGTATATTACAGATTCGGGAAGATCTTTACCAGTATAATACAGACTCGGGAAGATCTTTACCAGTATAATACAGACTCGGGAAGATCTTTACCAGTATAATACAGACTCGGGAAGATCTTTACCAGTATAATACTGACTCGGGAAGATCTATACCAGTATAATACAGACTCGGGAAGATATTTACCAGTATAATACACTTTCGGGAAGATCTTTACCAGTATAATACAGACTCGGGAAGATCTTTACCAGTATAATACAGACTCGGGAAGATCTTTACCAGTATAATACAGAATCGGGAAGATCTTTACCAGTATAATACAGACTCGGGAAGATCTTTACTAGTATAATACAGACTCGGGAAGATCTTTACTTGTATAATACAGACTCGGGAAGATCTTTACTAGTATAATACAGACTCGGGGAGATCTTTACCAGTATAATACAGACTCGGGAAGATCTTTACCAGTATAATGCGGACTCGGGAAGATCTTTACCAGTATAATACAGACTCGGGAAGATCTTTACCAGTATAATACAGACTCGGGAAGATCTTTACCAATATAATATAAATGCGGGAAGATCTTTACCAGTATAATACAGACTCGGGAAGATCTTTACTAGTATAATACAGACTCGGGAAGATCTTTACTTGTATAATACAGACTCGGGAAGATCTTTACTAGTATAATACAGACTCAGGGAGATCTTTACCAGTATAATACAGACTCGGGAAGATATTTACCATTATAATGCGGACTCGGGAAGATCTTTACCAGTATAATACAGACTCGGGAAGATCTTTACCAGTATAATACAGACTCGGGAAGATCTTTACCAATATAATATAAATGCGGGAAGATCTTTACCAGTATAATACAGACTCGGGAAGATCTTTATCTTTACCAGTATAATACAGACTCGGGAAGATCTTTTCCAATATAATACAGACTCGGGAAGATCTTTACCAGTATAATGCAGACTCGGGAAGATCTTTACCAGTATAATACAGACTCGGGAAGATTTTTACCAATATAATATAGACTCAGGAAGATCTTTACCAATATAATACAGAATCGGGGAGATCTTTACCAGTATAATACAGACTCGGGAAGATCGTTACCAGTATAATACAGACTCGGGAAGATCTTTACCAGTATAATACTGACTCGGGAAGATCTATACCAGTATAATACAGACTCGGGAAGATATTTACCAGTATAATACATACTCGGGAAGATCTTTACCAGTATAATACAGACTCGGGAAGATCTTTACCAGTATAATACAGACTCGGGAAGATCTTTACCAGTATAATACATACTCGGGAAGATGTTTACCAGTATAATACATACTCGGGAAGATCTATACCAGTTTAATACAGACTCGGGAAGATATTTACCAGTATAATACATACTCGGGAAGATCTTTACCAGTATAATACAGACTCGGGAAGATCTTTACCAGTATAATACAGACTCGGGAAGATCTTTACCAGTATAATACATACTCGGGAAGATCTTTACCAGTATAATACATACTCTTGAAGATCTTTACCAGTATTAATACAGACTCGGGAAGATCTTTACTAGTATAATACATACTCGGGAAGATCTTTACTAGTATAATACAGACTCGAGGAGATCTTTACCAGTATAATACAGACTCGGGAAGATCTTTACCAGTATAATGCGGACTCGGGAAGATCTTTACCAGTATAATACAGACTCGGGAAGATCTTTACCAGTATAATACAGACTCGGGAAGATATTTGCCAGTATAATACGGACTCGGAAAGATCTTTACTAGTATAATACAGACTGGGGAAGAGATTTACCAGTATAATACAGACTCGGGAAGATCTTCACCAGTATAATGCAGACTCGGGAAGATCTTTACCAGTATAATACAGACTCGGGAAGATCTTTACCAGTATAATACAGACTCGGGAAGATGTTTGCCAGTATAATACAGACTCGGGAAGATCTTTACCAGTATAATACAGACTCGGGAAGATCTTTACCAGTATAATGCAGACTGGGGAAGATCTTTACCAGTATAATACAGACTCGGGAATACCTAACTGTAAACCGCATGGTTCACCTTTATTCTATGGCAAAGTGAGAAATTTACTAGGACTTCGAGCCCCGCTTGTGATCCAAATTAGTCCTCCTTTTAAAAAATATTGTGCATTAAAAAAATCGGACTTTCAAGCTCGCGTGAGTGGCAGTAATTTAAACCTCTCTGTAGTTATTTATATGTCAATGAGCTATAATGTGTACACATAATTACAATTGCCCTGTATTTGACCATCTGGTTATTTGTACAACTTTCCCTTTATATACATTTACAATAAAGTTAGTCTGTATTGGTGATTGCCGCATGCTTGTCTCTTTTCCCGGTCTAAAACCACAAAATATTACATTGGCGACGAGGATTTGTGAACCTATCGTGCACAGAATTACTGTAATAGTCATGCTATGAACCATAAAAGACCACACGGTGAGACAATTTGTATAACAAGTCATACTTGTCTTCTTAATTTGACACTGAATATACTATCTGAACTTCATTATGGCAATGCAAGGCAGTTTCAAGCTCGCTCAAATATCTCTCTTTGATGTACACGGTGACCCTATCACCCCTGCACCACGATGGAAAAGATGGATCTCTCGTTTTGAAAATAAAGGTGTCGCGTGGAAAATTGAAGACCCAGTATAAAAAAGGGATATGCTATTAGACAGGGCGAGAATACGTATTTGAAGTCTCGGAAACACTGACCATGCCAACAGAACCAGAATATGATGACGTTTATAAAAAGATTTGTCAATGCTTTAGAGGACTATTTACACACAGTCACTTGGTGGCTGAAAATCAATAAATACTAATTTTCAACAAAAAAATCATCCGCTATACGTATATATTTATATACGTATAGCGGATGATTTATATTGAAAATTAGTATTTATTGATTTTCAGCCCCCAAGTGACTGTGTATTTACAGGGCTGATCTGCAGCAGCTCGGAACTCAGATATCATTGGCCAGTTTGAAAATACCTTATTTGCATATTAAAATTTGAAAAAAAAAATTGTAGGGTTGTATGTGAAAGCCATGAAAGGGAAAGTTTTGGGGGGGGGGGAA
Source organism: Saccoglossus kowalevskii (assembly GCF_978046115.1). NCBI lineage: Eukaryota > Metazoa > Hemichordata > Enteropneusta > Harrimaniidae > Saccoglossus > Saccoglossus kowalevskii. The sequence goes on along the minus strand of NC_140649.1, from coordinate 37,757,376 downwards.
GTTCCTAAAGGTCCCCTCGCTACTAACCTGAACAATCACCCTATCACTCCAGCCCCAAATGTAATTTAACATGCCCCTCCAAATAACTGCAATGACACAAAGAAGGTATAGGGAGAGGCACTAGATGGGCACGTTTAGAGCTATTGGTGAGGTGGTTGTTGCAGACGTCAGGTACACTATTTGTACTGGTTATGTTTTTATTATAATTGACTTTAATTTAGATCATTTTAGTCACCTGTGAATGTTCGGCAGTAGCCGTGCTTAACATTATTGTTTCGATAGTTTTGTTTTGGGTTCCAAATGCAACTGGGACACCACCAGTTATAATCTGTTAATTAAAGTCACAGCTTTATACATATCCACTTCATTTATTTGTTTGGAATGGACTTTGTCAAATTCATCTTTTCATTTGGTTGAACAGGTTGAACGTGGTTGAACGAGGTTGAACGGAGATGAAATATATTTTGTCAAATTCATCTTTTCATTTGGTTGAACAGGTTGAACGTGGTTGAACGAGGTTTAACAGAGATGAAACGAATTTTGTCAAATTCATCTTTTCATTTGGTTGAACAGGTTGAACAGGTTGAACGTGGTTGAACGAGGTTGAACGGAGAGGGAATGGATTTTGTTAAATTCATCTTTTCATTTGGTTGAACAGTTTGAACGTGGTTGAACAAGGTTGAACGAGTTTGGAGTGAATTTTGTCAAATTCATCTTTTCATTTGGTTGAACAGGTTGAACGTGGTTGAACGAGGTTGAACGGAGATGAAATGGATTTTGTCAAATTCATCTTTTCATTTGGTTGAACAGGTTGAACGTGGTTGAACGAGGTTGAACGGAGAGGGAATGGATTTTGTTAAATTCATCTTTTCATTTGGTTGAACAGGTTGAACGTGGTTGAATGAGGTTGAACGGAGAGGGAATGGATTTTGTCAAATTCATCTTTTCATATGACTGAACAGACTGAAGCTAGTGATCTGTACAACAAAAATAAAACAAATTAGGGTCAAATGGAAGAGTCTAAAAAAAATGGTCAAAATTGACTTAACCCAAGTTTCTGTATGAAATGATTGGGCAGATATATTAACCAATGTTAACATTAGTTTCCTGAATGATATTTTTTCTATATGCATGATTGCATGCATGTTTTGTGATGCAAAATTCCAATTGTATAAATTGCTGAACTTTAATAGTGCAATTGTTTATCATGAAAATGGTTGAAAATATGAAGTAACACACACTGACATCAAATACAAATATACACTAGCAACAATGTCAAATATGTGACCCATGACACACATTTTAAATTTGGACTATTCAGTAACAAATAATTAAGTGTTGATGGTCCAAACATAAATGGCAAACATTCTTTCATGCTTCTGCCATGAAGAACGATCTTCATTATAAAACTGAGTGATTTGTATGTGTGGACATTTCAGTTTGATGTACATACTGAAATCAAACTATTTTTATTTCAACAATGTCTAACAAACAATACATGCATGGACATATTAGTTCTTTTTTGCCATGAAAAATATTAACTGAGAAACACACTTTATATGCTCCCAGTTGCTGCAGGTTTTTCATTGAGCACAAGCATACCAGTCATTGCTTTTGTGGCACCTGACACACAGACAATCATTATTAGTCACAATGTAGTATGCTTGGTGAATACTTGATTGTAACTATACTGCCGTTAATTATAAAGCTTTACAATTAATGGCATAGCATATATACCTGAAGGATGAAACGATGTATGACAACATTAAAGTCAAGAAACAAGCAGCCTCTCAACTGTGATAGCTCTGCTGTTATCAACAAACATTTTAATTAAAGAATTGAAGATATCATCCAAAATGAACAAACATGACAGACGCCTGTAGTACCTATATGTATAATATCAAAGCAATCTGATTTGCGGTTTTCAACAAGAATTTGAAAATATCACTTTTCAATAAAAATTACAAAAATATTCATCAAAATTGAAGAATCAAATATATCATCATTATATGTCAGCACTAGCACTTGCAATTTACACGTACACAAAAAATTCAGAAGAGAAAACAGTGATATTCAATGTCCAGAACTTTCGCCTGGCACAAAACTATTTTTGAAAAAAAAATATATCATCATGAAATAAACAAATCTAAGGTGCATATCAGACTTTCAAGAAGAAGTCGAAAAAGTAAGTCCCTGGACCATTTTCTGCCAGGGGCTAAAAATACACATGGCAGGGAAAGAATTAGTACTAAACAAAATGTTATAATCTTAGTTTCAAATGGTACCGGTATTTGCCCTAATGAAAGTGTATCTCCAGTAGAAGTGCATATAAACTATTAATGTATAATGGACCATTTAAATATTTTTTTTTGCTTTTGTTGTCATTGATGTAAGCACATGGGCTATTAATACGTAATACATAAATTGTAGTTCTAGATAGTGCAGCAGGCTTATGTAAGTCAATAGGCGAGTCAATGAGTTTAATCCAGATTTATATCTTTTATTTTAAGCTTTATCGTTATTGCCAAATTTTTTGATTTTCAACTTGTCATCAGAAATAGGCTAATAATAGATAATCAATATGCATTTTTTCAGCTAATCATGTCTGTGGATTACCAAAAGGAATATTATACAAATTAAGCAATTATTATGCATAGATTTAGGTCTGTAAATTGTTTCAGGGTGCATATGTAAAAAGTTTCATTATAATGTGATGATTAATTCTAACTAAATTAGTGGAAAGCTGAAAAGTTAATTATTACACAAATTACCTAATTATTATGAATGTATATAAACCCAAAACTAATGGTCACATTGCTTTAGAGTACATACATACTAAGATTCATTTAAATAAGATAAGTACTGGCACAGACTATCTAAGTACAAAGTTTTATTGAAACTGAGCAGGTCTGTGCATTGTTCTAGAGTAGCTCTATAGACAAAGTTTCATTGAAATGAATTAATTAGTATATGTGATATAAGTGAGAAAGCTGAAAATTGGTTAGTTATGCAAATTAGGTCATTAATATACACAAATTTTTAGCGAAAAGTAATCAGGTATCAGTATAGTTCTAGATCATCTATGTAACAAGTTTCATTGATAAATAATGATTAGTACTTGAAATATCAAAAGCTAAAATTTATTAATTATTCAAATTAGGTTAATATCCGTACATAATAATTACCTATCAGGTCTGTGTTTGTCCTATGACATCTATGTACTAAGTTTCATTGAAATGAAGTGATTAGTAGTTGTGATATAAGTGAGAAAGCTAAAAAATTGCTAATTATGCAAATTAGGTTATTAATATGCACAAATCTTTATCCAAAACTAATCAGATGTCTGCATAGTCATAGAGAATCTATGTGCCAAGTTTCATTGAAATGTGATGATTAATACTAGAGATATCAGTGGAAAAGCTGAAAATTAACTAATTATGCAAATAGGGTGATTAATAGGCACAAATATTTATCCCAAAATAATTAATGTCTAAATAGTCCTTGAGTATCTATGTATCAAGTTTCATTGAAATGTAATGATTACTACTTGAAATATCAAAAGCTGAAAATTAATTATGTAAATTAGGTAATTAATATGTACTGATATTACCCTAAAAACTATCAGGTCTGTGCAGTGTCCTATGACATCTATGTACCAAGTTTTATTAAAATGTGATGATTAGTACTTGAGATATCAGTGGAAAAGCCGAAAATTGATTAATCATTATGCAAATTAGGTAATTAATATGCACAGATTTTTACCCAAAACTAATCAAAACCTAGCATTAATTCAGAGCATCTATGTACCACGTTTCATCAAAATCCAATGAGTGGTTGTTTAGATATAAGTGGAACAGTCATGGGACAGCTAAAAATTATCATGCAAATTAGGTAATCAATATGCATGGATATCTACCAAAACCTAATCAAAGCTGCGCATTGGCCTAGAGCATCTATGCACCAAGTTTCATCAAAATCTAATAAATGGTTCTTTAGATATCAGTGGAACAGTCATGGAACATCTAAAAAATAGTAAATAAACAAATATATATGTTTTTGTGTGGCAAGGTGCTTGACCTTCAGTTTTTTTATATTTGGTCTTAACAATATATATTCAATTACTTAACATCAAATGGAATAGGTATGCTACAACTAAGGCAGTACAACCAAAGTGGTACAATGTACATTTACAAAAAATGAAAAAGATAGTGACATTATTTAAGAGGTATTGATGTCAAGATGGTATCTAATCGATTTTAAATCAGTTTTACCAGTAAATACACATGAGTATATCATCAATCTTATGAATATGCTAATTTTTCTTCCCAATTTAATGTTGCTTTAGTAAGTCGTAAGGTAGTAGCCTACTCATAATTTGCGAGAAAGTTGGTCATAAATTGCATTAAAATGTTCATTGGTTTATTGTATAAAATCAGGAAGGTATTTCTTTTGTGTGTTACAGTGACTTATTTTGAGAAACTTGTCCTAATATCTTTCAAAAATCGTTATTTTCAGAACAATTCCATAGAGTACAATGTTAAAGAATAATTTAATTTTTTGCCATGTCTTAAAACCCAGATTTTTGAAATAAATTAGAACAAAAAGTACCCCATCATTCACAATACCGGTATATAATTTTTTAGCCTATGTCACCAGCCTACATTATCTCTGCCACAGGAACCTATGACAAAAGCACTATAATACTGTCAAAATGTACACTATTCACTTAAACACAATGATGATTTTCTTAAAAATTAAGCTGTGGCCTCCAACTTTGTTAAGTCAATATCCTTATATTGCTATATTTTACAATGTTCTGGGTATTTGAAATCATGAGTAGGCTTCTAATTGTTTACGAAAAGAACTTAAAGAAACAGAATACAATAAAAACAGCTATATATATTCGATATTGGATTTTACAGGGTTTAAACAAAGACAAAATAATTGGCTTAGGAGAAACAAGGTTAACCAATGAAAATAAAAACATTGAATTGACAAATACTGGTGTGACCCAGGTTCTTTGAACCTCAAATATATCCCCCCTTTGTTAACACTAATTGAGTTTGTTTATATCCAGAAACCTTGTGTATTCATTAACAGGGCATTTGCCTAACTATTTCGGATTAGCGCCCTCACAGGTCAATTGCACTGTCTTGCTTGTGTAACCTTTCACCTCTCTATGATCTGTTGTTACTTAGGTGTGACCTTTCACCTCTCGATGATCTGTTGTTACTTAGGCTAAATGAAAATAAAGATCCGAGATTATTATCAGCAACCACAATTACTCGAACTCTTGTGTGTGTGTTTTTCCGTAAATTGCGTAAACACTGCACTCAAAATACGCAATTCACTGTTCCGGCCCCCACCGCCAGTGAGATCTGTGACAAATGGTGACCCCGACGTGATTGTGATTTCCTGATTATCTTGGAGAGGCTATGGTACTGGTTTCTTGTTTATATTGATCCCTGTGTTGTGACTGAAGACAAACGCGTTTTCCATTGCTGTCTGCTGTTGTGAACTGCCAGCTGTGAGGTGACCAGTCATTGCCATTTTTGAACATTTCTGCATTTGAAATAACTGAATAGTTGAAGACTGAACTTTTATTATTATTGAACTCTTAATAAGTGCCTAATAATTTTATTCCTTGATTGATGTGACTGATATGCTGTATTTTTTTTTTTTTTTTTGCATAGATTATTTATGTACTGATTGATGCATAATTTAATGCAATTGATATAGCTGTGTGCAACTTTTTCTTGCAGGCATTTGTGTACTTGATATCTTATGAAACATTTGCTTGTGTGTGATTTGTGCATTAGTGTCAATGAGTAGCAATTTTTTTAAAAAAAATTTAATTATTCGTGCTAGATCCATTTTTTAGCAACTAGATTTTTTTTTTTTTTTGAAAATAGTTTTTGCACCTGAAATTAAGTATTGCAGTGTTGCTTTTGTTCGTTTTATTCTGTAGGCCCATGCCATCACTAGTCTAGGTACTAGTATACTGTGTATTTTGTACAATTTAGCGTAGTTTCACTGTCACTGAGTTTGCAATTTTCCATCATTCTCTATTGTGGTATTTGTAGCATAGTAGTTTTGCGCTCATACCATATATGTAATTTCAATTTATGCAAATTTCTTGTGTGATGTTGTATATCCACTGTTTGTAATTTCAGCATACTGGAAATTCTGCTTTCTAGTATTTTCTTGCCTTGTTAATTTGCTGTCAGTATTTGCAGGACATTGCACTGTTTGTGGTTATATTGGAGATATTGCTGTTGTTAATATTGACACAATATTAATAACAGTTCTTCTTCTTTCTTCTCACTATAGGGTAGTTAGTGTTGCAGTTGTATTGTTTTTTCTGGTCTGCATTCTTTGTTTGGTTTTATTCTTTGTTGCTATGGCTACTGACTCTAAATCTGTTTTATACTTACCATCATCTCTTGAGTCTGGGAGCGGATCAGGTACTACAGGTATGCAAACACCACACACTCCACATGGAGCCAGTTCAAAGGTAAACATTAATCAACCTCACCCTGGTGCAGTACCTACACGTCAACCTCCAGCCATTCTGACAGTTACCAATTCATCACAGCAAAATAACTACATGACTACAGCTACACCACCGCATACCCCTGCATCCCTGTACATTAACGGTAATCTAAATACACCAGTTGCTACTTGGAGTGGTCTACCAAGAATGACTGCAGTAAGTGGTATGTCAAACCCAACCAGTGTAGTAGTCTCCAGTGGTGTGCCTGATAGGTCTTATGTTAGTGATCCTCAAGTGGGCATGTCATATGGCAATGTCAATAATGGTACGAGTCAGCCCCAAGTAATTCCTAGTGGTCAGCCTAATTATGGTACTCCATCATACCAAACCCCATCTGTACAGCACTCTGTTACCCAGCATGCGCCTGAACGGCACCATTTCAGTATGATGTCATCGCACCAGATCCGTAATATACCTTTGTTTACTGGTGGTCCAGATTCCAAGATTTCGGTTGAAGACTGGATACGAGATGCTCAGTATTTGTTGAATGCTGGAGCAATGCCAGAACATATGCAATTCATGACCATTGTCCGCAATTTGGGTGGAGAGGCCAGAAAGTTGATATTGAACTTGCATGCTGATGAACAGACCCCTAACAGAGCTTTTGCTGAGTTGCGTGCCGAATATGGTGATGCTCAGTGTACCCTGGATCCCATGGCTGATTTTTACACCCATTCCCAACACCCCAATGAACAAGCTTGTTCTTATGCCATAGCTTTAGAAGCAGTGCTGCGTTCAATTGAGGAGAGACAGAATGGTGGCCGCCCAATGCATGACCGTGACTACCGTCTTACCCACCAGCTAATGAGAGGTTTGCATGATGAGGCGATATATAACAAATTATACCCAATGCAACCATGGTGTATGAGTTTCAGGGATGTGCAAGAGCAGCTGAGACGCCTAGCCCATGAGAAAAAAAGAACTATTGTACCACCTAAACCAGGCAAAGCCCAAAGTCATCTAGCAGTTATTCCCAGCACTGGTAATACTACTACTGTGAAAACTGACAAGAGTAAGAAAGATGGCTCAAAATCTGAAATTGCTGAGTTAACTGAGTTAGTGAAGCAGATTGCAAGTGGTCAAGCAGAGCAAGCAAACAAGATGCAAAGTATGGAGCAGAGAATTGATGCAATGACGTCCAGACTGAACAATATACCACGTCCTGGTAATAATCGTCAACCTTTTTATGGTAACCGTCAACGTCGCCAAAATAATGGCCCAGTTGTTTGTTTCAAATGTGGGAAAGAAGGCCACATCAGTACTGGGTGCTTTGCTGACATAGAAGATGGTGCTGAAAAACAAAATCCTTTAAACAACTAGAACCCGTGGCTGGAGGGCATGTCACGGGTGGCCACATTAAAGGTAGCCCTGCTAAGAAAACTACTGTGAATTCCTGTGTGCACCAGTCTAACTTGCAGCTTGAACCGGAAAGTGAGTCTACTACGACTGATACTTCGGTGAAAGTTGACTCACAGTTAATTGGTCCACCAAATGAAGACATTGTTGTTGTTGATGGTGTTTCTTGTTGCGCCCTGATTGATACTGGGTTCCAAATTACTTCAATAACTGAGTCCTTTGTCTTTCAGCATCCAGAATTTTGTCATCAAACATTGAAACCCAGTAGTGTTGTTATTGAAGGAGCGTCAGCTGAGGTAGTTCCATATTTAGGTGTTATTTCTCTCAGTCTTGAGTTTCTTGGTCAGTCTTTCAGTAGGGTGCCTGCTTTTGTTGTAAAGGATACTGATTACAGGAGAAACGTTATTCTTCTTGTAGGTACAAATGTAATTAGGGCAAGTCGCACACATTTCAGAAATTCTTTAGGTAGATGTTACTTGACTAAGGTGAAGGAGGAGTCTGAAGTCTGGTATGGTGCATATAAAGAGACAGGATCTGCTGAACTTGGTGGTAGAGATGGTCGAATTGGACCTGCCAAGTATAATGGGCGCCGTCCTTATACTATTCAACCTGGAACTGAAGCACATATTTCTTGTCGTGCACCATATACAGTTCTGGTTGAAGGGGCAAGGGATGCATTTGATCTATATGATTTAGTAACTGGTCGGAGCTTGAGCACAGTTAAAGATGGTCAAGTCCTGGTTCGGGTGTGTAATTTGTCCACAAAGCCTGTGAAGATCCATCGCAACACAACTCTGGCTGATTTGTACATTGGTGTACATGTGAAACATGATCAGGAAAGAGACCTAGTTGAACCTTCTAGGATTCCAGTGTCTATTTTGGTACATGAGAGGAGCAGGTCCAAGCAGCGCAACAGTACGAACCATGGTACTCACAAGTGGCATCGCAAGCGGCCCCAGGACCCACACAGACCTGTATCATCCCAGAGTACAATACAACAGGGTGTACCAGGGTTGGATTTGAGTGAAGCTGCTGTCACCAACCCCTCTCAGCTTAGAAAACTAAAAGAATTGATTGATAGTAACTCTGATGTGTTTTCTCAACATTCTTTTGATTTTGGTTGTACGTCAACAGTGCAGCACGAGATCCCCTTGGTGGATGAGAGACCCTTCCGACTGCCACATAGAAGAATCCCACCATCACAGTATCAAGATGTTCGGAAACACATCCAGGACATGGAAGCAGCTGGTGCCATTCGCCCTAGCAACTCACCCTATGCGTCTCCCATTGTTATCGTCCGCAAGAAAGATGGCAGCCTACGTATATGCATTGACTATCGACAGTTGAATGCTCGCTCAGTTCGTGATGCATACCCCTTACCCAGGATGGAGGAAGCACTGGAGGCATTGGGCAAGTCCAAGTTTTTTTCATCACTGGATCTTACATCTGGTTATTGGCAGGTTGAAGTGGCTGAGAAGGATCGGCATAAGACTGCATTCACTACTCCAATGGGCCTGTTTGAGGCAAACCGTATGCCGTTCGGACTTCAAAATGCACCTGCATCTTTTTCCCGTCTAATGATGTGTTGTTTGGGTGATCATAACTTTGAAACTCTACTCATATATTTGGATGACATAATTGTATTCTCAGAAACCTTTGATGAACATTTAACCAGGCTAGTTAGTGTTTGACCGTTTAAGACAGCATGGTTTGAAGTTGAAGCCAAAGAAATGTAATTTCCTGCGTAAGGAAGTATCATATCTTGGTCACATAGTATCAGCTGATGGTGTGCACACAGATCCTGCGAAAATAGAAAAAGTGAGAAACTGGAAAAAACCTACTAATAGGAAAGAATTACTCCAGTTTTTAGGATTCACCGGCTATTATAGGAAGTATGTGAAGGGTTACTCCAAGATAGCAGCACCATTGAATAGATTGACATCTGGAGATGCACGCACGAAGAAAGGTAAGATGGGACCAAGCAAAAGTCAGCCTCCATATGAGTGGACAAGTGAATGTGAGTCAGCTTTCCTGTTACTGAAAGAAAAGCTCACAACTGCGCTAGTTCTTGGTTATCCCGACTTCTCCTTTCCATTTATACTGCAAACAGATGCCTCCATAGATGGTCTTGGTGCAGTTTTGGTACAGGTGCAAGATGGAACAGAACGTGTTATAGCCTTTGCAAGCCGCGGACTAACCCCCTGTGAGACACGGTATCCAGCTCATAAGCTTGAGTTCTTGTGTTTGAAGTGGGCAGTGACTGATAAACTTAGAGATTACCTCTATGGGAACAGATTCACAGTTCAGACTGACAACAATCCTCTGGTATATGCAAAGACCACAGCTAGATTAGATGCTACTGGCCAGCGATGGATATCACAGTTAGCCATGTTTGACTTTGATATTGTATACCGCCCAGGCAAAAGCAATGCTAATGCTGATGGTTTGTCAAGGATGCCAAGAGAAGACGTTGAAGAGACCTTGAGAGCAGTTAGCACAGTAATTCAGCAAAGAATGAACAATTTCTCAGAGCCTAATCTCCTGCCTTGCACCAGTGTCAACCCTGAGAGTGGTAGTCAGTCATTGCCAGGCAAGTCCACTGAAGAATTGAGCGTACTTCAAAAACAAGATCCTGCCATTGAAAGAGTGCTTGCATACAAGCAAGAAAACAGAAGACCCAGTAGACGCGAGAGATCACACAAGTCTAGGGAGACTAAACTTCTTTTGAAACAGTGGGAGAGGTTATCAGTGAGGAATGGTGTGCTGTTTAGGTCAACCCAAGGTAATGAACGTGGTGAGATACAGCAGTTAGTCCTACCACAGAAGCTTAGAAGTGATGCTCTAACAAGTCTTCATAATGCCAATGGTCATTTTGGGTTTGATAGAACCATGGATTTAGTTAGATCACGATTTTATTGGCCCATGATGCAGTCTTTTGTGAAGCAATGGTGCAATTCCTATAAGAAATGTGTTCTGAGAAAGTCACCCACTGCTACAACCAGAGTACCGTTGGTAAATATCCGCACGACAGAACCGCTTGAACTGGTCTGCATCGACTATTTATCACTGGAACGCTCCAAAGGTGGTTATGAAAACGTGTTGGTTGTTACTGATCACTTTTCCAGATATGCCCAGGCATATGCAACAAAAGACCAAAAAGCAAGCACTGTGGTAAAGACATTGTGGAATAACTTCTTTTGTAATTTTGGTATCCCTAAGAGACTGCATGCTGACCAGGGTAGGAACTTCGAGAGTGCTTTGGTGAATGAGCTGTGTACACTTACAGGAGTACAGAAAAGCAGAAACTCACCCTGTCATCCCCAGGGAAATGGAATGACAGAACGCTTCAACCATACATTGATGAACATGCTTGGTACTCTAGATCCATCCCAGAAACTAGACTGGAAGGAGTACTTGGGAACCATGACACATGCATACAACTGCACACGCCATGACTCAACTGGCTATACTCCTTATTTTCTCATGTTTGTTCGGGCACCTCGCCTTCCTATTGATTTAGCTTTTGGTATTTGTGAGGATGAGTCTATAGGTAATGAAGTAGACTACTCTGAGTATACTGACAACCTTCGCCGTAGATTGAAGTCATCATATGCCGAGGCAATTGCTCAGGCTGATTTGTCGAGGAGCAAACAAAAGACCAATTATGATAAAAAGTCAAACAATACTTTGTTGGAGCTTCAACCTGGAGATAGAGTTCTTTTCCAAGACAAGACCCCAGTGATAGGTAGACACAAACTACATAATAAATGGGAAGCTGTGCCGTATGTAGTTGTCTCAAAAAAACCAAATCTTCCAGTGTATGTTATCAAATGTGAAGAAGGGGAGAGAATACATACTGTACACAGAAACCTGTTGAAGCCCTGCACTTTTCTCAGTGCAGATGAGGAAAATTGTGTAGATAGAGTTGCTTTTGATGACGACAATAGTTGCAATGAAATAGATACTTGTGATAGTGATTCTGATGATTGTTTTGCCGTTCAGTACTTTCTTAATGATTCTTTAAGTGATCCTGGCATTCCAAAAGATATATCTGGTTTGGATTTATCCAGTAATTCACTTGATGTTCCAATTATGGCGCCAGCTGAGTTTAGAGATTCTGTTTCTGATGTTGGGCAGTTACTTGAAACTGCAGATAAAAGTCTTAATAGTTGTGATGTTTCTTGTCCTGAGCATTCTGATGAGTCGGCCTGTGAGTCTGTAACTTGGGAACCCATCTTAGAAAACTCAACAGATATAATATGTCCTCCTGATACTTCATTAAATTCTTTGCCTGAATATTGACGAGGCTATACATGAACCTGTCCCCCCACCAAAATATTTGGTTAGTGATAAAAGTGAACCCGTAACTCCACAAGTTACTGAATCTAGACGTTACCCTAGTAGAGACAGAAGAGCCCCTGACCGACTTGTTTATTATAGCATGGCTCTAGTTTGCGAACTATTTAAACGTTGTAAAAGTTCTAGTTTGGTTGCGTAAAAAGGTATTTGGCTCGTCTTATTAGCCTTGTTGAGGAAGTGTTCTTTTATACCGTTGAAGTTGTGTTGATTTGAGACTAGTTTGGTTCTTGGAACAGTGTACCATTATGTTTCATGGTCACGTCTGTTATGATGAATTGTAGTTAATTGTACCTTGATATAAATTTGTGGTTGAGGGACTTTCCTGGTGTCACAGTAAGTTTTTTCATCATTCCATGTTCTTTCTGTGAACACTGGTTAGGATAATTTTATCTGTAAGTCAGGCATTAATTACCGTGTGCTCAATCAATTCACTGAATTGATGAAAGAGAAGATGTGGTGCGAAGACGAAGATATTGGTATGGAAAGAAGATAAAGGATTGTGATGTGGGAAGTAGTGCACTGAAGACTGTAGAAGAGTGTGAGTTGATGGAGGACACCCCTTGGGGATATTTTGGTTTTACACCCTGTTGACCTGCATGACTAGCGCCACTAGTGGATGTTATTTTTTAATTTATTTATTTGTTAGTTATCAGATATTGCATTGGGTTGTTGGAACGACAAGGATGTCGTTTTTTCTTCAAAACAGGGGAGGATGTGACCCAGGTTCTTTGAACCTCAAATATATCCCCCCTTTGTTAACACTAATTGAGTTTGTTTATATCCAGAAACCTTGTGTATTCATTAACAGGGCATTTGCCTAACTATTTCGGATTAGCGCCCTCACAGGTCAATTGCACTGTCTTGCTTGTGTGACCTTTCACCTCTCTATGATCTGTTGTTACTTAGGTGTGACCTTTCACCTCTCGATCTGTTGTTACTTAGGCTAAATGAAAATAAAGATCCGAGATTATTATCAGCAACCACAATTACTCGAACTCTTGTGTGTGTGTTTTTCCGTAAATTGCGTAAACACTGCACTCAAAATACGCAATTCACTGTTCCGGCCCCCACCGCCAGTGAAACCTGTGACACTGGGACCATTCAATAGTTCATAAAAAGCAAAAACGTGGCGGGCTGACAATACTAATCACGGAGATATGATTTGGTGTAAACTACAAAAACATTTTTTCAATACACCCACAGATATACAAATATGTTTTGTTTACAATCCACCAGCAAATTCAAATACCAACTCAGACACATTTTTTGAACGGTTAGAAAAAATAATTAGAGAGATGGATTCAAAGGGTTCTATTTCAATAATGGGAGATATAAATGCAAGAACTGGTTTACTCCATGATTTCATCGAAAGTGACTATTCAAGACATGTACCACTACCTCAAAATTATATGATAGATACTACTAATTTGAGATGCTGTAACATGCATAAAAACAAAAACAGCTATGGTAAACTATTATGTGATCTTTGTAAATATTGTAACTTGAGAATTCTAAATGGTCGCATAGCAGATGATATTTGTAGAAACTACACATGTTATCACTGGAATGGTAACTGTGGTAGACTATGGCTTAGCAACAACTGATCTTTTCAACAAATTTGAAATGTTTCAAAGTTCACAGTTTTACATATTCAGATCCTAGCCAAATTTCAACATTACTTAATGAGCACACTACACAACATGAACATGAACATACTAAATTTGAGTCAATGCGAAGTGGAAATGGAATAAATTATCTGTTCTTAAATACCATGATAGATCAGCATAAAAAGAAAGTTTAATAACACAATTCATAATTTAAAATAATAATGTAAATATAGCATCCCATAAATTTAATCAGTTACTAGAAAGTTTAGCTTCGGGTATTTTTAATAAAACCAATCCCAATAAAAGTATTCACAAAAATAAACAAAAAAAGAATCCCAGATGGTTTGATAAACAATGCAACCAGAGTAAACGTGATATAGTGGCTTGTGCAAAGTTGATAAATAAATTACCATTTGATATGCAACTAAGACAATTTTTTTATTCTAAAGAGAAAAGATTTAAGAAACTTATAAAACAAAAGAAAAACCAAATCCAAGAAAATTATCTTAATAAACTCAATTCAAAAGAGTTTTGAAAAATTATTAACCATATGAAAAATACAGATCAAAATAGTAATAATCCAATTTCATGGAATATTATGCAACACTAAACAATAAAAAAAGATGATAATAGTTTCAAGGAAAATAAAATGAAAGAATTATCAGAGCATGAAGAGAAAATGATTACTTAGATAAGGTTATTAGTGAAAAAGAACTTAGTTTTCAGTAGCTCAGTTTTCCCAGATATTTGGAATTTAAGGTGCATCACTACTCTTTATAACAAACAAAAGAGACAAATTACACCCTCAAAATTACAGGGGATCATCAGTTTCAAGTTGTATTGGCAAGGTCTTCTGTTCCATCATATATAAACGCATAAACTGTTTCATTGAAAAAAATAAAATACTCAAAAACAACCAGGCCGGCTTCAGAAAAAACATAGAACAACAGATCAATTTTTTGTATTAAAAACTCTAATTCAGAAACACATTAAAAATAAACAAAAACTCTATTTTTGTTTTGTAGATTGCCAAAGCATTTGACACTGTATGGAGAGTAGGGCTATTCTATATACTATTAAAAATAACATTAATGGCAAAATTTACAAAATAATAAAAAACATGTATTCAAAAACAAAAGCTTGCATTAATATAAATAAATATATAACCAAAGAATTCACTATTAATAGAGGAGTAAAACAGGGATGTACAATTAGCCCAATTCTTTTCAACATTTTTATTAATGATTTAAAAGATAGTTTGGATAATGCCAATACTGAATCACTACTGAATAATAACACTGTTAAGTATTTTATACGCAGATGATTTAGCCCTCACTTCCACTACCCAGGCTGATCTACAGACATCATTAAATACGCTAAAATATTATTGCAATAGGTGAAAATTGAGTGTGAACCTTTCAAAAACACAAGTCGTTATCTTTGATTCATCAACATTGAGAAATAAATACCAATTCAGTTTTGGAAATGATAACATTCAAACAACAAACAGTTATACATATCTAGGAATCAAATGGGAGTTTTAATTTGCTGATACCGTGTCAAATTTAGCAGGTAAAGCTGTAAAAATCAATTTACATCATGAACAAAGTATTTTTTGGAAATCTAGAAATAACACTAAAAATGAAACTATTTAACATTTACATAAAAACGATTTTGCTTTTGGGCTCAGAATTATGGGCCCTTGACTTGCAGGACATTCAGGACAATGCTAAATGGGACAAAACATCAATTGAAAAAATCAATATTAAATTCTGCAAACAAATCTTACAAGTGAATAAAAAATCCTGTAACTTAGCACCAAGGGCAAAGGTGGGTCATTATCCACTACTGCTCAGTGCAAAAGTTCAAGCTATTAATTACTGCATATAAAGGAACTACCAGATGATAATCTTACAAAACAGGCATACCTAGAACAAACACAACACAATGCTAAATGCAATACATACAACATTGAAAGACAATTCACTAAACTTCATGACAGAAAAAACACTTACTATAGAACAAAAAAAATCAAATTAATATAATTTTTAAAAACTTCCCTTGAAAATAAATATGCCAGTTTTTGGAAAGAAATGATTTCCAAAGAAAATAGCAAACTGAGAACATATGCTAAATTTAAAACAGAATACATCTTTGAGCCATATTTGAATGAACTTGAATGAATGTTGCCATAACTTAGGAAATGAAACTATGAAACCTATGAACACAGGAATATGCAATAACTGTGACATGAATTCATTTGAAGATGAAGAACATTTTCTATTGAATTGCCCAAAATATGAACACATGCAGGGAAAACTTCATCAAAAAAAATTATGACAGTACTTTTATCCAAAAATAACAATATACTGTTCACATATATACTCTCAAGCAAAGATACTGGCATAATTATAGAACTTGACAATTATATTTACACAACACAAAGCTTTATTTACTAGTTAAGTTCTTTTGTTTGTTTTTTATAATATTTTTACATATATCCAGTTATTATTTTAAAACTCGCTGTACTTTTCTTATGAAAATCTTTTTACGCGGAGACAATAAAGTTATTATTATTAGTAAGAAACGAGTTCTTGAAATGTTTCGTAATATTAAAATGTGCGACAGCCTGAATGTGTTTCTGTCATCAGTCATACGCGACAATGATGGGCGAATAATTAGTCAGTCGCCGATGTAGCTGTCGCTGCTACAACTAAAATGTTGCAATATTGGAGTTCAATGCTACGATCAGGAAAATACAAACCAGCCGGTGCATGCTACGATCGACCGCCTTTATTATAGATTTCACACGTTATTCAGAGCTCACACCAATACCTTCTCAACTTGAATCCTATGCAGCCCTCAAAACAGTACAAAAAGTCGCCAAGAGCAAAGTTTAGCTCGATACATTGCGCTCAAAGCAACTGCGCGGTGAATCGAACGAGATCAACAAGCAACTTCTCGGAGAATAAGATTAAAAGACCGTTGACCCGGTTGGCCGTAGATGGCGCAGCTCATTAACATTAACCAATCACGATCGATTCCCGAGCCGCTGCAGATCAACAGTATTTACACCCTACGAAAATACTGAATACGAGATTTTTCAAATTTCCTGGCTACGGGCATGGCAGTTTTTCAGAGCGTGATGTTCGGGCTACAATTTCCGTGATTCGCACGTACAGCATAAAGATTCAAAATGGAGAGGCAATGTGGAGTCACTTTACTACACTAAGAAAAAAGACTTCAGGAAGTATGTAAAAAGCATGCAAAAAGACAAGAAACAAAAAATATTATCTCTCATTGAATCAGCAAATGAAAATGAACATGCACAAGAATTCTGGAAGAAAATAAACTCAATCACGAAAACCAAAGTAAATTACGAACTGAAAGAAATCCCACACTCAATGTGGACTGAACACTTTCAACGAATTGGAAACAATAACTCTGCCACATTAGATAGAATAAAACAAATGAAAACACAACTAGAACAGTTAGAGAATAAAACAGAAGACAACCATAAGCTGAATAAACCAATATCATTAACAGAAGTTGTGCAGGCAACAGGAGCATTAAAAAATAACAAAGCAAGTGGACCAGACGGTATTCCAGGAGAGATGTTAAAATACAGCAACATACAAATTAAACAAGCATTGAAACATATGTACAATCGTGTGCTAGAAACAGGAATTTACCCAGAAATATGGAGCACTAGTGTTATTACTCCAATACACAAGAAAGGAGACAAGATGGACACAAACAACTATCGCGGCATATCAGTTGGTAATGTCATAGCTAAAGTATTTATTATAATCATAAACAACAGAATCACAAATCATACAGAAAGTAATAAGATTATTCATCCGAACCAAGCAGGATTCCGACGACAAAAACTAACAGTTGATCACATTCTGACTCTCCACACAATTATAAAGAAACAACAAGAAAAAAAGAAAAAAATGTACTGTTGTTTTGTGGACCTCAAAAAGTGTTTTGACACAATTTGGAGGAAAGCATTGTACTATAAACTACTACGTAACAACATCAACGGAAAAGTATACAACATAATTAAGAACATGTACACTAATATGGATTTAGTAGTCAAATTAGGTGATGTAATAACAGAACAATTTAAAACTAAAAATGGAGTTAAGCAAGGTTGCCCTCTGAGTCCAACCCTGTTCAACATCTTTATAAATGACTTTATCACAGGACTCACAGAAATTGAAACAAATGCACCAGAACTGGATAATAAAACTATCAATAGCCTATTGTATGCTGATGACATTGCACTACTATCAAAATCATATGAAGGATTACAAACTGCAATAGACTTTCTCCATAAATACACTTCAGACTGGGGGCTACAAGTAAACACAAACAAAACGCAAGTGATTATATTCAGGAATTCGGGATGCAAACAAGATACAAGGCGATTTACATGTGGCAATGAAAAAATAAAAACTACAGGATTATACACATATCTTGGAGTAACATTTAAGGCCAATGGATCAATAACCTCTACTGCAGACAGACTGGCAGACAAGACCTACAAAGCTGCAAGGATTCAGTCACACATATATCCAACAAACATGAACAGTATAAGGATAAAGGAAAAACTCCTGAATGTGACACAACTACCCATATTAACATATGCAGGTGAGATTTGGGGCATTTTCCAAAATCAGACTAATTGGGACAAAACAGCAACAGAAAAATATCATCTACGCTTTTGTCGTCAAATTCTTAACATTGGCAACAGAGCGAGCAAAATTGGATGCAGAATAGAACTGGGAAGAGAGCCACTGATAAGCAGAATATACTGCTCAGCAATTAACTATTACAAACACCTCAAAGCGATAGACAATGACAATTTAGCTTTTTATGCTATAAAAGACATGGAAAACAATACTTACACAGGAGCATGGTTGACTACCTTAGAACGAAACTTGAAACTTTACAACAAAAACAATGTCACAGATTTCACAAAACAAAAACTAAATAATTCAATTAGACAATATTACATTAACAAATGGAATATAGACAACAACAGGGAAAGTGCCAAATTACGCACATACAGGACATTCAAAGACTCCTTGGAACAAGAAGAATACATAAAAGTGATGAACAACCCACAACATGTCAAAACAATAGCTCAATTTAGATTAAGTTGCCATAAACTTGCCATCGAAAAAGGTCGTTATACAAAACCAAAAACACCAGTGGAAGACAGGTTATGCTCCCATTGTAACGAAGTTGAAAATGAGGAACATCATTTAATACATTGTAAATTGTAAATTGTACACAAAACAAAGAGACGCAATGTTTCACACTATCAACAGTGTAAATGCAAATTTCCTGAATTTGGATAAAGAAAAACAATTTAAACATATTTTACAATCAAAAGATAAAAATACTATTATAGCCCTCTATGTGTACTTGAGTAACAGTAAATGAACAAACAAAAGAATACACTCAGTCACACTTATTTAATTTTTTATTTACTCAACTTTCGCCTACTTACTTTTTTAATTATTCATTATTAACTTTATTACATTTTAAACACCAAATTAGAAATGTAAAATTTTCTACACGGTTGTAATAAAGCTGTTATCTTAATCTTATCATATTCCAAACATGCAGAGTCGACGTCGTACACCTCACGTTCTTGTTGCCTGTCTATTGTTGTTTTGACCTTTTATATGTTTGACCTACACTCGCCCGTTGCTAGGAACACAAGTCATCCAGAATGACACATTTTTTCCGCGAAGAACTGACTATACTAGCTTGACTTATATTTACAGACGATTAATGTTACTAGGAAATAATACGTCACGATGCATTAATTATCTTGATCGAACTTTGTATCTGTACTGCATTAGCAACGCTCATTGTTCACTCTGAATCAAGTGTCGACAAGATATCTCGATCGGACGTGGCTAAAACAAAATAGGCCGGATCCGGCCAAACATGGCTGAATACGACTTGCCAGGTATGTATACAAATTTAACATGTTTATGATTCTGTCTTTCTCTGTACATTACAAATGTATTCACAACTTTACTGGCATGCTGATTCATCTATAGCTTCAACATGGCTCTGCAATAATTCTGTACGATATACGTCGAGTAGTATGTATAATTATATGTATAAAATATAATTTAGAATGAGATTCAATGAGGAAATAGGACACACCAATAATGAAAGCTCAGCGTTGTCAGCCTCAAAACTAGACCCCAACAAATCAACTTTCGGGAAGCTTTTTGGTTAAAAAATTAGAAATATTTGCCAAACAATGGCGTGAACTTTGCCATTGGGTAAAAAATTACCGTATTTGCCAGCCAATGGTGTAAATTTTGCTAAAATGAAATCTTGCTAAACTGGACGTTACAACAGCAGCGCGTATCCTTGTACCTCAAGTATGTGAGTAACACCCCACACACTGAAAACCGACTTTCCAGCAGTAATTGTGAAACCGTTCGTCTCTAACTGTGTATAGCCGGACACCATTGGAATGAAATGCATTTGTGCAGTACATTTACCTGATATAATGACAACACATTTAAAGCTATACTGTATACCAATCCATATGGAAGATATTAGCAGAAGATAAACTGACAGTTGAGCTTAAATACAGGCAACCATTATAACTGACCTGGGCATAATATGTCATGGTGAGCTTAACTGTCCGGGACATGGTGTGCTTGACTGACCTGGGTATGACACGATGTGCTTGACTGACCTGGATGTGGCATGGTAAGCTTAACTGACTTGGGTGTGGCATGGTGAGTTTATCTGACCTTTGTTAGACATGGAGAGCTTAACTGACTTGGGTGTGGCATGGTGAGTTTATCTGACCTTTGTTAGACATGAATGAAGTTTATGAATGAAGTTTATTTCACTATAAACATATATACATATAATAATATTCAAATAAATGTGATATGATGAGTAAATAAAATTAAGTAAATAAGTCTATAATTTGAATTTTAGATATATATATTTTTTTAGATATTTTTATAAATTGTTTATAGTGGGGATCATGGAAATAGTTCCCTGGAACTAGTCTAGTCCATGACCCTAATAAAGAATGAACAAAATAAACAATAAATAATAATATTAATAAGTCATATACAGGTACATAGTTGTATATTTAAATAATTGAATAGATTCAAAATCTTAAATCAACAAAAGAGATGAAAGAAAATAAACTGATTGAAGCATTTTTTGTCAATTACTTGGAGAACAACGTAATCATACAAAGTTAGAATAGTAACAATAAACAAAGATATATATATATAGATAGATTATATGTATATAGATAGATTATATATATATAGATAGATAGATATATATATATATATATATATATATATATATATATATATATATATATATATATATATATATATATATATATATATATATATATATATATATACAAAAAGCAAAACATATGAAATGAAATTATAGTAGACATTTCGTCGTTTCACTGACTTAGGAGAGCATTTTTTAATTTGGATTTAAATGTGTGTCTGTTCATTTCATTTTTGATTGTGCTAGGAAGGGAATTCCAATGGCGTGTTGCAGTAAATTTAATTGTTTTTTGGCATAAAGTTAGATTCATTTTGGGGATATAAAAACTATCAGCCATTGCTAAACGTGTTGCATAATTGTGGGGTATTGGGTCCAGATAATGATTTATTGTATGTGCAAAACGACAATTTTTTAGATCAATAACAAATAGACATGTTTGAAGTTTACATAACTTGTAAACATCTAATATTCCAAGTTTTTTTAAACAAGGGGGCAGTGTGAGCATGCATGTCGGAGAATGTGATGAGACATACGACTTTTTTCTGGAGGCGCAAGATTGGTTCAAGGAAAGACGAGTATGTGTTTCCCCAAATCTCTAAACAGTAAGAAATATGGGGAAGTATTAAAGAATTATCCAGAAGAAGAAGAATTGATCTTGGGACATAATGCCGAATCTGTGAGATAATACCCACTTTCCTGGAGATTAATTTAGTTAGAAAATCTATATGAGGTTTCCACGTTAAATTACAGTCAATTGTCACGCCTAAATACTTTGTGGAACGAACGCCCTCTATTGGTGATCCATTAATGATCAAACTGCCCTCTGTAGTAACTGTTCTTTGTGGTGACTTTATAATCATGTAGTTTGTTTTCTGTGTGTTAGTAGTTAGTTGGTTAGCATTACACCATTCACAGACTTTCTGGAATTCGTCATTAATGTCAGAGAAATAGATTGTGTTGTCTTTGACAAATTTAAACAGAGTTGTGTCGTCTGCAAAAAGACAAAAATCGAAAACATCGCTAGAATTTGTAATATCATTGATATAAACTAGAAATAAAATAGGGCCTAAAATCGATCCTTGTGGAACACCACACTTTATTTCTTTGAAAGAAGATAGTGTGTTATCAATATTGACTGATTGTTGTGGGTGGGAAAGGTAGTTTTCAAACCATTGTAACGGAAGACCTCTGATTACCATAATGTTCAAGTTTGTGGAGCAAGATTTTGTGATTAATTGTATCAAATGCTTTTTTCAGGTCGATAAAAATTCCGAAAGTAATGCAGCCAGTGTCCATGTTATCTGCGATGTTGGTGACCAGGTCAGCTAGGGCGAGTTTAGTGTTAGGTTTTTTGCGAAAACCAAATTACGTGTTTGAAAGTATGTGATTTTTTTCAAGGAAACTTATAAATTGTTTATTCACAATAGATTCAAATATTTTGCTAAGGATTGGTAGGATTGAAATAGGGCGATAGTTACTGGCCTCTGTTGGGGTACCTTTTTTGTAAATGGGTGTAATCTTAGCAATTTTTAAGTCATCAGGAAAAACACCTTGGCTTAACGAACAATTGATAATGTGAGCAATGGGTCGGGCAATAATTTTAGCTGAATGAATTAATGTTTTAGGGTGTATTTCGTCATGTCCTGCTGATTTATTGGGATTAAGGGATTTGATTTGATTGAAAACTTCGGACTCACTTACTGGGTGGAAAAATAACGAGTTAATTTGACTCCCGGTGAGATATTGTCGAAAGTCACACGTGTTCGTTACACTAGCGGCAAGGCTCGGGCCAATATTTGTGAAATATTTATTAAATTCTTCACCGATATCAACACTTTTCGTTAAGAGTTTGTCGTTGGATGAATTTAATTCATGGGGGGCTGATTTTGTTTTTGTTTTATTTAGAACATCATTTATAACCTGCCATGTTTTATTTGTGTTCCCGCGGGTAACAACAAATTTATTTGAGTAATAAGACTTTTTAGCCGACTTTAGCAACTTAGTCAAGACGTTTCTATATTGTTTATATTCGTGTGCATTTTGTAGATCTTTAGGGTTATTTTTCATTTTAATAAATAGTCCTTTAGTTAGCCAAGGTTTTTTAGAGAATTTTTTTTCGAACTTTTTTCCGTTTAAGATGCTTCATAGAAACATTATTAAATTTGACCTAAAATCCACATAGGCAGTATTCGGATCAATCTGATTAAAATCTGATGTAGTGTACGGGCTTTAATTATTTTGGCTATAAACTTATTTTAATTTTATTTTTTATTACTTTTGTTATTAATGCCATTTTATTTCATTATTTTACTTTGATTTTGTGATTTTTTTTAATTCTGCCCTACCTACATCTGATCCGACGCCTATGTAAGTCCCGTTCAAATCTCGCGTAAGTAACAGCCAATCACAGCCCCCCTTTTATACAGGCTGTCGGTTGCTTACTTTTCAGTGTATACGGGCAATCTTCTTTCTGTACATTATATTTTGCCCACTTGAATAAACCATTAATAGAAAATTGCTAGTATATTTTTATTTGCAAAAGAAATTCTACAGCATTTTACAATTTTTGTCATTACATTGAATATTTGTTCACTTCCAACAAATGTATACACTTCCAGATACATCTTCGCCAGCCAAGGTTCGTTCATTCAGTCATCGCTTCAATTTTACATCACTGAGCATAAGTATCTAGAATGGAAGCAAAAAATAAGTAAATCGTAATGATTAGAACACTGTAAACAGCTATAGTAAACAATGCAAACTGATTTTAAATTGTATAACGGTCACCGGCCCAGGCCACAGCATCGATGCAGAAAATTGGAGCAAACAAATATTTCCTGATCAATTGCGATGTGTTCCAAATAAAAAATATTTTATTCCAGTCCAAATCAGCTCAATTACTTTAATAAAGAGTTATTGTATAATGTACAAAATGTTGATACAATTTGATGAATTTTTACAGCTTCAATACCGTAGACGATTTTGGCCCGATCGTCAACAAAACATCACCCGTCTCCAGGGCAGGCGACTGGAAAAAGACACTGGTGTTCGGTCGAACCGGTGGAAACAAAATCGTCACTCCCAGAATAACTATGCGAAATAACGATCTAAAGTCGAACCATTCGAGCCACAATATTAACTTACCGAAAAGCCGTGTTATTCACGGTCACTAACGTCGGTATAATCCGCCATTTTATTTGAGTGTGTTTGCCACCTGACGCTGCCCGGTGACGTCATCATGTGCGCTATAGAAGGAGGTCTGTCATTCGTTGACTAAAATCGTCGATAGTGGGTCTCGTTGAAATCTCGTTACATAGGCATCCGCTCAGATGTAGGTAGGGCGGAATTAAAAAAATCATCAAAATCAAAGTAAAATAATAAAATAAAAGGGCATTAATAACAAATATAATGAAAAATAAAATTAAAATAAAATACACTACATCAGATTTTAATCAGATTGTATTCGGATCAGAGCAGTCATAAACAGATCGCCATGAAGTAGTGCTTAAATCGGCAACGAAGGCTTCTGAATTTAAGTTTTGGAAGTCGTATTTGTAAATATCGTTTTTTTTGTCTGAAAACATATTTTAAATTTTTAAGGATACCAAAAATTGGATAATGATCACTAATGTCCATTAGGATCGTGCCACTTTCAATAAAATGATCAGTGATATTTGTTACTAAATGGTCTATTTGTTGTGCTGGATTGTTGAAAAACGCGAGTAGCAGTGTCGATTATCTGGGAGAAATTATAAGCATTGAGTAGGGTGAGATAGTTAGAAACAGGTGTGGTATTATGTGCAGTGTCAATGTTGACGTCACCAAGGATGATACACTTTTTACCACTAGCTGACAACTGGGATAGGCATGCTTCTAAACTGTCAATGTATTCATGATAAGATGTGTTAGATTTTCGGTAGTTAACATCTATGACGAGTCTATTGTTATTGACAATGGATTCCACAAAGATCGATTCACAATGTTTAATTTGAATATTATTAATGTGATTGAATGACAGAGAGCTGTGAATGTATAAAGCTACACCCCCACCCTGGGAACTTTCTCTATTGCAAGTGATTAAATTATAGTTTGGCAAGTTAAAAAGGACAGGGTTTGAATGTGAATGTAACCATGTTTCACTAAGTGCTAAAAAAAGGAATCTTGTTATTTAATATATTGAGAAATGTAACAAAATCATGGTAATGTTTTGAGAGGGATCGAATATTGAGATGTAGAAAAGAGCAGGTATTTTGAAATTTTAATGAATTGAAATTTTCGGGAGAATAGGAGTTGCAATTATAATTACGTTTGGAGTAATTTGTATTCATTAGCGGACAAAGGCATTATGACTGAAGTTACCTTAGTAGGTTAAGATATACGTTGGACATCTTGCAAGGACGAGATTTTCACAGCGAGCGATCCCGACTCTTTTCGCGCTAAGATCTTTCCATTATCAGTCCATAGATACTTCCATTTCGCTGCTTTCCTTTTAATGTTGGCTTCGTGAAAAAGTTTCTTGCCCTTTTCAGTTAGTTGTTCATTTATGTATATTTTGTTGTTTGTGTCTCGTAGTCCCGCGATTCCTAGATCAGATGTTGTTTTGCTGTGCATATTTTTCTTCGCCTTGTACAATTGATTGCGAACTGTCCGACGTGTGAAACGAACGATTATATTTGATGTTGCTTGCTCGCGATTACGTGGAAGTCGATGGCTGATGTCGATGTCATGTTCAGAAACATGCACTCCTACGGCTTCGGCTACTTGGACGACTATGTCGTCAGTGATTTCATCTTCTTTTTCAGGTATTCCCTGGATTATTAGGTTGTTGCGTCTGGTGTACTGTTGCAGGGATTCAATTTCATTCTGAGCCCCGTTCAGCTTACGCTCTGTTGTGATAAGTTGTTCTCGCAGTGATTTGTTTTCATTGCGTAATGCATTCATCTCTTTTTTAAATTCTTCGAAGAAAGAGTTCACGGACTTTTGCACTTCACACAGTGTAGTTTGCACACTTGATAATTTGTCTACCGTTTTGCATAATGAATCAAGTCTGTCTTCTATACTGGTATGTTGTAACTCATCACTGTTGTCCGCCATCTTGCCTTTGTCTCCACCTTTGCCTGACTTCTCGAGACGAGGGAAACGTTTAGATTCACATGATCGGCACAAATGCAAGTCTCCTTGGCATAAACGAATACTTCTTGTTGCACCACAGTCTGCGCACTTCATCATTAAAAAGAACTTGGCGAAAATGTAGACTAGTTACTGCTTGCTTGTATCAATAGCAGGAGACAGTGATGGAGTTCAAACAATGTGTGCAAACATGGTGTGCTTGACTGACCTGGGTGTGGCATGGTGTGCTTGACTGACCTGGGTGTGGCATGGTGAACTTGACTGACTTGGGTGTGGCATGGTGAGTTTATCTGACATGTGTTAGGCATGGTGTGCTTGGCTGACATGGTTGTAACATGGTGAGCATGAACGACCCGGGTGTGACGTGGCGTGGTGGGCCCTGACCCCAGACCTGATCGACCCAGGTGTGGCATGGTGGGCCCTGAC
Source organism: Saccoglossus kowalevskii (assembly GCF_978046115.1). Taxonomy (NCBI): domain Eukaryota; kingdom Metazoa; phylum Hemichordata; class Enteropneusta; family Harrimaniidae; genus Saccoglossus; species Saccoglossus kowalevskii. The sequence goes on along the minus strand of NC_140649.1, from coordinate 37,730,631 downwards.
CAACCCAGGCGTGGCATGGTGGGTCCTAACCAACCTGGGTGTGGTGTGGCGTGCTCTGACTGACCCGGGTGTAGTGTGGCATGCCCTGACTGACCCGGGTGTGGCGTGGCGGGCCCTGACCGACCCAGGTGTGGTGTGGCGGGCCCTGACTAACCAGGGTGTGGCGTGACGGGCCCTGACTGACCCGGGTGTGGCATGGCGGGCCTTGACTGACCCGGGTGTGGCGTTGCGGGCCCCGACTGACCTGGGTGTGGGGTGGCGGGCCCTGACCGACCTGGGTGTGACGTGGTGAGCCTGACCGACCCGGGTGTAGCGTGGTGGGCCCTTACTGACCCGGGTATGGCATGGCGTGGTGGGCCCTGACGCCGATCCTGACTGACCTGGGTGTGGCATGGCATGGTGGGTCCTGACTGACCTGGGCGTGGCGTGGCATGGTTGGCCCTGACTGACCCGGGTGTGGAGTGGTGGGCACTGACTGACCCAGGTGTGGAGTGGCGGGCCCTGACTGACCGTGGTGTGGTGGGCCCTGAATGACCCGGGCATTGTGTGGTAGACTCTGAATGACCCAGGCTGGCATGGCGGGCCCTGACTGACTTGGGTGTGGCATGGTGAGCTTAACTGACCTGGGTGTTGCGTGGCTGTTATATTAATGATTGACAGTCACTCAAACGCCTACCTGACTTTATTAATTTATTTATGGCAATAGCTTCATAAATGTTTTATTTGTGTTCTTGCAGGGGGGCCATTTGGCCAGTTCACACCACCATTGATCGATTTTCTTAAGAGTATTCTTAAAAGATATCCTGATGGTCAGATACTCAAGGTATTGCTAAATAACAATCCTTGTCTTTATATACTATATGTCAATTGCCTTTTTTAATACATAGCATTATTCAATTCCACTGATTATACTAAGATATTCAGTTGAACTGTTTATTAATAAAGGGTAACAATTGGATTAAGGATTCCAATGATTGATTTGTTTGGTCGTTGAAAATTAATGCAATATGTTTAGCACTTACAGCCCATTAACCACATCTACCACCCCAACCACTTAAGTACATTATGTTCATATCAATAATTCCGTTTTTTATCACACTTGTGATCTGCGTGTTATTATTGACGGAGCCCAGTATTATACAGTGCTACTTGAAAGCTAAATCTGTAAAGTTCAAGATTAGAATTCATCCACCAGCAGCCGCCAAAGGTGCACCTGCCTTATCGCACTGCAAACATTGTGATGGTCTGAGATCTGAGAAGTGATGGATAAATGTCTATATTTAGAGCCCAAAACCAGAGATATCATGAAGTATCGGCAGCAGTATCTATACCATTGATCTGACCCTCTAAATTACAGTACTATTTTGTGAAAATCAGGCAACTAAAAAAGCATGAATTAGTTTTTTTTTTTTAATTCATGGGTCAAGAAGGACACACTTGTAAATATTCACTAGGTTGCTCCATATGCAAGACATTCTCCACATATTGGGCCACCATAGTAGTTCAGCTCCTCATTAATCAGTGGGTTTTTAGAGATAATGACAGGATGTTATTTATTACTGTATTTTGATAGCAATTTTCCGCAGTTACCCTAAACATTGTTTGGCCTTTTATTTATTCGAATAAATTGTAGGCCTATCAATCAGTGTTATTTCTCTCACAGCATATGATTATAGTTGCATGTTGAGACACTGTCTACTAATTCACTTAGTAACAGCACAACGTATGAAACTTTAAAACTAATTTATAACCTCCACCAACCACATATCATGTCCACAAATATACATGGTAAAAAGGGAGTGTATTCAATACAACTCGAATGTCCTAGTGATAGGACCCGTATACGATCAGGTTGGCAGCTGTATTTGACACTGCCTTCTCTCATTTTTTTTCAATGACTGAGCAAATCAATAATTGGCATAAATAATCCAATGTTTTGTTGCTATATAATGTCAGTATGTCAGTTTTATAATTCACATATGTTGTTATTCAATGTACATATTGCCAATGCTTCATAACTTTATTCGCAATAATAACAAATGATGCTATATATTTATTCAGGAATTGATTCAGAATGCAGATGATGCTGGGGCAACGGAAGTGAAATTTCTCTTAGATACCACAGAATATGGAACAACATCTCTCCTGACACCATCCATTGCAACGTACCAGGGAGCCGCTCTGTATTGCTATAATGACAGCGTATTTAACGACGCTGATTGGAAAAGCATTCAATCTGTTCAACAGAGTGTTAAGAAAAAAGATCCGTTGCGTACAGGAAGATTTGGTCTTGGATTTGTGTCTGTTTATCACATAACAGGTAATAGTAATATAACAAATGATAAGAAACATTATAGGTATACATAGGACAAACATAACTAGTTCAGTTTTTCTGAAACCACCAAGAAATTAGTATGTACTCACAATGATTATCAGTTTGTAAGCATTTGCCAAATAATTTTATAGGTTGTCTAAAACTATTATGAAATAATTTGGTTGCTTATATTTCTTTGCTTATATTTTTGTAGATATGCCATCAATCATGAGTGCAGACAAAATCGTTTTCTTCGACCCATTTGAAAACCGTTTTCGAGAAGGGTATCCAGGATGGCAAGTCCCATTAGATAAGTCACTTTTAACTGCTTATCATCACCAGTTTTTACCATTCACTAAAATCCATTCACAAATTGGTTTTGGTGACCAACCATTTAACAATACTTTTTTCAATGGGACATTGATGCGTTTCCCTCTCCGCAAGGAAATATCAAAAATGTCATCAAACGTATTTAAACCAGAAAATATTGATGACATGTTTGAATCCTTCAAGGAAGAACTAGATGTAATTCTGTTGTTTCTGAAATCTGTTGAAAAGGTAAGTGTGTATAAATGTTCAGACGGACAAACAAATACGATATTTCAAGTCAAACGTGATGATGCAGATAAGAATGCAAAACATGCATTTTTTGAAAGTATTGAGAGAAAATGTCTAACTGAGCCATACTTTCAGCAGAGTGATATTATTAGATCCATTGGGTCAGAATCAACTACTACACGATGGCTAATTTTTAACCAGCTGTTTAATAGCAATGTTTCTGATAAGGTAAGAAACCTAGCCTCTGAGTTAGGTTTGTTGCCTTTAGTTGGCCTAGCAATGCCAGTTGTTAAAAATAAGCATATTCCAGAACTGAGCACAGTGGAAGGTAGAGTGTTCTGTGTTCTTCCACTTCCACCTGATAAAGCAAGTGAAGGGGTAACTGGCTTACCTCTACATGTTCATGCCTACTTTGGACTTGCTGACAATCGTCGCAGTCTGAAGTGGCCAGCAATTGATCAAAAACATGATGCTATGGCAGAATGGAATGAGCTGATTGTGACACACTTATTACCAGAAGCCTACAGTACGTTTATTCTACATGCAATTTCGATAAGTGAGTTATCCCCATATTCGATATACCAAGCATGGCCTAACAAGGACTGTGTTAAGCCACATTGGAATAAGTTCCTGCATCCATTTGTTGCAAATACAATTCACAAGGATGTTCTGTTCACAAAAGCAAGACGTGGTCAGTGGATTTCACTAACTAAGGCTATATTCGGCAATATAAGAGATGATACTCCCAATGTGACACAAGCAGTAATATCATATTTAGAATCATGTGATAAAGATGTTGTTGTCCCCCCAGAACATGTATTTGAAAACATACGTCAGTGTGATATCAACATTGTAACACCTCAGCTATTGAGGAACTGTGTACGCACCCATTATGTAACAGACCTGTCTTACGAAGAAAAGATCTTACTTCTTCAATTTTCTCTCCATGATGATAACTTTGAGGATCTACTAGGTTTACCTCTTCTCCCAGTATCTGGAAACAAATTTACTACCTTTAAATCTGGTAGTAAATTAGTTCTTTTTCCAACATCAGATATTCCACAAATTCTGCTCCCAGGTGAAAGCAAATCATTTGATTTTATTGAAACAAATCTTTCGAAAATAGTTTGTGATAAACTTGGTCAAGTGGCAGACAGAAAGGCGACTCAAATAAGATACATGATCAATGAGGATATCCTTCAATATATGCATGAAGTCCTGCCTGTGGAGTGGTTTGAGGATACAAACAGCACAGTGAGATGGACTCCAGGTGAAAACAACCACCCCTCTATAAGATGGCTTTCTGAATTTTGGTTTTGGATTTGTAGAAAATATGGTGACAGCCTTTCACAATTTTCAGATATCCCACTTGTCCCGGTTGACGGTAATGCCAATACGCAATTGGTGAAGCTCAATATAAATACTCCTGTTATACTTGCAGAAAGCACCACAGCTACACTGCCGCCTGATGTGTGTAAATGTCTTACAACCTTGGGTGTAATTATGTTGCAAAACCAACCCAATTTTATTAAACACACTGAACTGCACACATTTGTTGGTCCTCCAACGCCTGAAGGTGTTCTATCCGTATTAGGAAAGCTATCTGATTCTGCATACTATAACATGTCTAAAGAAGAAAAACATGCACTGTGTCAAATCCTAGCGAATGTGTCTGAACAATCTGTGAATAAAAATAGGGCCATTTTACTGAAGCTTCCTATATTTGATACACTTCCAGGCAGTCGTGGCAAATGTGGGCAAGAATTCGTTAGTATTAATGAAGCTCCAGTAGCACCTTCTATGATAGCAAGGGTTGGAATAAACAACTTAAGAATAAAGAAGTTACTGATCCATGCTGATGATCCAAGTAGTTGCAAGCTATTGTCAATTCTAGGCATTGATCGATTGAAAGACACATCTCTACTTTCTACTTACATATTTCCAGAGTTTTCCTGCAACTATTATCAAGAATGTGAAATTGATCAAATTATGGTGTGGGTACTTCATCATCTGAGTGATTTAAAAGGTGAAAGTGAAGATTTTGGGTCCATTGTTCAAGAACTTCCATTTGTTAAAGTCAATGAACAAAATACCAGAGTGAGACCCATTGATGTGTTTGATCCACAAGATCAAAAACTCATAGATATTTTCAGGGGGGAAGATGTTTTTCCAATTGGTCCTTATGCTGAACGAGATATCCTGTCTTTCCTTGAGAAAGTTGGGATGAAGAAGCATAATGATGTAACATCATCAGATATTGCAAATACAGCATACTTTATCAGCAAATCAAATGATTCTGATGATAATATATACAGTAAAGCAAAGGCACTATTCAACTTTTTAAATATACGTTCAGAACTATTGCTGTCCCACCATAATGACACACATTTAAGAACATATCTTAAAGAGCTTAGCTGGGTACCACGGCAACATATTAGACCAGATAGGTATCCTCTTCAGTTGCATTGGTGTGATACAGATCGCATGATATTCAAACCAACTGATATCTACTCACAAGACACAGCTTTTTTAGTTGGCAGTGTCTTACCGATAGTTCCATCTAAAGTAGGCCCACAATTGAAAGATTTACTTGCATCAGAGTCAGAAATTTCTGTGTCCATTCTGTCTACGCAATTGCAGAATGTCGTAGACGCTTGGGACGACTGTATAAATGGAGATGCCGCGAATAATAGTCATGAGATAGAAGCAATTGTATATAAAATATATCAGGAAATTTCAAAGAGAGATATATCTTATATGCAGAAAATTGACTTTCCCTGGTTATGGCATGGAGATGGTTTTACATATCCGCATAAGATTGCTCTTAATACCAACTTCCCATTTACAATTAAGCCATATCTATATGAGATCCCAAAGCAGCTACTTTCAATGAAAAGTTATCTGTTGCAGTCTGGTGTAAAAGAAGTTTTTACTGAAAGTGATATGATAGATGTACTAGAATTTATAAAGGAACACCATATCACAGAAGCTGAAAAACGATCTCATGATGAATTGCTATGTACAAACATTCTAAATTGGATAACAAGAGATAAAGATTACATATCAGATGACCTCATGGATAGAATACTTGTCCCAATTCACACTTGTGATGGCACATTAAAATTAGCACTTGGAAAGAATTGCACATATTGTGACAATGGCAACTTAATAAACACATTTGAATCTGATGACAGCATTATTATGGTACATAGTAATATCCCAACTGAGACAGCCCAATATCTCAGAATACCCTCCCTCAGTCAGAGAGTTATAGAACCAGACACACTTGGATTTGAAGAAGCTGGTCAACATGAGCCAATAACTACTCGCTTGAAAAATATATTAAAGGGCTATGGTGAAGGAATGAGTATATTCAAAGAATTAATTCAGAATGCTGATGATGCAGGAGCAACTGAAGTAAAATTTCTTATTGACTGGAGATCAAATTCTAATGCGATGAAATCTCTTTTCTCAAAGGAAATGAAAGAGTGCCAGGGCCCCGCACTTTGGTCTTATAATGATGCAGTCTTTACAGATGATGACCTAAAGAATATAAATCAGTTAGCTGGAGCTACAAAAGCGAAAGACAGTAGTAAGATTGGAAATTTTGGGTTAGGGTTCAATTCTGTTTATCATATCACTGATGTACCAAGTTTTGTTAGTCGTAACATTTTTGTAATGTTTGACCCTAATACTTATCATATATCAAATCTGATAAAGAATAATACACAACCTGGTATCAAACTTAATCTTGAGAATGCAAGAGTGTTGGGAGTATATGCTGACCAGTTCAAGCCTTATTGTGGTGTATTTGGTTGTGAACTTATTCAACAGAAAAGATGTGATGGAACATTATTTCGGTTCCCATTACGCACACATGAATCAGCTGCACAAAGTAAGGTATCCGATGTGGTGTATAATTCAGCTCGCATGACAGACCTTATTAATGGTTTATATAAGAATGCTGAGACGTTGCTGCTTTTCACACAGCATGTGGAAAAAGTACAGGTTTTTGAGATTAATGATGATACCACTGATATTACTGCCCCGAATCAGCTTTTTTCAATAGGAGTTCGGGATGTATTACCGCTATTAACAAAAGGAATGACAGAAGGAATGACAGAATATCGAAAAATACTTAACAGAGTTTCTGATTTGTTGAAGAGTCATCAACATGGAAAGAATGTAACACCTCCCACATTTGCTTACACAATGAAGACATTTTGTGATGTAGAAAAAAATTCAAATAATAATGCTGTGGATGCTTCACAAAGCTTTGAACAAACATGGGCAGTTTGTTCGTGCATTTCTTCAGGAGATGCATTGGAGTTTGTCAGTGCCAATGAAGAGAAATCTAAACTTGGATTACAACCTTGTGGTGGTGTTGCAATAAAAATAACACAAACAGATTATGGTACACTTGCACCTCAGTATACAGAGGGTGAACTCTTCTGTTATTTGCCATTACACATCCCCACTAACCTTCCTGTGCATATCAATGGAGGATTTGCTCTTTCATCAGACAGACGTGGTCTTCCTACACATATAAAAACTGATTTGAACAAATCAATTGAAATTCGTTGGAATGATGTACTTATGAAAGATGTTATCAGTGAATCCTACACTAAATTGCTGCAGATGTTACTTGAGAGTGGCAAACTAAATAAGAGCAGCTATGATTATTCACAATGGCCCACTACACAGTGTGTCTCTCAATACTCTGCAGTGATACAGGGTTTCTATGAGAGAGTTTTAGGATCCAAACCTGGCCAAAGTGTTCCCAAACTGTTTCTTCAAGACCCATTTTTGAATGGAGATGAACACTTGGATATAAATAATTCATGCATATTAGATCCAAGTTTGAGAAAGGAATTAATTGGAAAATTAGCATTGGAAGTTGTGAATCAGCAACTAAATAGAGATGATTCACATTTGAGAACAGTAGATCTTTCACAACAAGTGTTTGATACATTTCACCAACTGAATAATCAGGCGAAGATAGATCAAATCACAGTTTCAGAGGAGGAATTCTATAAGAAATACCTGTTTCCAAACTTACGAATTCTTCATAATATAAGAGATGATTTTGTTCTCGATATCATATCACAATCGAAATGGATATCAAGAACATATTTGAAAGATCTCCTACAATCCCAGCCATGTATCCCTACATCTACACAAAACCATACTCTGTCAAAAGTAAGGGATCTTATTGATCCAACGTCCAAGCTTGCAATACTTTATGAGGAAAGTGATATGCGATTCCCATGTGGGGAACAATATGAAACAGAAGAGTGTTTGTCTAAGCTGTATGAAGTTGGAATGGCTCGATATCATATAGAATGGGAAGATGTCATTGAACGTGCACAATCTATAAAAACACAATATATGCTTGATCATTCAAGGGGATTATTGCGAGTAACAGCCTTGATTAAATACCTTGAAGACAAATATAGATTCTCAGTATGCCCACAAGAAGTGTGCGAGAAGTTACAAGTGATTCGATTTCTTCCAATTATGAAGAAACCAACTCAATACAGTTTACCCTGGTACAGCACTACTGTAGACCTTGATTCCCCAAGTGTGCTATATGCAAGTAGCTGCAGACACCTGGTTAGTGTAGTTAAACCTGTCGTCAATGAAATGACCGCAGCAGAAGGTGGATGTGGAAAAATATCTCAGAGTGTTAGATCACTTCTTAAACTCAACATACATCCTCCTATTGATATAGTTATTAAGCAATTATTTGCAATTGCTAATCATGGTTACATTGAAGGAACAACATCTGAAATATGTTACAAGATATATAAATTTCTATCAGACAAAGTGCAGACCCAGAATTGGGAGATAACAGAGAAATTAACAGCAAGCAATACCCCTTTTCTGTTAACATGTGAATCATTTGTGCTTCCAAAACAGATGTCCTTCAGTCTGGATATTGGCTGTGAACCTTACTTATATCGTGTAACTGATTCTCTAAAGCCTTTCTTAGTGCTTCTAAAGGCTTGTGGAGTCAGGGAAAACTTTGATGTGCTTGATTATGTCAATGCAATAAAGGCATTGGCCAAGGACAGACAACTCATGAAACTGGAACAACGTGAGCTTGACATGATAATACATCTAACATCATATTTTCAGAACAAAGATCTGGATGAAGAATACCTTGATCACATTTATCTTCCTGGGCAGGATTGCATACTGTATCAACCTAGAGATCTAGCATACAATGATGTACAGTGGATGAAGGTAGAAGATGGGGAATATAATTTTGTACATGATACTTTCAACAGATCACTGGCGATCAAACTTGGGGTGAAGCCAATTCGTACAATGAAAGTAGAAGGATATTCTACTGGCGATGATTTTTTAATTGGAGAGTCCTTTGGGCAAAAAGAAAGTCTTGCAGATAGGATTAAGGGTATATTACATGATTATCCCTTTGGAGTTGACATACTGAAAGAGTTAGTACAAAATGCTGATGATGCGCATGCAACAACAATACATGTTGTATATGATATGAGAGTACATCAAGCTACAACAGTATTTAATGATGCATGGGGCGATCTTCAAGGACCAGCACTTTGCATTTACAATGACAAGGCTTTCACTGATAAAGACATCAAAGGTATTCAGAAACTCGGCATTGGTGGCAAACGAGATGCTGCTGAAGCAACGGGCCAGTATGGTATCGGATTTAATGCCGTTTATCACTTGACAGACTGCCCTTCTATTGTGACCAATGATAGTGACCTTTTAATATTTGATCCTCATGCTAAATATGCCCCTGGTGCTGATTTGCAATGCCCAGGGCGAAAAATTCCAGTTAGCAAATTGCAGCTGGACTATCCTGATGTATATGCAGCTTACCTTACTGAATACTTTGATTTGAAAGACTCCACAATGGTACGTCTTCCATTACGAAATGCTGGAGCAGCTCTGACATCCAATATTTCAAATAAAATAGTTGATGAAAACAAAATACATTGTCTAATTAAGAGATTCAAAGAGGAAATGCCAGCAATGCTTTTATTTCTGAATCACATTAAAGTTATCAAAATATCAGAAATCAGTTTCAAAGGTAAAACACTACACGATACATATACTGTTGCAGCAGGTATGACAGATGACGATGCTAAAAAACGTCAAGAGTTTGGTTCAATTCTCAAAAAAACTGCTGCTGAGATTAAAGGAAAACATGAAGGTGTGTTGACAATACCAGAATCATTGGTTAGCTATAAGTTGAATATTTCTGATTCTACCAAAATTTACTACATATGGCAAGTAGTACAAAAAGTAGGTTTCCCAGAAACTGCTAGAGCATCATTCAATGATGAAGACCTACAAGATTTGAAGAAAGCCATATTACCAAGAGGTGGTGTTGCAGCTTTAATAAGTACAGATAATAGAAATGATGTGTGTAGCACAGTTTCAAATTACAACAGATATGGAATTCATTATCCTTCTGTACAACCAAAACACACATCAACAATTATGACAAAAGAAAAATGTCAAGCATTTTGTTTTCTTCCTTTGCCTATTAAGACCGGACTTCCAGTTATGGTAAATGGACATTTCGCTTTAAGTACTGATAGGAAAAGACTATGGACAACTGGTAATAAAGGCAAATGGAATGAATTCATCAAACATCATATTATTGCATCAGCATATATTGACATGTTAAAAGTACTGCAAACCACTTTATTTTCACAGCAATATTCAGTAAATAAAGGATTGAAGATTTATGAGGAAATGTTCCCTAGTAAAACTAAAATTAATTCAGAATGGAAAGAGTTTGTTTGTTGTGTCTACACACTAATAAGTGACTGCCAATGCCAACTTTTACCTGTGTTGAACCTTGATGATTGGCCAACTGATGAAACACGTATAACATATTCACATAATTCCATAAAGTGGCATTGTTTGAAAGATACTTATTTCAATTCCACCAGTAGAAATGGAGAAACACAATGTACAAATGCTGGCCATGACGATGTTATTATACCAATTATATTGCAAAGAATGGGTTTTCCACTCACAGTCTTATCACCAAGAATTTATTATGGCTTCACAGCTGCACAAGAGCTATCCCCCCATTGTGTCCTAAACTACTTGAGGAGTAATCCCTGTTCAGTGGGTAATATCCCTTGCGTTATCCAAGATTCAATATTTCCAGACATAAAACATCTTGGCATTATTCTGAAATACTGTCTAAATGATAAAGATCTGGATCTTAATGGGATTCCATTATTGTTTACTGTTGATAACATGTTAAAACAATTCAGTAATACAATGCCTGTTTATATAAATAAATACCCTAACTTAGTTCCCACAATACATGATCAGACTGCTTCAACGGATCTATATGATGATTTGGTAAAATTACCAGACTCCTGCCAAGTTATAAAAACATTTACAATTAGTGAGTTGGCATCACACATTCACACAGTTCTACCAATACCAGAAGGAAAGTACATAAGATGGAACCATAAAATCATCAGTGAATCATGGATAAGGATGTTATGGAAATTTCTCTCTTTTCGTCGTAGTATGTGTGACAAATTCCCTGGTGCCCTGATAAAGTGGTGCATTATGCCTACAACAACATCACATTTGGTACCAATGTCACTGGCAAGGAGAATATTTAATCCAAAAATAGGTGTCAGATGCACCTCATCTGTTCAAACTATCGTACAGATTGCCAAGAAGCTTGGTTGTGCTGAAATTGATTATGGTTCAATAGTTACAACTAAAGCTGATGAGCATGCTGTACAGTTACTTGTAGAAGACTGTCTTTGTGACTACAGAGTGAGAGCAGATGTAGCAAATGTTTTAAACTGTCATCTGAGCAATGGTGATTGGTGCACCATGCTAAGTGAACATGAATGTACAGCAGTTTTGAAGTACTTTCAAGAAGACATTGAAAGGAATCCTATGATTGTGAAAACATTAAAGAACCTCCCAATTTACCCTACAATGTTTGGTGATATAGTTTCTATAGCACAATACACTATATGTAATGCCCCACAAACAAACAAAACAAACAACATCCCAAATATAGAATGTGATAAATGGCTGAGTGAGTACAAATGTGTACTTTTGAAGTGGAATGATAGACTGCAGGATATATATGAAGTTATTGGAATAAGGAAGATAACAACCAAAGACGTCTATATGCAATATATCCTGCCACATTTTCAAAGTTTAAGCAAAAAAGCTCAACTAAAACATCTGAAACAGCGTCCGGATTACTTTCGGAAATTCCGTCGCGTTTCGGAAAGTTTTAATTTTCAAAACTTTTGAATATTTATTTGTGCTTTTAGGTTAGTGAGGAGGTTATAATAATTTTTCATTTCACTTTAACTCTGTTTTTTACACCCCTCAGACCCCTTTAAAAAGTCACTTCTGGCCATTATAATGGCCACTATTATCTTAATGGCCAGAATATTGACCAGATTTTTTTAAGTGGCCAAAATATTTACCAGTGTTTTTAAAATGGTGGTTTTAATAACCCATGTTTTTTATACTGGTCAGAATAATTACAATTGCTTTTTAAATGATGGAGTTGATGACATTTTTTTTTGATGGGCAGTATAATGGTCATTTTATTTTTCATTACATACATAACATGACCAGTATTTTTGTTCATGTCACTAATATAATGGCCCAGAAAAAAACCTTCTACCTCGTGTGAGTCAATATACGTGTGGGAATTTATTTTTCCAAGTTTTACTGGCGCTTGCATGTACACTTAAATGAAATTTCACGAATAATGCCTCGATCCCCAGTGAAATTTTATAGTAACGCTGATGCCAGTGACTGCTGGTGGACTAGATAACCTGCGGAGTATTTAGATGGTGTTGAATCATAGGACGATTGCAGTACTGCAACTGGCACATCAAGGTATGAATTTGTAATTATTTTACCATTTTACAATGACTTCAATACAATATTAGATACTTTTGTTGCCGTTTATGTAGCAGGATAGTCTTTTGGGGTTTTTGTTTTTCAAAAATTATATAAATTAAAAAACACTGTGGCATTTGCTTTATGTACTATCATACCTATTTTTTGGAAAAAAATAAATGCACAATTTTTTGTTCAGTCATGGCTCACTGTGTAAGTACTGTTTCATTATCATTCATAATTGTCAAACAACAAGCTCAAGTAGGTGTTAATGAGGATTAGCTCCTATGTTTGTTAATACAAGAAAAGTATAAACAAAGGTTATTTCCAACTCCATAAATCTGCAAAAAACATCAACGTAAATTTGTTTCCATTCATGGTAATGTTTTCAAATTATTAATATAATTTAACAGACTGCAAAATGTGTGTTTTTTTTAAATTTTCAAAAATTATGTATATTGTTTTTTTTTTTTCTCTTCAGACAATACCAACAATAGTGTACTGTACATTGAGAAATCTAATTTAGTAACCATGTATGAACTATATATATTATGCCCATAACGTCAAATACCATACAGAATCCCTTTTTCCTGTAAACTAGTATAAGATGATATATGCCCACAGTGTGCAACAGTTCATTTTCTTTGCACACAAAAAAAACTCCCATACTCAAAATAACTTTTAATTTAGCATGGATTTAAACTAAATTTCAATTAAATCTAATATTCTTTGCCCATCTTTGAGTCCAATTTGATTTGAATGAGTTGTAGAGATCAATATAAAAGGGAAGTGAACCTAAATGTATGCGCCTAAGGAAGGAATAAACAGAAGACACTTATTAGTAGTATTCACGCAGAGCTCTTCAGCAAAGGCTAAGATTTCCAATACCTTAGCCTGTGCTAGAAAAAAATTGCATGAACACAGGCTAAGAAATACTAAGTACAGAGTAAATCTGGTCAGTCCAGAGTCTTAGCACAGGCAAAACAAAACATGTATGAGCGCTTAGCTCGGCTAAAAAAACCCATTGTATTCAATGTTCATTTAGGGGATTTACTACTATATTCATAACTTTTTATTTCGGTGTGCTATTTCCTGCATGACAATCAACGTTAACACATATAGAGAGATTGACTCAAGAAAAAATGAACTGATGATGAGACTCTGTGCTACTTCCTGTTATTCTGCAATTTGCACTTTCTGAATTTGCTTTGGTATTGTTTTATAGCTGTAGAACTAACCTTCCTAGTTACTCTAACTGAGCAATCATAATTAAAATTCCTGCAGCTTTTGCCTATTCTTAATAAGTTTGGGCGTTCCTTACCCCGAGCTAACCATCGTTTCCTTCTGTGCATGAACTCAAACATACGAGATTAGCTTAAATCTTAGCCCGTACATTGTGTAGCATGAACACTACTATTGAAGATCCAGGGGGCAAATGGGTGAAAATTAAACAAATTATAATGAAGGTGTAATATGCAGTCAGTAAAAGTCCTGGGTGTTTCTGGGTCCGTCAAATTGATCATGGGTACTCTGGCTCAACTTGGACAAAAAAATATTTAGTCTATATAACGGGAACAGGGGCATGCTACCATGGTATCCCTTTCAAGTAAGCTTAGTTATAATCCTCTACCAAATTAACACCTTAGAGAAACTGATAATAAATCTATGTCAACACCACTGTTACATCCTCTCCTGTTTCATAAGTCATGGTTACTAAAAAAGCCAAACATGGCTGCCAGGGTGTAGCTACACAAAATGAGACAATTTTGTGGTTGGAATATAATCAGAAAAATTAAATTTGATCAAAATAGCCAAGTCCATTCTATTGATGCGAGTGAAATCAAAAATTAAGTTTTTATTCCACTATGAAATCAGGAAAGGGAAACAAAAATGGTAAGTTTTCTCTGCAAGGAAACAAAACTGGCTAAAAGTAAACCATGACCTGTGAAAATTTGTGTCATTATAACAAGTGGATTTTTCATCATATTTATAACAGATATAGCATAGTGCACTCATTATACACTGACCAATGGGAATACTAGTAAAAACTGTTTCAGATGTATAAATCTTCCAGGGAGGTTATAACCCACATTGCACATAGGAAACTGGATTTTCTTTTGTCTCAGACAGAAGTTGCATGTCCCTGTTTTCTAAGGTCTATGCTTAAATCATAACCATCTGAATACCATTATATCATTTTTCAAATTAAACTGTTTTTATATTTTTAATATCATTTTCTTGATTTTGAAAAAAATATATAGAAACAATATTACACTTACTATAATTACTCTATTAGCAGCACATGCGCTTAGGTAAATTATAGGGATCTTCAATGGTCGAAATAAGTAATATTTTCATGATTTAGTATCCACAAATGTAATTTTAGAGCAAATATGGTATTGTATTGGATCATAATTATAATACAATTATTTATTTTGTGAAAGTACCAGGGGATCGATGAAGTGGTACATTCATGGTAGCATTCCCATTGTGGAGGGACTCTATAATTTTGTATGTACACAGCTTCCTATTTTGAAAGACAAAATCATGCAGCTGCATTGTTACATAACATTCTTTTGTCTCTTGTCTTGTAGAAAGTTAAATCCCCCTATTGTTCTCAGAAATTAGGTTCCCAAGTACAGCAATGTACTGTCCTAGTCTCTCAAGAGACAAACTGTGTGTATATATGGCACAACCCCTTAATATATTCGGTTAGGAAACAATTTGATTTGATTTTATTCTGTTGTCTAGATGCATTTTTCGATATTTATATTTTTTCAATCAGAATGTACCGGGTATCATTTTTTGGAAGTATATCTGAGTTGCATAGGGGAGAAATTAACATATCACAAGATGTCATTTTATCGACATTGCTATTTGTGAGGACAGAAATATGCCAGCATACACAGACACCACAAACATTTGTTTCCAAAATTGGTTACAAAGTGTATTAATTAAAAACTGGTCATTGTAAGCTAATAGCAAACTGAATTATTTTTTGCAGATAATGACAATTTATAAAAAGGAAAAAACTATATATATGGGACATAAGAAGTTGAAGAACCAGGATTTATGGACGTTAAGGGAAGAAAAAAGTTTAACCAGTATTCATGGATGCAATGGTTTAGCATTTACATGTTTATCATTTTTACGCTTGCACACAGATTTTGAAAGTTCCAAGTGTGTAGAGTCACTGTACATTGCTTTCCATAATATTGAAAAAATCCTGCAGAGATCAATAATCGGGAAAAAATTTGACATTCCTACATCTTGGAGAAAAAATATTTTACACTAGAAAAAGAATAGCACAAAAACAAAGAGGAGAAAAAACATTTTGCACAGCCCCCTCCTTAAGCTAATCGCCTCTCAAGAAAACTTGATAAATATCTGGAGGAGTATGACATTGCAAACCTAAAATACTATTATCCACTAAAACAGTCTCTATGGCTGTGCACTACATCAAAAACAAAACATGGCATACTTTTAATATTGCTTACATATACTTGTTTTGTTTAATGTTTTCATTAATTATTCAATTTCTGTACTTCATGTGTTTGTACACTGAGCTGAATAATTAAGATGATATGTTTTGAAGCAATGTTTTAACCCCCTCCCTCCCCCATATGACTTTTTTACTTTGCAAAGCTGTACATCCCAGATTTTTGGTTGTTTATGCATAGACGGTCTTTGGTTATAAATTATTTACTTCCAGTCATTTTTTGAAGCGTAAGCCTTTGTCATACTTTCGGCTGTGGTGACTTCCTGTCACTATGCTTTTGTTTCCCTTTGGTTAGCTAAACAATGGTTCTAATGGAATAGCAAGCAATCTAATCTATTCCTGAAATTGTTAAATTATATATAGTATATCTGGAAATGTAAAAATAAACTTCTAGAAATGTGTTATTCAGTTCAAAAAATAAACTGGTTGCATGCAGAATCTCAGAGAAACAATTGCATGTACATGCAGGAATGGACGGATGTTGCAGCAGCAGAAGTTTGGGCCTGGACATTTCAGTTGCATTTTTAAAATGATTTTAAATAATGTATGTATTCTTAACAAACTGTTACATGAGAGGGGGCAGAGCATGAAATAATATTTTAGTTTTGGAAACTATACAAAGATGTGTGTTTCAGTTCAGTAATTCAATACCTTTGATGAGCCATTATTAATAGCACACTAAGGGTTAGATTTGAATAGATTCCTAGTGAGATTGATGCATTCTTAATTAAAAAACAAACTTAAAAAGTTTTACTGCTACTAAATTATACATATGTTTGGTATAATTTATTGTAAAACATTAATTTTGTTGTGAAAATAGTTTTATACAAAACAGTGAAAATTTGCCAAAATCCTTGTATTCTCTAAGACAGACCGGAAACGGAAACGAGACAAAAACAAAAGATTTTTCAAGTTAGCGTGGGGGAAAGCTATTGTTTAAGCTAGTCTGTGATTGGTTGCTGGCAATGTTTGGGGATTTTGACCAGTTTGTGACGTAGGCTTGTCTTAGAGAATGTGTTGCCAGTGATATGCTAGTTTCCATTGTTATTTAAATGTACTCATCAGGGAGGTAATCCATTACAAAATATCGCTGATCCACAGTAGTCTGGTTTCAGGCTACACCAAGTCACAGTCCTTAGAGGGACTTTGACCAAGTACAGGCTAAGATTTAAGCTAATCCCAAATGTTTGCATATCAGCTATACCCAATTGTGTTCACTCACAGGAGGGCCCAACAGTTATAGCACAGGCCACAGTGTTGAGGGTCTGTGCACTGGCTAAGAACACCCAAACTTGTTTCCCAAGGGAGGCAGCAATTATGAACAAACAAATAAACAGCAATGGTACAGTGCCATAACTACACTGTTAACCAAAATAAACCAACCACAAATTATCGAACCAACCACCATATATTTTTCTCCTTTAATATTTGTTTTTTCATTCCTTTTCCATGTTTTATTGATTTATAATGCTTATTTTTTTTTATTAATATCATCAGTTTTTTCAATTGTTTTTTTTAAAACCATTGTGGTGCTTCCGATACGAGTTTGCTGATAGTTGATAGAATGGAATTTTTGTGACGTTGATTGATACACTCAGAAGCAAAACATCACATGTGCAAATTTACATTACACCCCAAAACAGCATGCACACGAATGCGAAACACCATATCTTTGACTTCTGGAGAAGTAGTCTACTAGTATCCCACCAGTCATCACTCAGTACACGCTTCCACACTGATTGGGTCGTTGTAGTAGAGCATACAACAACTCCAATGTGGTTCGCTGTCTACGACATGCACTAATAAAACTCTGCATTCTGTAACGCCGTTATATACTGTTTCTGTGCTTTTCAAATAAATCGGTCCGTCTTTGCTCGCTTTTTAGTGCACGTCGCTTCATAAATTTGAACGAAACATGTCAGCAGCAGAAATTTTGCGTTCGTAAACAGCTGCTTAACAAAGTCACCGACTGATGGCACCCCTTACCCGTGCTAAGGACTGGCCCTCCCAATGCATGGTCTAGTCAAAATGCAAACATCAGCTTAAATCTTGGCCAGTACTTCATGTAGCATGAACATTACTAATGTCAAGCATTATAATGCCGTGAACAAACAAACATGCCATTCACTGCTAAGTCAGCTAGCTACACACATGGAGCGCTATGCTAGACCCCCCCCCCCCCCAATATAACTTACTGAACCACCCAACACCGTTTTGTACACATGCAGTAGTCGTGGATTATTTTCACAGATATTTTTCATATCGCATTAAACCATTCATAATAGCAGAATATAAAAATGAAGCAGAGCATCATGGGTATTTTTTAGTTGATTGTGTCTAAGCTACTTTAAAATCACCTTCCATCTACCCTTCCACATAAACTTCTACAGTTTATAACACACATTATGAAAAGTTACTGATTAAGTATTTCAATGTAAAATGTTGTAGTTTGGGTGTATTTGAAGACTGAACTTTAGTTTTTTGTCATTATTAAAATGGGAATTTTGTTTATGTTTGAGCTTAACCCCACTCATAAAGACAGGCTCTTTTTTCGGATTAATAACTCGCTGTTTATGTGAATTTTTGGAGTAACTCCCTGTGACTTTTTGGAGTAACCAGCTGTTTATGTGACTTTTTTTGGTGGAAAGTCAGTTGCTGAGTATTTTGGGGGTTGCACACTGTTCAAAGGTTCAGTAGTGAATGTCTTGTTTGTTTGTTCAATGTATTATAATGATAGACATTGCCTTTATACGAACAGGAAGTAGTACAGAGTCTCATTCAGTCAGTCCATTTTTATCTCAAGAATAATGTCACAGAATGTGCTTGTAATGATTGTCAAGTTTAGTATAGTTATGAATAAGAATAGTTATGAATATAATAGTCAAATTTTCGAATGGACATCAAGTACAATGGTATTTTGGGTGATTAGCCTGGGCTCATGTTTGCACAAACTTCGTTAGCGCCCCTGATAAGGGTCTAGATCGTATTTTGAAAACAGGTCATCTTATATGTTTAATAACCTATTGCATTACACTATATATTATTAAGTCAACAGTATCAAGTGCATGATCTGTTGTGATTTCAAAAACAAATTAACCCAAAACTTCATATTATTTCAAGATATATAATTCCATATTTCAAATTTTTCAAAATCTTGTATTTTACGTTTACCTACAATTTTACTGGCTTAAAATTGAAGCAAACTGAAGCGAGGGAGGAAAAAGAGGAGAGCTGTCAATCCCAATGTGCCATTACTGGGTATATCTGTGACATGAAAAAAAAAATGACCATTTTGTTCATGTAATGAAAAATAAAATGATCATTATAATACCCATTAAAAAAATAGATTGTCACCCACTCCATCATTAAATAAAAAAAAACTATTATTCTGACCAGTGTAAAAATAGTGCTCATTATAACTACCAGTTGGAAATTACTGGTCAATATTTTGACCATTAAAAAAGTTCTGGTTGATATTCTGGCCATTAAAAAAATAGTGGCCATTATAATGGCCAGAAGTGACTTTTTAAAGGGGTCTGAGGGGTGAAAAAAACAGAGTTAAAGTGAAATGAAAAATTATTATAACCTCCTCACTAACCTAAAAGTATGAATTAATATTCAAAAGTTGTGAAAATTAAAACTTTCCGAAGAGCGACGGAATTTCCGAAAGTAATCCGGACGCTGTTCTGATAAATTTAAGACAACTCTTAAATGACGGGAAAGAACCACTGGCCTATAGGCTGAGACATCTTGGTTTTATTCCTGATACACAAGGAACTACTGCAGTACTTCAAGCCAGCAGATTCTATGATCCAGACAATAAAATATTCCATACAATGTTACCTGACGAGTCATTTCCACCTTCTCCATTTCGCAACAATGAATGGTTACATTTCCTCAGGCTTATTGGACTTCACAAAGATGTCTCACAACAAGACTTCATAAATTTTGCCAAACAGATAGAAAAAACAAAACACAGTAGTAAAGAATTGGCATTGTCACAGTCGAAGATGTTGATCAAGTTTATGACGTGCAACACACACTTCCATAATGCTCTTTTTTTTCAAGAAATATCAAACATAAAATTTGTGCCGGTAGATAGCGTTGATGGGGATTTACTCAAAATATGTCCAAAACAGTGCACAGAGGATTTTACATATTTTAATAAATCCATTAAATTGAGCTATGCAAAGTTGGTGTGGACGGTAGCCCCCCTCTTGCCAGATTGGGCTGATCCATGTGACCATCAAATTGACAAAAAAATTGTCAAATTACTCTGTGAAAATCTTAATCTGCAGCCACATCCTCCACTGAAGTTAGTATTGGAGCATTGCCAAATTTTATCAAACACTTTTGTGAATTCTAACTCTCACGAGGATATTTATGATAGACATGGTGCACGCAGCGATAAAAAAGTCAGATCAGTGTGGGAAAACATTTACCAATATTTAATGGAACAATGCGAAAAAAACACTCGTTGTATGAATGATTCGATGTGTAACAGCTGTAAAATTATAAAGCTGAAATTAGAAAATGTTCCTATTATTATGGTGGACGAGTACAACAAAATTGTTAAGGCTAAACAAATAGTAATGAAAATACCTGATAACAAATTAGAACCATTTATTTATAGTATCCCTCTGGATTTTGGACCTTATGCCTCTCTTTTTCATCTTCTTGGCGCCACAGAAAATATGACTGAGGTGCAACTTGCCGGTGTTTTAGAGGACATATATACACGTAGTTATCTTACAGAACTGGATCCCAATACTCTTATAACAGCATGTCATGTCATCTGTCTTCTATTCACCTCTCTAAAGGATACACAAAGACAGAGTCACACAGTGGAAACATTTGATAAATATTTGCAGTATCACAACTTGTATCTTATAAGTACTGAGAAGAAAATTAAATTATCATCTGAGCTTGTCTTTCATGATATTCCATGCAACATTAAAAAAGTTAAAGGTCTTGGACGTGACTTTCTTGTTGACTTCAGAGAGTGTGGTTTACATGTCTTCACCGGAGATCTACTAAAGTTACTACCAAAAAGACACCGGCCCACATACTTGAGCAGTATTGTTAGAAATGAAATAGTGAATCCACAGCCATGTAAGGATCATCCATCATGCCATGTACAGCAATTATATCAATGTATGCTGTCCTCGGAAGAATTTTCTGAAGCGATACACAACATTTTAATAAAAGAAGATCATATAGACATGGCAGAAGCAATTAAACATAAGCTTCAACAAGTAACAGTCATGTGTCTTGATAAGGTTTATATAGAATTAATCAATGTCGAGTCAAATACGAAAGTTGTGAACAGCATGCGCATTGAACAGGTGCACCTAGGATATGATAAAAGAAAATCAATGTTGTATTTACATCATGATTCTAATCAGAAAAGAATGTTTATTAGTGAACTGACTAAAGTAGTGGCAAAACTGCTTGGAGGGAGGGCATTTAGTATACAAATGCAAATACAAGATCTATTGCTGTGTCAAAATTCTGATGGAATCTTTGCTTACCTTCTAGAAAATGGCTATGTAACTGATGAAGGTAATTATTCATACTTCATCCCTCCTGTTGGTATCGAAATACCGGAGTCAGATCTGCATTTTCTGAATCATAATCCTAACCACTACTTCAAACCTGGAGAGTTTGTTGGGTATCAATTAGACATCATTGAGAACCAATCTACTTACATGTATGCACAAATTGTGAAAGAAGTGAAGAAAACACAAGATAACCAATCTACTTATTTTATACAAATGTATGAAATTAACATTGGGAAGGAAGAAACTGTAGTTGTTACATCACTCGATTTGTACAAAATTAAACAAAAGAAACATGGTGACATAGTTCCCACTGAATCTACATACAGCAGTCAAGCAAAAAGAGCTAGAATGGATAATAAACCACTGCAAGAAATGTTTGAAGAAATTACAAAACAACTTGAAAGTATTTTATCAGATTCTACTTTAACAGAGGAACAAAAAAGAAAGGCAATTAAGAGATTATACCTACTCTGGCATCCAGATAAAAACATTGGCAATGAAGAGTATGCTGGCGAAGTGTTTAAACACATTAAAAATGAGCTTGATAGATTAGAGAAAGAGCTTTCAAAATCGCAGTACAGCTCAGGTAGTTCCAGAGGTTCATCTGGTGAAGGGTTCCGCTACTCTTATGACAAGTGGGATTGGGAGGCTAGAGCTGACCGTGAACGAGAACAGCGTTGGTTTTCTGATAGAAGTTCATCTTCAGATAGAGGAAAAAAGTCGTCTTATCCTTCATATTCACGATTTAGGACTAAAACAAAATCAAACCCTACAGAAGGGAAACGTTGGTTTCGACAAGCAAATGCAGACTTACATGCTGCAAGCAAAGACATGAAAGGGGACCCGTCTTCTTTCGAGTGGGTTTGTTTCAAGTGTCAACAGGCTGTGGAGAAGGCATTGAAGGGTGGGTTTTATACAGTTTTGGGCTACCTACCTGATTCAAATACACACAACATACTTTCTCTGGCTTCTAAGCTATCTACACATATCAGTACAGATGTTACAAATGATGTCATAGCATTGTTGAATCTTCGTTGTGACCATCTCCATCCTCGTTACCCTGACATGTATGGAGGAACCAGAATACCAAATGATGCATATACACAGGAAACAGCAAAGAAATCAATTGGATATGCGAAACGAATTTTAGATGTGGTTACCAATTTGTCCTAGATTCATTCACTAAAGAATGTGATTTCGGGAGAACATTGGTTAGTTAAAGTCTGGTACTTATGCTTGACTGGGCCTGGTTGATGCCAGGATAGCACATTAAATTAAATGATGGCCACAGAAACCTGCAATGTAATCCCAAACATGAATATGGTTTATTTGGTATAATGTGCTATATGTCAGCACTTGCACTTGCAATTTGAACATAAAAAAGTCAGGAGAGACAAACAGTGACATTTAATGCCTGGCACATAAATAATAAAAAAAAATCAATGTTTATTAGCTTTTGCAATTTAATGTATTCTTTGTATTCAGTGACAGTGAAGAGAACTTGCCATTACTGCAGGATAGCTCCTCCATCTATTAGAAAATGATTACTAAAGGCGTATGCAACACAAAAAAAAGATGTATACATATGGCTACGTACAACATTAAACAGAACTAAACTAATTTAATTTTACACCATCCAGACGAACTATTATTATGAGTTAGCAAAGCAGCATGGATAACTGATTTGTAACATTGTCAACTCAACAGACTAATTAAATTTGATTTTATACCATGGCCAGACATAACTTTTGTGCAAATTGTCTAATTTCCCGATTTGACACTATGCGCACAATTTTAAAAGAGGTGTCCAGGCTGATTAATTCACAAAGGCTTCTCACATATCAAAGCAATAAAGTAGCATCTCAGATTTGGTGGAGCAATGTACAAGAGAAGTAATCCAGACATAACTGAAACTAATGATAAAGTGCTATATAGTAACAAATCCATTCTTAGTTGTGATGTTGTAGCGTTGGAATGTAGCAGTGTCTCGTTTTTTCGCTGTTCATTCCAATACAGTAAAACACATGTAGCTACACTACTTATAATGGCCACCAAGTAGGTCATCGAAACTAGATTTCCATAGGGTTACACCCTCGTCAATTACGAAGTCAACACTAATTGTAAGAGAAAAAGCAACAGAGGTTAAAAACTGGACATGGTTGTTTCCTAGTTTGCTACACTGTTGAAGATAATCGACAGAAAGTCTGCAACTATTGTCTGGCTTTCGTATATTTATAAAGCTACAATTGTAACAGCAGCAAATGAAATTTATAGCCGAATGCCATCTTTTTATCAAATATAATTGTGAAAATAAGTGATCTCAAACATGGGGCTTGTTACTTGTACCTTTCGATATTTTCTATTTTGAATGTTGAATTACAAAAAATACATCCATATAATATGGTGTATCATTACGAAAAAATTATCATTTATATATAAAATATAAAATTTGTTTACACTAAGCGCAAAATCCTGCTTGTTACATAACCATAATATTTGTTATACTGACACAATTCATATGTTGAGTTTCTTCACAGGTTGGATCACAAAGATGTTTGAAGAGCATAAATAAAATCTTGTGTGGTTTGTCTATAAATAAGACAAGTATAGAACAATATTCATGGCATGCCATTCACTATAATAATTTGTTCCTGTTTAGGTTATTAAAGACTAATGCCGGAGATGACTTTTAGTACTGCAAGCTGCAGTTTTGAGTATGTGAGACTTAAAAGTCACGATCTATAGTGCTGAGCACAGAGTCTCAGAAAACACTTTCAGCAATCTTGTAATAACCCTATTGTTATACATTATCCACTCAAACTGAGTAGTATATGACAGCAGTAACATGTTTCCCTATGTTCTTTGCATTGAAATGAATAAGCCAAGTTTGAAGTATTGTGGCACTATTTCTTCTATGGAATGTTCATTTCTTTGCAAGGAAGAATGCAGATACGTGTATAAATTCCTACAGATTTGTAGCACGCAGCGTAGCTATAAGAGACTTGCATTCATATATTCCAATTTCGGTTTTATGAAACACATAATAAATGTAATTTGACATCGAAATAAGTAACGGCAGACAAGATTGACAATTTAGAACCAACCCAACGCATTTGTTCATAATTACCTTTGAAAACAAAGGAATACAACTGGTAATGTTTAGGCTCTTGTTGTGTACATGTATCAACACTGTGTGTGTTAACATTAATTGTTGATATTCCTATATACATGTATAATACATTTCAGTATAAAGCATAGACGTAACGGTCGCCCAGTGCAATACAGTAATATTAATTATGAAAAAATGATATCTAATCTGATGAAAACTAATCTATATTTGATGCAAATGTTTAGTATGTAGTTCATTTGAAACCACATTTGTTTTGGTTTTGGGAATTTTCCTTATATAGTATTTCATTAATACAGCGTCATATCTGAACACTGGTTAATAGGATATGTATTTGTCAATTATTATAAGCATATTTTATCAGCTCAAGTACGACAGCCTGTTAATTAGTATTAGTACATTTGTAAATGTGTGCCAACTGAAATGGTGTTTGCTTTAGAAGAACATTTCAGTAGTTTATATTATGATTTGTGATGAGATAATGGGTAATTTTAGTAGAATCTACATGTCAATATATATATTGTAAGATTTATTTTCTGTTTTATATATATGATTAAAAACAAGACAATTTGCTGCAGATTTAATCTTATTATTGTAGTATATGATTTTTAGAATATAAAATATTCATTACATTATATATACTTTGCATTTCTCCTATTTCATTTTACTCCAAGCAGTTTGCATTGATTCTATTGTATATGCATCAGTAAATCAAAACCTACAACATGGTAGTAGGCTCTAAATCCGAAATGAGTATATACACTGTACACTATTGTTTGCAACAGAACACAACAACTAAATCGCATGGCTTGAATACATGCATTTCAAAATTGATCGGTTCTGGTATTGGTCTCAATATGATTGTGTCTACTCTTGAAGTAATACTTGTGATATGTTTTACACTGGTTCCTGGTGTTGTATAATACCAGCCCTGCAGCTAAGCTAGTCACTGTATAGTCAATGTGGCTCGTTGCACAGGCAATGATACACAGCGGGCTCAGCATGTGACCACTATACCGATAGAGCTTGCTCTAGTCAGGGGTATCTGCAGGCAGGATTGCGTCTAATACGCAACACTTAGAAACATAACGACATGTATCTCGACGAGGCAAGTACAGAGACGTCTACCAACTGTTGAATTTACATACAAATACTGTAGTTAAAATTCATGCCTTGGATATCGGTTTGATGTGATTACTGTGGCAAAATATTTGCAATGTATATACGCAACTAAAGCTACCTATTTTGGTACAACAATACCTTGTTGTGTATGAACGATTTACTGATCAGTATATAATGTGTTATTTGCATACAGGATATGTAGTGTATAATGTGTGTATTAGTATTAGTAACTATTCATAATCGACAAACGATAAATAATACACGTCTGTGTTTTTTTTATTTAATGTATTATTTGTTCACAAATCATAATGATTTTTAACAGTTTTTATTAATTTTTGTATTTTTAATTTGACAGTTCAGCTGCATTATTTTTTAGTTTTATCATTTGTTCATGTTTTTGTGGATACAACTATTATTCTTTCCCCAACCCTACAACACATGAAGACGTAGAATATGACTTTTAATGAATCATATTTAATGTCAGTGGTACTTGAATTCATGTTTCAGTTTACTACATCTTTTCATAACTGATTTTTTTTAAAAGTGTTTTTGTTTGTTTTAATCTTATGTTACTCTGTATGCACGTATGGCATTGGTCTGCTTTATGGCGTTTTGGTTTGGACTTTTTATAATTCAAAACTTTGAGTATTGGTCATCACCGAATACAATGTGTATTATTTAGTGGTAATGTTTGTATACATGTATTTTGTTACAATTAGTTATGACTTTATTGAAGTTCAATAGATTTACCTAGAATACGTTTATAACCACAGCAGGGCAAATATATTTTTCATTTGTTTGACATTCTACTCGATGTTTATATGATCATTAATTTCTTTTAAAAGTTTAAAATTTATTATTGACAAATAACAACATGTACCTTTTCTCATTTTGTGATATGGTTAGCAAATTGTATGATGACTTCACCTTGCCAATACATATATGCACTCGTAATAGCTATAGCAATAAAGAGTTATTTAGTGAATAAATTGTTATTTTCATATATCTTTTAAAGTTATATTTCTGGCCCTTGGAAGATCATAAATGTGATGTGATATGCCACTGGGGGATGTAAATATGTCAAACCGCCAGTATAGAAAACAATTATGTGCTGAATAACCGTTGAATGATTGTGTCTCTTTTATCTCAACCTGTCAAACAAATACGCAATCAATCTTTACAGTTTGGTTCCTATAGGAGCATGTATTCTCCAAATTGTTTACTAGAAGGAGACATTTATGTACATATTGCAGATAACTTACTTTAGTGACTCTCTAATGTTTCAAAACCTAGTTCCTACTAAGGTGTTTTAATTGGATATTTTAAAAGACAATTAAATAATTTACTAATATTAACTACCAATTACTATGAATAAATTTTTTAATGTTGTTTATTTCATTAGCTGCTACCAGTTATTCTATACTTATGTTACCAATGTCTTTACAATTTACCCTCTATAATTTTTTTTTTATCGTAGTTGTATTTGAATTGTTATAATTTTTTTATATTTACAAATTATTTGCATTTTTCTCGAAATTACATTAATTAGTCTGTCATTTATTTCATGTTATGTAATGTTTTCTCTCTGTTAATGTATAATTTGCAAGCCAGACTGTCTAACAGGTGACCCCTTATAAAATGAGGACATTTCATTTTTTGAAAGCAAATACAATGTAACAAAACTAAAAGACGTAAAGAAATCATTTGTGTGTTCTCATAAATTACAAATGATGCCATATTTCCCTATTTCGGTTAGTATCTATATTTCGGCTATTTCTCTGTTCACATACAGTGGTTGTCAAAACATTGTCATCGTTTTATTTATGATCTAGTATGACTAGAATGTACATGTCTTTGATTTCAATTAGCTATAATCATTCATGTAATTTAGACTCTAAAACAATCCCTTTGTCCTACCCTGACATGTTGAAGTGGCCCTATTTCTAATGCAGGCAAGCTTTGGGACTTCAAGTGTCAAAATCTTCCCTCAAATCTACAGACAGTTTAAGCTTGGCTGACATACGTGTTTTATACTAAAAGAACCAACTACAAAACTTGGTGTGTTTACTGACTGCCGTACATATGTGTGTATGCGGGTTTACGCCAACTATAATGTGAACCTCATTTCTACCTAACTGAGCGTATTCGAAGCCAGCGATCCATTGATTATTATTGTTCGATTTCGACACTCATCGGTAGAAACGATAGGAACACTCGTAAATTGTACAGTTATGAATGAAATAAACTTGAATTAGATGATACGTCTAAATCATGGCAGTTGTGTTGCATAATTGTATTATTATTATAGTAATAGCAATGAAAAATAGTACTAATCGATTTATTTTTATTTAGAACCTTAGTCGTTTACATATACTCAAACTGGCAGGTAGCGCTGATGAAAACTGATGATTTGTTTTGATTTAAATTTTTCATGATAATTAATAATAATCGTCATGCCCATAGCAAGAAATTGGCTTGGGGGGGGGTCTTTTTAATCTCTGAGGGCCCAACAAGCGCAAGCTTCCTAGGGGGTCCGGGGCATGCTCCTCCTGACAATTTTTAAAATTGAACTTTCTGAAATGACATTTCCTGTGTTTTTGAGAGGATTTCAAAGGAAAAATTAGTGACACTCGCATAACTGCTTCAGACAATATTTTATTGGATGAAAACGAAAGGTTGAGTATATCAGTTATGAAATGGCTTCTAGATTTTAATTAGTCTTAATATAAAGCATAGATAATCATGTTCTAACCCAATAGCTTTGAGAGTCTTGACTTAATTCTCAACCTAACACCTAACAGCCATAGCAGTCTGAATTCTTATCTCACAGCTAACAACCTTACTTAGTATTAACTTCAAGTTAATATTCTTAACCTAACATCTAACTGCCTTAATCACGGAAATCAAGGAAATACGACACGCCTGATTGGCTGAAAACGAGTCTGCACACTTGATTCACCCAGAATTCTGTGCGAATCCCCCTTGATTCTGGCTGCTGGCCATTTTCGTTCATGAAATTGTCGGATATTATACGAAAACGCAGGATTTGTGAAGTTTTGAATAAAATCAAGTAATGAACAATGGCTATTACCGCAACACTCGATCCCCTCTGAACTTTTTATTTTGCATTTTAAGGTAAGAAATTGACATTTGAAACCGACAGGGTGTCAATTTACTAGGTGCAATGTTTCATAACTTTATCATTTATAAGTGTATAGCGAATAACTTTTTTAAAGAAAATAGTATTTATTGATTTTCAGCCCCAAGTGACTGTGTGTTCCAAATACTCATACCAGCCAAAAAAGCCAAAATACTGTGGAATACTTTATATTCGCTGGAATTAATTTTCGCTGAAAAGGCTTTTTGGGCGTTTTGTGTGGAATTTATTTTCACTGATTTTTGACGAGTTTAATTTGAAATATAGGTAAAAAAGTATATTCGATGGATTTTATTTTCATGGAAACATCCCTTCAGTGAAAATAGCAAAAATAAATTCCAAGCGAAAATAAAGTATTTTACAGTAATTAGTATGGAACCCTTTTCACCAAAACAAGTTTTATTTATTTATCCATGTGTGGAATTGCAGCATCGTATCACACGCTCAGAAGAAACAACACTAACACAACAGTATATTATATAACTTCATTGACTTATTATTCAATGTAAGTATAAACAGAGGTACATTACTTGGGGTTTGCAACGCGCATAGTACTGTATGGTGACATCATGTCAAGATCCCATTGAAGTCTCATCTCGTAGATAGCGAGACTGAGGCTACGACCTTCTGACATGATATATATCAATGTTCAAGGTTTGTAATGAAAAAATAAAACTTTTCTTGCCACTATCGTAGTGAAAAATGTAATACATCGAAAATGTACAGAAAATATAGTTCTCGTAATCCGTCATATCGTGGGCAGCTATTTTGATCCACCTGGACATCCCAGTATCCTAGTTACCTCGGGCATGCGCATTCGCATTTTTTCTGAGCTGGAACGCTTATGCGAGAGCGAGATTGTAACGGGATCTTGGTATCATGTCACCGTAGTTGCAAACCCCAAGTAATGTACCTCTGGTATAAACAATAACAATAAAAATGAATACACATTAAACTAAAAGTTGAGTATGGTAACTGACGAAAAAATACGATCGGTGACCATAAAACCCAATCAGGATGGCCTAGAAAGAACTATAAAACGCATGCCATAAAACAAAATTCAATGATAAACATGGAGCATAATTCATTCAGGGCCACATAGAAATCCCAGGTTAGGATAAGAGATCTTCACTCAATCACAAACTTAACAAAGTGTGACCCAATGAGCAGTCATTCAAAAAGTCCCCATATTGCAATCGGATTATGTGAAACGATGTTTACAATAAATTTCCCAATCCCATGTGCACACACTATTACTCACGAATTAATCAACCAAACGACCAGTTCTATCTTCCCTTGAACGCGATTAGAAGCAACGTCAATTTCCTACAAGGCGCGCGACGACACAGCAGTTCACTTCCAGCTTCACTCCACGAGCAACGCAGTCCGATCTTCAAATCGGTTTTCAGATGCCTCAATTAAGTCCGACACTTGACAAACCTTACAGCACTCACATCGGAACTATTTTCAGCCCTTGACTTCAGGATTCAAGTTCAGCACTCAATTCTATTACATCAAAAAGCACATCAAATCTGCGAAGCGATCATTGCAGTACCGGCGACGCACAGACCATTTCCGCTCATGAGATTTGTTTTCCCTAACTCCTTCGACCTTTGATCTTATCGCTCTGAAAAGGTTTCTACCCTAAATTTACAATTTCAAATTACAACTCAATGCTCTAAATACATATTTAAATTCAACATTGAACAATTCGATGTCATTAAACATGGTTCACAGAAAAAACCTAATTCACCGTTTTCCAACTCGTCCTACATATTTCTAACTTAGAGGGCGATATACTTGTATCTAAAAAAAATGCATAATCACTGCACAAAGCAGCTTTGCATAGAACTCGTTTGTATATTCGAATATGTTCGAACTACAAGACACCGTCCTTTAAAAAAGTTATACAAAAGTCACTTGGTTACTTAATCACTTTAATAAGACGTTTCACGCCCTGACTCCGAATAAAATGTTCATTTAATTTGATTAAAATATAAATGACTTGCGGTAGAAAAATGCAATCTTTTCCTAGATGCCAAAGCATTAGGTTGTACAATAAATGACTAACTTTATAAACTTACTAAAACCTTTGTGTTCTCTGGCTGTTAGAAGCGGAAAATCGAACCCGTTCAAGCCAGAAATAGTATTGAAATATTGACCAATTTGGATAATCAAAGTGAATGGTTGAACATTATTGGGCAGTAATTTGGGCTCAGACGTACTTTGACATTGATATCGTGCATTTGCCCAGAACTGATGGAGTACTGATTTTCACATACATTTTTAGTTTTGTTTTGTCATAAAAAAGACAGTAGAGCGAATTTTGGATAGTATTGAGTATGTACTGAAGACCATTATTAAAAAAAAGATAGCGACTATGTTCCTTTAAATAGACTTGATTAAAGGAATTATTAGTAATGAACATAATACGCTGAAAGCTTTTTTGTTAGGCAATGATCACAGCAAAATGTCTAAATGAACTAGTGCAGTTAGGTCGCGAAATTTATACCGAAAATGATCAATAGGAATGCGACAACGACTGGCATTGGCAGTGCTAACAGTAAAGCCAGTCGATAATAGCCGAAGTGAATACATACATTTCTTCCATCTGAAAATAATGGGCTTCTTGGGTTTGTATAGGTACCACTTCTAAAGTGTCCAAATGAAACTTAGAAAAAGAAACTTTCCAAAAACGTTGCCATCATTGTTAAATGTTTAACCATATAAGGCAAGTTTAAAATTAGTTGTTTTCTGTTTTTACATTTATTCTAGCAGTAAATTTATGCTACTATGTGTGACTTAGAATTATCTTACTATGAACTTCAGTGGTAATCATAGAAGTTGGAATGTTAACTAAAAATTCATTCAAATTAAGCATTTCTGTTATTCCTCGACTGATCCCCATCTTGGTTGTGTATGGTTGTGTATGGTTGGTATTTGTTCAGACTTGGTTACATACATTGCACAATATGGCAGTGGCTGATCCAGCAAAATGTATTGGGGGGGGGGGGGCAAGCGTCGCTTAAGATATACGGAGCGAAAATCGCAGAGAAGCTTTGCGTAATCCAGATGATATAAATCGTCATGCGTTTGGGGGCATGACCCCCCCCCCCCTGCCCCCCCCTCTGGATCCGCCACTGCAATATGGGACCTTGATGTTTGACATGCCCTAACCGATAACGTTCAAACCTTGTATGTATGTGCATTCATTCGAAAATCAGATTCAACATGACTGAATGACAGCCATTTTAATTTCATCAATCAAGTATTTCTTATATTCTGGAATTACGTCTCATTACATACATTGTGTTTCAATGAATGTTGTTCCAAAGCCTTATCTCAGACTCCAGTTGACCAATCAGATTCAGACAGACTTCATAAATATGCATAATTCCATGCATGTGCACATTTATTTATTTAATAAACAATGTGGCTGAATGGGGCTATTCTAGTTGAAAACACATCGAAAATCAAATTATTTCCATTACGAAATCTGATCTCTGTCATACTTGGAGAGCTACAATTTATTGGTATGGCACATACATTGATTTTATTGTTGTTTTATTGAATAATGTCTTAGCTTATTTTGTCTATGTAAAATATCTTTCACCAAAAATTCAACATCAAGTTATTATGTTGTTATTCTAAACAGAATAAAACACTGCATACCTAGATAATGTTATTCCTCGTATGTAAGGGCATTAAATGTCAATACATTATCATTGGGTTTGTAAATATTTAGGTAAATATTGAGAAAACAGTTGCCAGAGTATACCACGTTTTCCTCAATTTAGCCATTTTTGTGCTTGGGATTTACTTGCCAATATACTATATATTTACACATTGTTGGTAAAAGTATGTTATGCACCACCATATATAAAAAAAACCTCATGGATAAGCTATTTATACTCGTGCCATGCATTTATAGTACTCGGCCTCGCACCCTATCTTGTGAGTACATTGTATAATTATAAAAGATATGCTCAGCTGCAGTAACAGAAGATTTATATAATTATGATTGCCATTCTTCCTAAAAGCAAAGTGTAGCATGTTTAGTTCTTGTTCAAAGTCCGAAACAGCCCGTTGTTTCTGCATTCGCCCATTCGCCCATCCGCCCATCCACCCATCCATTCATCCATCCATCCACCCCTTTATTTTGGGCATTCCTTTCAATCTGACGCATATGCACATGTATTGATTTTGTGATCTGATCAGTGATGGTCTACTGTCGGCTATTTTAGATCTAAAAGTGCACCAAAATGGATTCATTGCAGATATACTTAAGCTGATTTTGTTCATACTTATTATGAAGCTTATCCATGCTGTGTGCCTGATGTATATCTAGTGTACAAAATGGCCAACTTGCAGCTGTTTTTTTTAATGCACTAAAATGTGCGATTTGTTTCAACTTAAACTTTCAACATGTTGTATATCTGATGTATGTCCAGTTTTGCTAGTCGCCGTTCGGGGACTTTTGACCTTTAACCTGTGTCCGTGCGTCCGGACCTGTATTTTAAACATGTCTGGACCAATCACAATCAAACTTCACATATGCATCATACATAATATTAATACATATGCAAATTAGTTTGTTTCACGATCTGATTCAAGATGGCCGAATGGTGGCCAGTTTTGTACTAAAAAATCATTGAAATCAAGCATTTATGGGTAAATTTTGTTTAGACTTGGTACATACGTTGGACATTATGGGACCTTTATGCATATTATTTTATTTTGCAAATTCAATTTAATATGGCCGACTGGCGGCCATTTTGTTTTAATGAATGCAGTTCTTGTGCCATATCTCTGCCATGCTTCGACTGATTATGATAAAATTTTATATATTCATTATACATCATGATATAGATATATTGGTTTGACTATCTGATTCAAAATGGCCAAATGGCAACCATTTTTTGTGCTAAAATATCATCAAAAATCAAGCATTACTGGCAGTCCAGAACTGGATCTTGACGTTTATGGATGGATTTTGTTCAAACTTGGTACATACATTAGAGATTATGGGTTCCTTATGCACGTCATTTGACTGGCACCCATTTTGTTTAAATGAATGCGCTTTTAGAGCCCTATCTCATTTCAAAAATGGCCAACTGGTGACGATTTTGTTTTGATTAATGCTGTTCCAGCGCAATATTTCTCAATATGGAAAAGTACTTAGATACAAGTTGTCAATCATTTTAATTTGAAATCACACACAATTCATACCAAGATTCCCCCTTCCCAATAAATTTAAATGAAATTTTGTGTTCTGGGGTGATTCTCAGATCTGATTAGTTTGGTGTTAAAATCAGTGTATATGAATTGCCAATTGTTCATATAGACCACTTAACAGATTTAAATAAAACTTAGGTCATATGTGATCTGGGTTATTTAAATGTTAAAATGACAAATGGAATGTGAATACTAAAGGTTGAGCAGTCACCATTTTGTTGAAATCGTAACGTGAAATCAAACAAGATACTAAATCATTATACTCCATCATATATTGTATCAAACAAGATACTAAATCATTATACTCCGTCATGTATTGTATCAAATAAGATACTAAATCATTATACTCCGTCATGTATTGTATCAAACAAGATATTAAATCATTATACTCCGTCATGTATTGTATCAAACAAGATACTAAATCATTATACTCCGCCATGTATTGTACCAAGCAAGATACTAAATCATTATAGTCCATCATGTATTGTATCAAACAAGATACTAAATCATTATAGTCCATCATGTATTGTATCAAACAAGATACTAAATCATTATAGTCCATCATGTATTGTATCAAACAAGATACTAAATCATTATACTCCATCATGTATTGTACCAAACAAGATACTAAATCATTATACTCCGCCATGTATTGTATCAAACAATATACTAAATCATTATACTCCATCATGTATTGTATCAAATAAGATACTAAATCATTATACTCCGTCATGTATTGTATCAAACAAGATACTAAATCATTATACTCCATCATGTATTTATCAAACAATATACTAAATCATTATACTCCGTCATGTATTGTATCAAACAAGATACTAAATCATTATACTCCGCCATGTATTGTACCAAACAATATACTAAATCATTATACTCCATCATGTATTGTATCAAACAAGATACTAAATCATTATAATCAATCATGTATTGTACCAAACAAGATACTAAATCATTATACTTCATCATGTATTGTGTCAAACAAGATACTAAATCATTATACTCAATCATGTATTGTACCAGGCTATAATGACCTGGTTTTTATCCATTTTCATTATCGGTTACACTTGTTCACTCCCTAATTTTATCAAATATTTTCCCTGCTAAATTGTATTTAGCTGTATTTCAGGACTGTTTATTTGCCATGCAAAGAAAAGATCATACCAGGCCACGAGTTGCATGGTCATTTGCATGTAGCCTGAATTTGTATTCATATGTAGTCTCATCAGCTTTACAATGCCAAGTGTTACTCATCAGGTATCAATAAAACTTCCTGCATTTGTAGTCTTGGCTAATCCACAGTCATGATTTTTTCACAATTAAACCCACACATAGTAATGGTATCTACATTTGTTGATACACTGCACAGTATAATGGTATTGTGCATCTGAAGAGAAGACTTGTATAATCTTCTAAAATTCGTAATTGGGTAGAACAATTTTTAACAACAAAAAACAAATTACTTGTTCACACTTGCGACGAATGTAGCTCTTTAATTTCACAATAAAACGTTTCTTAGAGTCAAAATATTGGGGGGTCATCAAAATAGAATTTACTTTTACATTACAGGTACAGATATTTCATCAGTAAAAATTGGCGTATCCTCACACGTATTGTATGAATTGTTATATATTAAATGCATTCAATTTTTGGTACAATATCTGTGCATTATGTATGCACATTACTTTCACAATTGAATATATATCGTTGGAAGGAATTGGCCAATGGGAAAATTTACTCCTGGTCTGTCAATCTAAACAGCTTCTAAAATGAGAATCCATTCGAAAGCACTAAATAGCGGATATATCGTTGAAAACTAGTTTTGAAATAATTGCTTATTGTTGAATCATTTTAAATCACGACACAGTTTATGAGTTTAGAGGCTAATTGGAAGTTAAATATCGACAAATAATATATATAACTGAGCTAACAATATTTGTGGATAAATAAACTTTATATTATATATATTATAAATATATTTAATCTGAATACATTAGCTTCAGATAAATTACAGTTAGTTGAGCTGACACCAATATAAGACGTGATTCCATACATAACTCTAGTGAACCTAGTGTATCAGAAATCTTTTCTGCAATAATACTATGATGCTAATGTTAGACAAAATTTGCGGAAATTTAAAACAACACCATGCTGATTAATATTATGCATTGTTCGCTATATAGTTTATTGTTCGCTATATTAATGAATTTAAAAGGCAATAATCCAGCATGTTTCTGAAATGCAATTAATATAATTAAAGAATATAATAATTACAATAAACAACAAACACCATCAGTTTCCTCAACAGAATGGATTAAACATTTCTCTGCCCTTTTCAATATAAATTCAGATTCTATTAATCACAATTCGACTACTAATCAAGAGGTAAAAGAAACAATCAAGAAGCATGATAATACAATTACTAATCCTGATCTTGATAAGGACATCAGTGAGCAAGAAATAAATAGTGCTCTTAAGAACATCAAAACTGGGAAATCACCAGGTCCTGATGCCATCATCAATGAGATGCTTAAGTTTTCAAACACTCTATTAATAACCTGCTTGAAGAGACTTTTCTTTCGCGGTCACGCTAGTTTTCGCGATCACGCTAAAAAGGCCAAATAGACAATTAATTATATTTATTATTGTAAAACAAAAAAAGAAGTCCCAACTTTGCCAGTCTACTAATTGCCTAGCTTCATGCCACTACACGTCTTCCCCTCGGCCATGGCCGCCACTGAGCATCCCCCCAAAAAGGATGCTTAATAACCGAGCTTATCACGTGCAGAGAACATGCAACCCGTCCACGCGATCCGCGCCACACAGAATGCGGCAAAGGCCTTCAGATCTGGCTGTAGTAGGATGGTGAAAGTAATGGTACAGCATTACAACAGTGAATAAGTACTGAGAAATAATTTTAAACTCATAGTTGCTGTTGACACAAGAAGTAAAGTAAGCAAATAACACCGAATAAACGGCAAGGTAAATACTACGTCAAATTATAGTAAACGCCACAGAAAGGATATTAAGTAAGATACTGTTTTGATCATGTTTAGGGTATTTTTATATGAAACAAAAATGTACGGCAAAGCCGTTGCAGCCGGGGTCGCTGCGGCTCGTTCTACGCTGTGAGTATTTCTACGCACGCGTTCCACAATGATGCCAATCAAAAACGATCTAAAGCTGTGTGACTTGTGTATAGAAGGTGGGGTACTTTGGTGCGAAAGTAAAGTCAGTCACTTCCACGGCACTCGGGCATTTTTATCTTGAGATTGATCAAATAACTTGCGTTTGAGAATTTTTCAATTCATTTCAAAAATGTTATTCTCGATAAATTGAGTGATTCACACTGCTTAAACACGGTTACTTAAAAGAGTATCCGTGACTGAAAATAACATTTACTGAGTGTATTTTACATTTTTTTCAGCAAACAATGTTTGTATGTTATTAAGTAGTGTGAAACTTGTTATAATAGATAAAATAAAATATTGCATACTTCAAATATAAGTGTTGTTATTTTGTGGGCGAGCGGATGTGAGTGATGTATGATAGATGTGATTTTGCATGGTGGATGTGTGTTCGATGTGATAAAATAAATAACACATGGTTATTCAGGCAATATCACGATTTGTTGTCTGCCCTCGGGCTGTTGGTCAGGACCATAATATTGATGATGCCCTCGCCTTCGGCTTTGGCATCACCAATATTATGGTCATGACCAACATCCCTTGGGCAGGCAACAAACCATGATATTACCCTCACAAGCATGTGTTATTATTTAATTATGTTATGATTATGTTTTGTGGATCCA
Organism: Saccoglossus kowalevskii; assembly: GCF_978046115.1. Taxonomy (NCBI): domain Eukaryota; kingdom Metazoa; phylum Hemichordata; class Enteropneusta; family Harrimaniidae; genus Saccoglossus; species Saccoglossus kowalevskii. Next base: position 37,692,329 of record NC_140649.1, on the reverse strand, counting down.
AATCAAAGTTTAGAATATGAATTTGGTAGAATTATTTATTTAATGTTAAATATCGATCATGTATCTTGTAACAACGTTTCATTATTATAAAAAAAAGTAGGCCTTTAGCATTGCTAGCTCCCGGTTGTAGCTTCGCGCAATTGCACGCCCTGGTCGTTCCCCGCTACTCGCTCGACTTCTCGCGTCAGTCCTGCGCGCTGTGTCGGTTTTGTTCAGTGGAGAACGACGCGGTGAAATTTACTGGTCATGAAGAAGTTCATTATATTATTCGTAATTTAGTTTTTAAAACGTAGTTAGAAACGCAGTGTATAAGTATTTTCCCAACAAATACACGAGCAGATCCTTGAATTCAACACTACAGCAACGTCATGTTAGGTCAGGTGGTAACCACGTGATGATCACGCCATCACTCGCTTTCTCGTGGACCGCGCTGCCATAGACCTAGACTGGCTAAGTCGGGACTTCTTTTTTGTTTTACAAAAAGAAATAATTAATTGTTCTTTTAGTCCTTTTAGCGTGATCGCGAAAACTAACCTGACCGCTAAAGAAATCCCGACTGGACGCATCTGCGGGCATTTGACTGCTATTAATTATTCGTGATATCATTGATTATTCATGAGTGGGTGTGTGAAAGTAAACATGTCTTTTTAAAGGTTGATTTGATTCGATCGCAGAGATGGATACTTCAACTTGCTAAGTGCAAAGGCGATACTTTCATCCATGTTTACTGAAAACAAGTCGATTTAAATGTCCAATGTACATAACTAATCTTTCACAATCGCTGGGACCTCAGAAGTGAAAGGTCACGAACATTAACATAGACAAGATATGACGTATCAGCTGCACTCCGATTTGTTGTCAATGCTAGTCAACAACTTAATTAGCATAATCACCGGAGTGATTCCGCTCCGGTTTTCACTCCAACGCAGGGGGTCGCCTGCAGATGCGTCCAGTTGGGATTTCTTTCGCAGTGACGCTAGTTTTCGCGATCACGTTAAAAGGGCTAAATTGACAATTATATTTTTTTTTGTAAAACAAAAAAGAAGTCCCAACTTTGCCAGTCTATCGTAGACCCTTTCTCACGTGGCCTGTCTGGAGCCACACCTTCTACAGTTGACCTGATTTCACACTAAGACGTATATTAATAGACGCCATAGTCACCGTTACTGAGAAATATTACGTCATTTGACTGTATTTTTTAGCATCGGCACTGCGTTACTGCTCACAGTGAAGCAAGTGCGCATCATTACTTGTCTTATAAGTTACTACTCACCCTGCTAATATTATTACGAAGTCAATTAATTAGTCTATCTTGAACAAGAGGAAACAGGGAATATTGCCGGCACGTGTCAGGCCTGTGTCCGGCTCAACATGGCTGACTGTAAATTGCCAGGTATGTATTATTAACATTATTAAATTGCCAGGTACGAATGTATTACTGGCTGTCCATATTCACGACCTGGCCGTGGTGGTGTCTGTATTCCACACATACGTACATTAGTGTGTGTATATTTGAGATAGTCTTTAGGGTCATATCATGAAGACGTATTTATAAGTATCGGGGGGGGGGGGTCTCTGAATAAAATATGGTACGCAAGCGGAAGTAAAAAAAAACACGTAAAAGGGGTGCTATTTAGTTATTTGACGCGTGTACCGTGTTTACGTAGAAAGTACAATTACGTCTCAATTATATCGTGCTATGTGTTATTATTACCAGACGTTTGGTCAGTTAAAGGGCTGTGGTCGTCACACGTCATGTTCGATATGGAAGTCATAGCGACGTATACAACGCGTGTAAAATATATTGTTTGTTTACATGAAATTCGAACACGTCCTGTACGACGACCAATTATAGTCATTTCTTCTTGGAAGTTGACGTCATTATATATGCGCGCGATTCTTTCTCTTTTCAATATGCTATGTTGGTCCCTGGGACCTGGCAACGAGTGAACTACATTGTTCATATGACTTGACCTCAAAGAAATAAAGTTGTCAGGTATCCATTGCGTGACGATGCATTCGAAGTATTACCGTTATTGACTCAAGTTTTCCGAGACTACGCTCGTTAACTATTACAAAATATGGTTTCCAGTCTGTAACTAGCTTTTTACTACTAGTGTATACTTGTTGGTCGTACTTGTTTTCAGCGTGTTTCGAGCTTTCATTTTGTTTGCCGGGTACACCAGGCGTTATATCACATCAACAAAACCCATTTTGTCGGGTACACCAGGCGTTATATCACATCAACAAACCCCATTACTAGCTCGTTTTTTTGGGTGATGATTATTTTGAGCCAATTATTCGACGCAAATTTCCTAGCCCCTAAAATATATCGCGTCTCCCGGGTGTGGTTTGAATTAAATATATAAATTCAAGGTCAATATCAAGGTAATAAATGTGATATTTCGGGATATAAGAACTGTGAACCATATACGGAATGTTGCGTAGTGTCGCAATTTGCATGGTTTGGGTCATCGTGCTATAGAGGCATGCATTATATCATTTGTGATAAGTCTTAATCAGTCAATGGAAGGAGATATAAAAATGTTATTCACATCGGTGAGTGTGATATTTTCTCCTACAAAGGTGGTGCTGCACTATGATTTATAGGAATTTTAAACAATAAATTACACTAACAAATCCATTAATTTTGTCATGCTATATACCATATGAAAGTTTATTTTGCCAGCTTTTTAACAGTATGATGCATTTGTTTTCGTAGTTGCTAGGGGTATAAAATGGGTTGAAAATGTCCGTTTTTGTTTAATAGTGTTTAAAACTATTTAACTTCCGAACGAATGGCAGTTTGACATGTTTAAAACATATGTTCACTGAGGTTATAGAACAAAAGTTTGTAGTATTTACATTGACTAGTTTTTCCACAATACCTTTTAAAAGTTTCACACTTTTAAAATGACCAGTACTCAACGCTATTGTCGATTGTCAATGCAACTACTTTCTTCTTTTTTAAATGATTAGACTGCACGACGCAATTTGAATGTACCAGGCCGGAACAATTGCTCCTGAAAATTTCAAAGGAAAGAACAAATTAGTCTGCGAGCTAAATAGTTTTGAAAAGAAAAGAAAAGATCGAGTACCACAACCGGATCAACAATGTTTTTCAAAAAAATAATTAAATTTTCGCAAATCTATTTTGGTGGGCGTTTTTGTTCCACAAAGCGCGGAGTTGGCGAAACTGTCATCGTGAGCCAAGCATCTGATGTACCTCTATGTTTATAGAGTCAACAGTGGGTGGAACCTGTACGCACTTGTATGCAAATTAACGATCAGTCAGGGTAAAATCCGACTCGCAGATACGTTAATAGACTATTGTAATTTCTGGGGAAATGGTTTTATTGTTACTCTTCTGACAGCTAATAGAAATTCTTGTTCGGCCGTCTCTTCGCTATTCGAAGCCAAAATGGCGGTATGTTTTTTGTATGGGTGAGCGGAAACTGCCGGGGGGGAAATTGGTGGCGGAAGTTCAACGAAACTTGACAATTTGATGATCGCCTGTCTTCCTTTGTCGATTGCTCTCATTCCCAGAATTTAATTTCTGTTAATCTCGAAATGTTTTCCATTTTGTTATGAAGAAATCATCTCCACAACGCGACGATAGTCGCCTTTCTAACATCTCAACTCCAGAAAACACAGCATTGTCGCGTCCTTTCATGCAGGGTCAAAGTTCCTTTCCTTTTGTTGTACCGACGTATGATTCCGTATCCGTTTCATACGCAGAGTCAGACTCAGACACAGCCGTGGAGCTGTCATTTTCGGTATAGTATGCACCAAAAATCGCGTCTTCTATTTGGTTATGATAGAAACAACGGACTGATTCCTTCAATAACGTCCTTTTTTCCCTCTGACATAGTGCCCGTCTTTTTTTTTTTTTTTTTTTTTTTTGATCTCTTCTCCTTTTCACTCCGCGTGGCATTGTTGTGTATACCGCTAAATAAATCTCAGGATATAAAATAGCTGATGTGTAGCGTACTAATGACATTAAGACAATGACACATTTGTTTGTTTTTAATAATTTAAACCTAGATTATTAACCGATTTACTCAATAGAAATTTGACATTTTTACTCAAGGACGTTCTCTTCTATATAAAAAGTTAAAAAAGTGAAATTTCATTAATTCTGTAAAAAATACATATAACGTTGTGGTGAGACTCTCATCTATCTTTGTTTTAATCTAAGTCTCGTTACGATTTTTCTATATACGGCACCTAATCAATCTTGGACCTGAGATGCACTGGGAGTGTTGTAAAAAGTGTTTGTAACAATAATTTGGTGACTTTCATTCTTGCAGGCAGACGATTTGGTCAGTTCACGCCACCGTTGATCTATTTTCTTAAAGACATTCTGAAAAGATACCCTGATGGTCAGATAGTCAAGGTATTGCTGAACCCAAATTACATTTGTTGTTGTCCCTATGTCCCTATATACATTATATACATTTTGCTCTATCACTAGTATTATTATATCAATTTCACAAAATAATTGTATTCAACTGATTTCAGACAACCTCAATTTATAAAAAGCTATATATATATATATCCCGGTAATAACACATGATGCTATACATTTATTCAGGAATTGATTCAGAATGCAGATGATGCTGGGGCAACGGAAGTGAAATTTCTCTTAGATACCACAGAATATGGAACAACATCTCTTCTGACACAATCCGTTTCAAAGTACCAGGGAGCCGCTCTGTATTGCTATAATGACAGCGTATTCAACGACGATGATTGGGAAAGCATTCAATCTGTTCAACAGAGTGTTAAAAAAAAAGATCCGTTGCGTACTGGAAGATTTGGTCTTGGATTTGTGTCTGTTTATCATATAACAGGTAATAGTTATTTGTCAACAAAAGCCCAATAGGATTGTTTCTGTTCATCATAAAAGACACACTCATCTTAGTTCATGATATAGATATACATGGCGCAATTACAAGAAAGTATGCACACATATATATTAGGCTACATGCAAGTATCCGACGGAATGAACTTTAAATAAATATCTAATAATTTAGATAACATTCCTTGCATGTACCTTGTTAACTATTCACTTTAACACCTCAACTACTATATATTAACCGACCAAAGTTAATTGGTAATTGTAATATTTAATACCTCTTATTTTTAGATATGCCATCAATAATGAGTGCAGACAGAATTGTGTTCTTTGACCCGTTTGAAAACCGTTTCCAAATAGGAGACCCAGGAAGAGAAGTCCAGTTAGGTAGGCCACTTCTAACTGATTTTAATCACCAGTTTTTACCATTCACGGAAGTTCTTGATGTTGGTGAGCAACCATTTGAAGATGCTTATTTCAATGGGACATTGATGCGTTTCCCTCTCCGCAAGGAAATATCAGAAATGTCATCAACATTATTTGAACCAAAAGATATTGATGACATGTTTGAATCCTTCAAGGGAGAACTAGATGTAATTCTGTTGTTTCTGAAATCTGTTGAAAAGGTAAGTGTGTATAAATGTTTAGATGGACAAACAAATACGATATTTCAAGTCAAACGTGATGATGCAGATAAGAATGCAAAACATGCATTTTTTAAAAGTATTGAGAGAAAATGTCTGACTGAGCCATACTTCCAGCAGAGTGATATTATTAGATCCATTGGGTCAGAATCAACTACTACACAATGGCTAATTTTTAACCAGATGTTTGGTAGCAATGTTTCTGATAAGGTAAGAAACCTAGCCTCTGAGTTAGGTTTGTTGCCTTTAGTTGGCCTAGCAATGCCAGTTGTTAGAAATAAGCATATTCCAGAACTGAGCACAGTGGAAGGTAGAGTGTTCTGTGTTCTTCCACTTCCACCTGATAAAGCAAGTGAAGGGGTAACTGGCTTACCTCTACATGTTCATGCCTACTTTGGACTCTCTGACAATCGTCGCAGTCTGAAGTGGCCAGCAATTGATCAAAAACATGATGCTATGGCAGAATGGAATGAGCTGATTGTGACACGCTTATTACCAGAAACCTACAGTACGTTTATTCTACATGCAATTTCGATAAGTGAGTTATCCCCATATTCGATATACCAAGCATGGCCTAACAAGGACTGTGTTAAGCCACATTGGAATAAGTTCCTGCATCCATTTGTTGCAAATACAATTCACAAGGATGTTCTGTTCACAAAAGCAAGACGTGGTCAGTGGATTTCACTAACTAAGGCTATATTCGGCAATATAAGAGATGATACTCCCAATGTGACACAAGCAGTAATATCATATTTAGAATCATGTGATAAAGATGTTGTTGTCCTCCCAGAACATGTATTTGAAAACATACGTCAGTGTGATATCAACATTGTAACACCTCAGCTATTGAGGAACTGTGTACGTACCCATTATGTAACAGACCTGTCTTACGAAGAAAAGATCTTACTTCTTCAATTTTCTCTCCATGATGATAACTTTGAGGATCTACTAGGTTTACCTCTTCTCCCAGTATCTGGAAACAAATTTACTACCTTTAAATCTGGTAGTAAATTAGTTCTTTTTCCAACATCACATATTCCACAAATTCTGCTCCCAGGTGAAAGCAAATCATTTGATTTTATTGAAACAAATCTTTCGAAAATAGTTTGTGATAAACTTGGTCAAGTGGCAGACAGAAAGGCGACTCAAATAAGATACATGATCAATGAGGATATCCTTCAATATATGCATGAAGTCCTGCCTGTGGAGTGGTTTGGAGATACAAACAGCACAGTGAGATGGACTCCAGGTGAAAACAACCACCCCTCTATAAGATGGCTTTCTGAATTTTGGTTTTGGATTTGTAGAATATATGCTGACAGCCTTTCACAATTTTCAGATATCCCACTTTTACCGGTTGATGGTAATGCCAACACGCAATTGGTAAAGCTCAATATAAAAACTCCTGTTATACTTGCAGAAAGCACCACGGCTACACTGCCGCCTGATGTGTGTAAATGTCTTACAACTTTGGGTGTAATTATGTTGAAAAACCAACCCAATTTTATTAAACATACTAAACTGCACACATTTGTTGGTCCTCCGACGCCTGAAGGTGTTCTATCCGTATTAGGAAAGCTGTCTACTTCTGCATACTATAACATGTCTAAAGAAGAAAAACATGCACTGTGTCAAATCCTAGCGAATGTGTCTGAACAATCTGTGAATAAGAATAGGGCCATTTTACTGAAGCTTCCTATATTTGATACACTTCCAGGCAGTCGTGGCAAATGTGGGCAAGAATTTGTTAGTATTAATGAAGCTCCAGTAGCACCTTCCATGATAGCAAAGGTTGGAATAAACAACTTCAGAATAAAGAAGTTACTGATCCATGCTGATGATCCAAGTAGTTGCAAGCTATTGTCAATTCTAGGCATTGATCGATTGAAAGACACATCACTACTTTCCACTTGCATATTTCCAGAGTTTTCCTGCAACTACTATCAAGAATGTGAAATCGATCAAATTATGGTGTGGGTACTTCATCATCTGAGTGATTTAAAAGGTGAAAGTGAAGATTTTGGGTCCATTGTTCAAGAACTTCCATTTGTTAAAGTCAATGAACAAAATACCAGAGTGAGACCCATTGATGTGTTTGATCCACAAGATCAAATACTCATAGATATTTTCAAGGGGGAAGATGTTTTTCCAATTGGTCCTTATGCTGAACGAGATATTCTGTCTTTCCTTGAGAAAGTTGGGATGAAGAAGCATTGTGATGTAACCTCATCAGATATTGCAAATACAGCATATTTTATCAGCAAATCAAATGATTCTGATGATAATATATACAGTAAAGCAAAGGCACTATTCAACTTTTTAAATATACGTTCAGAACTATTGCTGTCCCACCATAATGACAGACATTTAAGAACATATCTTAAAGAGCTTAGCTGGGTACCACGGCAACATATTAGACCAGATAGGTATCCTCTATATTTGCATTGGTGTGACACAGATCAGATGATATTCAAACCCACTGATATCTACTCGCAAGACACCGCTTTTTTAGTTGGCAGTGTCTTACCGATAGTTCCATCTAAAGTTGGCCCACAATTGAAAGATTTACTTGCATCAGAGTCAGATATTTCTGTGTCCATTCTGTCTACGCAATTGCAGAATGTCGTAGACGCTCTGGACGACTGTATAAATGGAGATGCTGCGAATAATAGTCATGAGATAGAAGCAATTGTATATAAAATATATCAGGAAATTTCAAAGAGAGATATATCTTATATGCAGAAAATTGACTTTCCCTGGGTATGGCATGGAGATGGTTTTGCATATCCACATCAGATTGCTCTTAATACCAACTTCCCATTTACACTTAAGCCATATCTATATGAGATCCCAAATCAGCTACTTTCAATGAAAAGTTATCTGTTGCAGTCTGGTGTAAAAGAAGTTTTCACTGAAAGTGATATGATAGATGTACTAGAATTTATAAAGGAACACCATAACACAGAAGCTGAAAAACGATCTCATGATGAATTGCTATGTACAAACATTCTAAATTGGATAACAAGAGATAAAGATTACATATCAGATGACCTCATGAACAGAATACTTGTCCCAATTCACACTTGTGATGGCACATTAAAATTAACACTTGGAAAGAATTGCACATATTGTGACAATGGCAGCTTAATGAGCACATTTGAATCTGATGACAGCATTATTATGGTACATAGTAATATCCCAACTGAGACAGCCCAATATCTCAGAATACCCTCCCTTAGTCAGAGAGTTATAGAACCAGACACACTTGGATTTGAAGTAGCTGGTCAACATGAGCCAATAACTACTCGCTTGAAAAATATATTAAAGGGCTATGGTGAAGGAATGAGTATATTCAAAGAATTAATTCAAAATGCTGATGATGCAGGAGCAACTGAAGTGAAATTTCTTATTGACTGGAGATCAAATTCTAATGCGATGGAATCTCTTTTCTCAAAGGAAATGAAAGAGTGCCAGGGCCCCGCACTTTGGTCTTATAATGATGCAGTCTTTACAGATGATGACCTAAAGAATATAAATCAGTTAGCTGGAGCTACAAAAGCGAAAGACAGTAGTAAGATTGGAAATTTTGGGTTAGGGTTCAATTCTGTTTATCATATCACTGATGTACCAAGTTTTGTTAGTCGTAACATTTTTGTAATGTTCGATTCCAATACTTATCATATATCAAATCTGATAAAGAATAATACAAAACCTGGTATCAAACTTAATCTTGAGAATGCAAGAGTGTTGGGAGTATATGCTGACCAGTTCAAGCCTTATTGTGGTGTATTTGGTTGTGAACTTATTCAACAGAAAAGATGTGATGGAACATTATTTCGGTTCCCATTACGCACACATGAATCAGCTGCACAAAGTAAGGTATCCGATGTGGTGTATAATTCAGCTCGCATGACAGACCTAATTAATGGTTTATATAAGAATGCTGAGACGTTGCTGCTTTTCACACAGCATGTGGAAAAGGTACAGGTTTTTGAGATTAATGATGATACCACTGATATTACTGTCCCGAATCGGCTTTTTTCAATAGGAGTTCGGGATGTATTACCGCTATTAACACAAGGAATGACAGAAGGAATGACAGAATATCGTGAAATACTTAACAGAGTTTCGGATTTTTTGAAGTCTCATCAACAGGGAAAGAATGTAACAGCCCCCACATTTGCTTACACAATGAAGACATTTTGTGATGCAGAAAAATATTCAAATAATAATACCGAGGATGCTCCACACAGCTTTGAACAAACATGGGCAGTTTGTTCTTGCATTTCTTCAGGTGATGCATTGGAGTTTGTCAGTGCCAATGCAGAACAATCTAAACTTAAACTTGGATTACAACCTTGTGGTGGTGTCGCTATAAAAATAACACAGACAGATGATGGTACACTTGCACCTCAGTATACAGAGGGTGAACTCTTCTGTTATTTGCCATTACACATCCCCACCAACCTTCCTGTGCATATCAATGGAGGATTTGCTCTTTCATCAGACAGACGTGGTCTTCCTACACATATAAAAACTGATTTGAACAAATCAATTGAAATTCGTTGGAATGATGTACTCATGAAAGATGTTATCAGTGAATCCTACACTAAATTGCTGCAGATGTTACTTGAGAGTGGCAAACTAAATAAGAGCAGCTATGATTATTCACAATGGCCCACTACACAGTGTGTCTCTCAATACTCTGCAGTGATACAGGGTTTCTATGAGAGAGTTTTAGGATGTAAACTTGGCCAAAGTGTTCCCAAACTGTTTCTTCAAGACCCATTTTTGAATGGAGATGAACACTTGGATATAAATAATTCATGCATATTAGATCCAAGTTTGAGAAAGGAAGTAAATGGAAAATTAGCCTTGGAAGTTGTGAATCAGCAACTAAAGAGAGATGATTCACCATTGAGAACAGTAGATCCTTCACAACAAGTGCTTGATACATTTCACCAACTAAATAATCAGGCGAAGATAGATCAAATCACAGTTTCAGAGGAGGAATTCTATAAGAAATACCTGTTTCCAAACTTACGAATTCTTCATAATGTAAGAGATGATTTTGTTCTTGATATCCTATTACAATCGAAATGGAAATCAAGAAAATATTTGAAAGATCTCCTACAATCCCAGCCATGTATCCCTACATCTACACAAAACCATACTCTGTCAAAAGTAAGGGATCTTATTGATCCAACGTCCAAGCTTGCAATACTTTATGAGGAAAGTGACATGCGATTCCCTTGTGGGGAACAATATGAAACAGAAAAGTGTTTGTCTAAGCTGTATGAAGTTGGAATGGCTCGATATCATATAGAATGGGAAGATGTCATTGAACGTGCACAATCTATAGAAACACAATATATGCTTGATCATTCAAGGGGATTATTGCGAGTGACAGCCTTGATTAAATACCTTGAAGACAAATATAGATTCCCAGTATGCCCACAAGAAAAGTGCGAGAAGTTACAAGTGATTCCATTTCTTCCAATTATGAAGAAACCAACTCAATACAGTTTACCCTGGTACAGCACTACTGTAGACCTTGCTTCCCCAAGTGTGCTATATGCAAGTAGCTGCAGACACCTGGTTAGTGTAGTTGAACCTGTCGTCAATGAAATGACCGCAGCAGAAGGTGGATGTGGAGAAATATCTCAGAGTGTTAGATCACTTCTTCAACTCAACATACATCCTCCTATTGATATAGTTATTAAGCAATTATTTGCAATTGCTAAGCATGGTTACATTGAAGGAACAACATCTGAAATATGTTACAATATATATAAATTTTTATCAGACGAAGTACAGACCCGGAATTGTCAAAGGGAGATAACAGAGAAATTAACAGAAAGCAATACCCCTTTTCTGTTGACATGTGAATCATTCGTGCTTCCTAAACAAATGTCCTTCAGTCTGGATATTGGCTGTGCACCTTACTTATATTGTGTAACTGATTCTCTAAAGCCTTTCTTAGTGCTTCTAAAGGCTTGTGGAGTCAGGGAAAACTTTGATGTGCTTGATTATGTCAATGCAATAAAGGCATTGGCCAAGGACAGACAACTCATGAAACTGGAACAACGTGAGCTTGACATGATAATACATCTAACATCATATTTTCAGAACAAAGATCTGGATGAAGAATACCTTTATGACATTTATCTTCCTGGGCAGGATTGCATCCTGTATCAACCTAGAGATCTGGCATACAATGATGTACAGTGGATGAAGGTAGAAAATGGGGAATATAATTTTGTACATGATACTTTCAACAGATCACTGGCGATCAAACTTGGGGTGAAGCCAATTCGTACAATGAAAGTAGAAGGATATTCTACTGGCGATGATTTTTTAATTGGAGAGTCCTTTGGGCAAAAAGAAAGTCTTGCAGATAGGATTAAGGGTATATTACATGATTATCCCTTTGGAGTTGACATACTGAAAGAGTTAGTACAAAATGCTGATGATGCGCATGCAACAACAATACATGTTGTATATGATATGAGAGTACATCAAGCTACAACAGTATTTAATGATGCATGGGGCGATCTTCAAGGACCAGCACTTTGCATTTACAATGACAAGGCTTTCACTGATAAAGACATCAAAGGTATTCAGAAACTCGGCATTGGTGGCAGACGAGATGCTGCTGAAGCAACGGGCCAGTATGGTATCGGATTTAATGCCGTTTATCACTTGACAGACTGTCCTTCTATTGTGACCAATGATAGTGACCTTTTAATATTTGACCCTCATGCCAAATATGCCCCTGGTGCTAATTTGCAATGCCCAGGGCGAAAAATTCCAGTTGGCAAATTGCAGCAGGACTATCCTGATGTATATGCAGCTTACCTTACTGAATACTTTGATTTGAAAGACTCCACAATGGTACGTCTTCCATTACGAAATGCTGGAGCAGCTCTGACATCCAATATTTCAAATAAAATAGTTGATGAAAACAAAATGCATTGTCTAATTAAGAGATTCAAAGAGGAAATGCCAGCAATGCTTTTATTTCTGAATCACATTAAAGTTATCAAAATATCAGAAATCAGTTCCAACGGTAAAACACTACACGATACATATACTGTTGAAGCAGGTATGACAGATGATGATGCTAAAAAACGTCAAGAGTTTGGTTCAATTCTCAAAAAAACTGCTGATGAGATTAAAGGAAAACATGAAGGTGTGTTGACAATACCAGAATCATTGGTTAGCTATAAGTTGAATATTTCTGATTCTAACAAAATTGACTACATATGGCAAGTAGTACAAAAAGTAGGTTTCCCAGAAACTGCTAGAGCATCATTCAATGATGAAGGCCTAAAAGATTTGAAGAAAGCCATATTACCAAGAGGTGGTGTTGCAGCTTTAATAAGTACAGATAATAGAAATGATGTGTGTAGCACAGTTTCAAATTACAACAGATATGGAATTCATTATCCTTCTGTACAACCAAAACACACATCAACAATTATGACAAAAGAAAAATGTCAAGCATTTTGTTTTCTTCCTTTGCCTATTAAGACCGGACTTCCAATTATGGTAAATGGACATTTCGCTTTAAGTACTGATCGGAAAAGACTATGGACAACTGGTAATAAAGGCAAATGGAATGAATTCATCAAACATCATATTATTGCATCAGCATATATTGACATGTTAAAAGTACTGCAAACCACTTTATTTTCACAGCAATATTCAGTAAATAAAGGATTGAAGATTTATGAGGAAATGTTCCCTAGTACAACTAAAATTAATTCAGAATGGAAAGAGTTTGTTTGTTGTGTCTACACACTAATAAGTGACTGCCAATGCCAACTTTTACCTGTGTTGAACCTTGATGATTGGCCAACTGATGAAACTCATATAACATATTCACATAATTCCATAAAGTGGCATTGTTTGAAAGATACTTATTTCAACACCACCTGTACGAATGTAGAAACACAATGTACAAATGCAGTCCATGACAATATTATTATACCAATTATATTGCAAAGACTGGGTTTTCCACTCACAGCCTTATCACCAAGAATTTATTATGACTTCACAGCTGCACAAGAGCTATCCCCCCATTGTGTCCTAAACTACTTGAGGAGTAATCCCTGTTCAGTGGGTAATATCCCTTGCTATATCCAAGATTCAATATTTCCAGACATAAAACATCTAGGCATTATTCTGAAATACTGTCTAAATGATGAAGATCTGGATCTTAATGGGATTCCATTATTGCTTACTGTTGATAGCATGTTAAAACAATTCAGTAATACAATGCCTGTTTATATAAATAAATACCCTAACTTAGTACCCACAATACATGATCAGACTGCTTCAACGGATCTATATGATGATTTGGTAAAATTACAAGACTCCTGCCAAGTTATAAAAACATTTACAATTAGTGAGTTGGCATCACACATTCACACAGTTCTACCAATACCAGAAGAAAAATACATAAGATGGGACCATAAAATCATCAGTGAATCTTGGATAAAGATGTTATGGGAATTTCTCTATTTTTGTCATAGCAAGTCTGACAAATTCCCTGGTGACCTGATAAAGTGGTGCATTATGCCTACAACAACATCACATTTGGTACCCATGTCACTGGCAAGGAGAATATTTAATCCAAAAACAGGTGTCAGATGCACCTCATCTGTTCGAGCTATTGTACAGATTGCCAATAAGCTTGGTTGCGCTGAAATTGATTATGGTTCAATAGTTACAACTGAAATTGACAAGGATGATATACAGTCACTTGTGGCAGACTGCCTTTGTAACTACAGTGTGAGAGCAGATGTAGCAAATATTTTAAACTGTCATCTGAACAATGGTGATTGGTGCACCATGCTAAGTGAAGATGAATGTACAGCAGTTTTGAAGTACTTTCAAGAAGACATTGAAAGGAATCCTATGATTGTGAAAACATTAAAGAACCTCCCAATTTATCCTACAGTATTAGGGGATATAGTTTCTATAGACAAATACAGTAAATGCCATGCCCTACAAAATTATAATATGCCAAAAACTGAATCGGATTCATGGATGAAAAAGTACAATTGTGTAGTTTTGAAATGGAAGTCTAGGTTACACGATTTGTATGATGCAATTGGAATAAAGGAGATAACAAAAGATAAAATATATATTCAATATATTCTACCATATTTTCACAGTTTTAGCGAGCCCACTCAACTAGAACACCTTATCAATTTAAGAGAAAACTTCGATCTCAGGGAAAATGAACCTTTGACCTTAGAGCTTAACAATCTTGATTTTATTCCTGACCCGCAGGGAAGTACTTCAATGTTTTCGGCCAGCAGATTCTATGATTCAGACAATGAAATATTCCGTGCAATATTACCTGATGAGTCATTTCCACCTCCCCCATTTCACGACAATGAATGGTTACATTTCCTCAAGCTTATTGGACTTCACAAAGATGTCTCACAACAAGACTTCATACGTTTTGCAAATCAGGTAGTAAAAACAAAATACACTAATAACGAATTGGCATTGTCACAGTCAAAGATGTTGATCAAGTTTATGATGTGCAGCAAACACTTCCATGATGTTCCTTTTCTTCGTAAAGTATCACACATAAAATTTGTGCCTGTCGAAAGCGTTGATATGAATTTGCTTGCAATCCATCCATATCAAGCTACAGAGGATTTCACATATTTCAGTAATTTCATCAGTTTGAAATATGCATCATTGGTGTGGACAGTTTCACCTCTCTTGCCAGAATGGGCTGATCCTAATACATATTCAGATGCCAATGAGAAGTTGATATGTGAAAATCTAAATCTCACGCTGTATCCTCCACTAGAGTTAGTATTGGAACATTGCCAAAAGTTATCAAACACTTTTGTGAAACATAATTCTCTGGAGGATATTAGTGGTCAATATTCTCTATGTGCTAAAAAGCTTATTTCAGTTTGGAAAACAATTTTTGAACATTTGATGGAACAATGTGAAATAAGCGAAACAACTGGGAGCAGTTGTATGGATGAACCCATGTGTATGAACTGTCAATCTATAAAACTTAAATTGAAAGATCTACCAATAGTTATGGTTGAAGATGGCAAAATTATTGTTAAGGCCAAGCAAATAGTAATAAATTCATTTCATCCAACACTTGAACCATTTATTTACAGTATCCCTCTAGATTTTGGATCGTTTACCCCTTTGTTTCGTCTTCTTGGTGCCACAGAAAATCTTACCAAGCCACAACTTGCTTTTGTCTTAGAAGACATATATAAACAGAGTGGTGGAACAGAACTGAACGCTAATAACCTTAATAAGGCATCACGTTCCATGTATTATCTATTCTCGTTTATGAAGATTACACAAAGACAGAGTCACACAGTGGAAACATTTGATAACTATTTGCAGCATCACAACTTGTATCTTATAAGTACTGAGAAAAAAATTAAATTATCATCTCAGCTTGTCTTTCATGATATTCCATGCAACATTAAAAAAGTTAAAGGTCTTGGACGTGACTTTCTTATTGACTTCACAGTATGCGGTTTAGATGACTATACTGGAGATTTACTAAAGTTACTACCAAAAAGACACCGGCCCACATACTTGAGCAGTATTGTTAGAAATGAAATAGTGAATCCACAGCCATGTAAGGAGTATCCATCATGTCATGTCCAGCAAATATATCAAAATCTACTGTCTTCAAACGAATTTGCTGATGCGGTACTGAGAATATTAATAAAAAAAAAACATATCATTGTGACAGATGAAATAAAGCACTTACTAAGTAACTTGCAGCAAGTGAAAGTACAATGCCTTGATAGAGTGAATATTGAATTAATAAATGTCGAGTCAAATACAAAAATTGTAGACAGCATGCGCAATTTCCATGTATATCTTGCATGTGAAATAAATAGCACAACACTGTATATAAACCATAATGGTAGTGAGGATAATTTTTTTGTTAGTAAATTAAGTAAAGCAGTATGCAAACTACACAAACGGGTATATGATATACAATCGCAAATACATGATCTATTGCTGTGTCAAAATCCTGATAGAATTAGTGAATACCTTGTTGAAAATGGCTATGTAACTGATGAAGGTAATTATTCATACTTCATCCCTCCTGTTGGTATCGAAATACCGGAGTCAGATCTGCATTTTCTGGATCAAAATCCAAACTATTTCTTCAGGCCTGGAGAGTTTGTTGGATATGAATTAGACAATATTGGAAACAAGTCTGTTTATATTTATGCACAGATTGTGAAAGAAGTGAAGCTAATAAATGAAACTGTACAACCTTATTTCGTTCGAAGATATGAAATTAACATTTCAAAAGAAGAAACTATAGTTGCCTCCTCACTTGATTTGTACAAAATAAAGCAACAAAAGCACCATCACATTGTTTCAAATAATAATTCAGGCAGCATTAATGTCGAGATTGGTAGTTTGTCAAAATCATTGCAAGAAACTTGTGAAGATGTGTCAAAACAACTTGAAGGTATTTTATCAGATGCTACTTTAACAGAGGAACAAAAAAGTAAGGCCATTAGAAGATTATACCTACTCTGGCATCCAGATAAAAACATTGGCAATGAAGAGTATGCTGGCGAAGTGTTTAAACACATTAAAAATGAGCTTGATAGATTAGAGAAAGAGCTTTCAAAATCTCAGTATAGCTCAGGTAGCTCAAGTGCTACTTCTGAGAAGGGGTTTAGTTACTCTTATAATGGGTTTTCATCATCTTATAATAAATGGGATCGAGAGGCTAGAGCTGGCCGTGAACAAGAACAACAATGGTTTTCTGATAGGTCATCTTCAAGTACAGGAACAATTTCATCTGATTCTTCATATCAATATTATAAACCTAAACCAAACCCTACAGAAGGAAAGCGTTGGTTTCGGCAAGCAAATGCAGACATACATGCTGCTAGCAAAGACATGGAAGGAGACTGTTCTTCTTTCGAATGGGTGTGTTTCAAGTGTCAACAAGCTGTTGAGAAGGCATTGAAGGGTGGGATTTATACAGTTTTGGGCGACCTACCTGATTCAAAAACACACGACATACTTTCCCTCGCTTCTACTCTATCTACACATATCAGTACAGATGTTACAAATGATGTCATAGCATTGTTGAATCTTCACTGTGACCATCTCCATCCTCGTTACCCTGACATGTATGGAGGAACCAGAATACCAAATGATGTATATACACAGGAAACAGCAACAAAAGCTCTTGAATATGCAAAGCGCATTTTAAATGAAGTTGCAATCATTGTAAATACGGTTTAATAATATATGGAATAAGTTGAGAATGAGTATTTACTAATTATACTGTTACATGTTACATAATTCAAGATAACTTGTATAATGAGTATTGATTACAGTATTTTGACATTTTATCTCACAATTGTATAACTTGTATAACTATTAATAGAAAATATGTTTATGTATCAAACATTGATATTTTTCCAAGAAGGCTAATTTGACAGTTGTCAGCCACATAATTTGACCTTCCCGTTGGGAATTGCTTTTGCTGTCACGTATCACATTATATACATAATGTCTATAGTCTATATAATTTCAAACAACAAATAGCTAATCTGTGATCGTAGTGTATTCATGTCATAAAAAACAGATTTATTCTTTCCAACTACTGCATACAACTATCTCTTTGTTTTTTTCAACAGGACAGAAAGTATTTTAATTAAGCATTCAAACCAATACATTCCGTAAGAACTGACAATTCTGATAATACTTGTTTTGACTAATGCAATGTTTATATTGAGTTTTTTTACAGGGGAAGATCACAAACAAGTCTAAAGAACTTATACAACATACATCAATGAATAATGTGATAGTACAACTGAACCAAGAAAGTATCTTAAAAATGATGTTTCCGCTGTAATATCATGCTATAATCTGTCAATATATTTTACCCAATCCAGATTACAGGTTGTCTTTGATAAGTAGACATTGAGATCGACGTGTATTACATATGGTCACTGTTACCATAATGGTTGTTGCATCGGGCTCATGATTTCAAATTCTACCTGGGATGAACAGCCAAAAAAGTCGACCCTACCCAAGATGAGTGACTCAATGGGAAAGCTAGACCCACTGGTCGAGATTAATTCACTGGCGGATGCGAATATGGGGGACCTTAATTGACGCCAGGATAGCTTATTAAATTGCCATAATGTCATCACTGTAAAAACATGTATTTTCTATGGCATTTATTTATTTCACTATGTTGATGTTTTGAGCAATTTCACTGCGGTTTAAGTTCACCAACTTTGCAGTACAATATTGTTATTCAACATGTTCACTTAGATTTAATTTTGCGAGTTTTATTTAAAAACTAGTAAATAATCAATGCGTTTACAGTCTGATATCAAGATAGTCACATAGCCCTCTCACATAGTCCATAAATTATGGTTTATTGCACTACATGTCAGCGCTAGCAATTAGCACATTCAAAAAGTCTGGAGAGACAACAATGACATTTTGTTTAAAGTGAAATAAATAAATAAATAAATAAATAAATAAATAAATAAATAAATAAATTTAAAAGTGTAATCATAAATTAGATTAATCTTTTAGGTCTTGAATTTCTTATGCAAATGGCACTAAATAGAATAGAAGTTTGAGCGTGATGACCTTGTTTGTTTATTTTGATCTGAAAAATGGTAATTATCAGAAATTATCCACTAAATAATTAGTCTAACCAGATTGATATCTGTTTTTGTTCATTATTCAATATGTTTGTGTAACAATGTATACATCATTTTCTTAATCGCGTTTAATATATTGTATACATTGTTACAGTGCTGAGAAATGAACATTAATATTAGGTATCTGAAATTAAATAATTGCTTTCCTTACCAAAATGAATTGCTATGCAGATCTCTATACACATTCAACTATTGATTTTCATTGTTATATTCACTATATATTGAGACAAAACTATTAAGTGAAGAAATGTAAACTTTTTAAAAATACGTTAAACAATGTATACAAAATTAAAACAATTTTAATACATCAAGAGATTTAAATTCGATTTTTCTAAACAATGATCGAAATTTAAATTCAAAATTCATATTGTTGTGATGTACACGTCAATCTATATGACGTTATTTTATGTTAGATTATTATTGTTCTAGCCTCCTTAGAAGACGTTATTATTGTTACGTCTTTTTACATAATTCCATATCATTGCCTAGTGACCAGAAAATGCCCCAAATTTGAATATGATTATTGTATTATTTATTGTATTATTACTTTTACTAAAATCGTGTAGTTATGAGTAAAGCAAACCACAATTCTTACAAATACATTAATGAATTATTTCAGTATATATGTCTATATATAATATTTCGAAATTAAACATGAGTATACACATTGCAATATATAGTTTACAGAATTACTCTATTGATCAAAACAGTCTTTGTAGTTAAGGTGATGTTTTAGGCGTCCTATGATATTTTACGGCGTTCTAAATTGATCAGTGTGATATATTGTGTATACTTGCGGTTTATGAAATCCTAATAGTGTCTTACCCTGCCTTCTGACATTGTATACTGTATGCTCAGCTTATATATAAAGTCACTGTATAGTCAATGTGGCTCGTTGCACAGGCAATGATACACAGCGGGCTCAACATGTGACTACTATACCGGTAGAGCTTGCTCTAACCTCGGATACGAGTCATACCAGACATATACAAATGAAAATGGCATTATGGCACTATGGAAAGTATGGAGACGCCTGATCATTTTAATCGCTGACCACAACAAATAAATTCATGGCTTGTTAATCGGTTTAAGTGTGATGACATGTATAGCAAATATTTGCAGTGTGGATACGAACATAAAAGTATTTCTAATTTGTTTTTTCACTAACATTACAAAATACTATATTGTGGTCAGTTTACTGATTACTATACGAGTTGTTATTGAAATATAACTAACCCATATGTATCAGTTGGTACTTATTTATGGTCATGATTTACTAATTTGGATTAAGAAATATTTAACCGTTTAATATTAAAGTAATTTTACAATTTCATTAGATTGCAGAAAGACCAAATACAAGAACTTATCAAAGAATACTGTATCAATAATACTGTAAATTGATATTGATTATTATCTTAATTGATGTTTGCTCTATTATGTGTACTTGTTTCCAAAACGGTATTCCAAGTCATGATTGGTTAAGATTGTTTCTGAAACCCAAAACTATACAACAAACGTAGAATATGCCCCTGTAAGAAGTCATAAAACATAATGTTTTATTTACCACATTTTAATGTTAAGTTTACTTGTATAATTTATGTATGAGTGTACTATATTTGTAAACTTATCTTTATTGCATATCGGTTAAAAAAATACGTATACAAAATGAATGTAATAGTATAAGAAATAATCAGTGTTACAAATTAAGAGAATGAAAGAATTATGAATAAAATCACATAATAGCTTAATTGTATTTCAGTAGTGGTTTCTTTTGAGAATATATTATTGGCACGAGTTTTTTCTTTCAGTGGGATTTTGGACATGCCAAAAGGAAGTATTTCATATTCTGTCATCCTAATTTCTAAATGGTGATTTTAATTTGGTTTGTCTTCCTTTTTAAATGGCTAAATTGTGTTTACGTGTCCTGAATCTAGTTACAGATATACTTTAATTTGTATTTAACACACCTAAGCAGTCTTCATAATTGTAATTAATTTAGTTTATGTTCTAAGTTTTGTTTTCCAATTTGTCATATTTCATCCAGTATGAAATATACTGTTGTTTAGTGTGCTTGATTTTTTTTATATTTTGTTGTGACAGTGGATAGGTTATATGTTAGGTAGGTCTTTTGAAATATTTTGACACATGTTTCTCATTGTACTTTTGAAACTTCTGGTCATTTAATGCTACTTTTGCGTGTTTACTTATTAAATATTATTTTTGCGTATTTATATAATATTTAATAATCGTGACTAAAACTTTATCATGTTTATTTTAACATCGACTATCAAGGTAATACTCTTATTTCACTCCGAGATGCATTATTTGATGTGTATTTGTTAATACCTAGAATTGTCTCTGTTTTGATTTTTCCCATTGATTATTACTTATATTTTCCATCCCTAAAATTTCAGATCCGTAGAGAGCAATTGGTTTTATACGTGTATTAAAAAGATGAATATATGTTTGTAAATCTTTCTATTGGCAATGACTTTTTTAGCACGTACAATTTTTTGGTATCTTTATCTGCCAGGTTGTCTGAAGCTTCAGTGAATCTTTCATTTGATTGAAAAAATATCCAATGCATGAGTTCACACAAGTTTAAATAGAATTTGTCATCAGTTCCTCTTCTAAATATATTGACCTTAGTTATAGTCAGGTTCACTTTCCATTTTTGGCAGTAATTGTGTAAATGAGTAATTGTGGTATTCATTATAGTGACGAATGATTTCCCTATACAAATTGATACCGCCATTCCTTCTATAGTTTGCTGGGACATGCAAATCATCTTTTTTAGACTGATGTTCCATACTTTTGGGTATACTTCAGAATCAAAGATCATGTTAAATAATTTATGTGATGGTTTTATTAGGTAATTAGCACAGTATTTCAAACATCCAGAACAGAGGCCATAATATCCCAGTGAGTTTTTTAATAGCATTTTTAATTTGTTTTTCTGAAATATGAAGGATTTCTAACCAACGAATGTTTAGTATTGCTCTCATCTTAGTCTCAACGTTTTTTATTTTCATTAACTAGATTTTATTCGAATTACTTACTAGAATTAGTCATTGTTTTTATGATTGAATTTTATATAAAGAAATTATATTTAGAAAATCCCGTATATGCTGTAAACCATGTTTGTTTTGTTAACTAGGACAGGCAGTCGCAATCTATTCATCACAAACTGAGTATCGACTAAAATCACATCCGCATCATCGACTCACACCACGAAGGAACATATCAATGACTCGCATCACATCAATGAGAAATTCCGCATCATCGCTGATTTATCAAGACCCTAATTTAGTTTATGTTCATAGGGGAAATCTCAGTTGTTTCTAGTCTCGGGGTGTTTACAACAATAGTACAGTGACACTCTTTAATTGTAATTTTACATTTTACATTTCTGTCGGGATCCCATACCAAGCAGAGTAAGAGTGTGACGCTCAGCATTATAGCCGATGTACGAGACGAGAAACCCTAACCCTATTTACTTTAACTATGTTACTATGGTTTTTATAGGCTTTATTAATGTTATTCATATTCATTATTGTGTAATTGTATATTGTTGTTTACTCACATTTCTGGGAAACGAGAAAATATAATATGATGACAAGATGAAGTGCAACACATTTTAAAAGGCTCTTCATGGTTTTAATGTTTAATAAAGATAAACTATTGTTAATAAATATAATTAATATTTCGTCTTATTTCTAAAGATGAATTTGCTAAAATCTCGACGAGTGACAGATTTATCGAAATTAATAAATCACGTAGATTGTATAATATGTGTATGTCTTGTGTATTGTTTCTGAGGTGACCCAAGATCTTCCCAGGAATATATCAATTAAATGGATTACATATACCGGCAATATTTAACAATAACATTTCTCTAGTACGCCAAGCTGATTGGAAGGCAGACCGTTGTGATTTACAATCTGCATATGAATACAACAAATGTGATTTATAATGTGTGTAAATCACAATTTTAAGCCATTTTGGATTAAGATCAGAAAAGTATTTTGAAGTATAGATGAAAAACAATATGCTCAAACCCGGTTCTAAAATGTTTAATGTCCCTAGTTGAATACATTGTTTTAGTGCCAATAAATTAAAATATACACGTGGGTTTAACCAATAAAATCCCAATTTATATTGTCAATCAACTCTTACCCTTCCAAATATTATATACGTTACTCATTTGACAAACATGTAGAGTATGCATTATGCAAATGAGTTCACATCTCATTGACCTCTGTATTTGACCTTTATGTTGTATTGTATTCACTACCTGAGCCATGGTGTGATGGCTGCACCTATAGTTGTGTGTAACAAACCAATCCTGTGTAATCCTCTACCTGGTCTAATCATCCTTGATTCTACATGGTGTCAGAAGTGGGATACTGCTATCCACAACATTACTATACGTATATTTATTATGTATGGTGTAAAGAAAATCTGTTTTGACTGACAGGTAACAAACAAAGACATTCTGGTAAGACACTGCTAAATTTCTTTGTATAATTTCAAGAAGTCTTCCAGTGAGTATTATGGCCGATTCATTTCGAAAACCAAACATCTTAATATTTGAAGGGGATGTAGCTGAAAATTGGAGGATTTTTGAACAGGAATATGGCATTTTCATAAGTGCAGCTCATGGTGATAAAACTCCCAAGACAAAAGCATTCATCTTGTTGAATCTTGCGGGTAGTGAAGCTATAGAAAGGGAGAGGTCATTTGTGTATGCTGCTGCTATACGTGCAGATGATGGTTCTGTCATAATTGCTGCAGAAACCAGGGAGGACCCAGAGTGTCTGAAACGCAAGTTTAGGGAAGTATGCAACCCTCAGTCTAATGTCACTATTCAATACTCGTAATCAGAAACAGGGTGAAACTGTCCAGGCATACGAAATAAAGCGAAAAGCTGCAAGTTTGGTGCATTACAAGACGAGCTAATTCGTGATAGACTAGTATGTGGCATTGCCAATGAGAGTGTTAGACGACTCGTTCTTCGAGAAAGTGATTTAACATTAATTAAAGCCATCAGCATCTGTCAAATACATGAAATAAGTGAACAGCATTCAAAAACATTGCAGTGCAGATCAAACATAGATGCAGTACAAAGGGGTACACGTCCTAAGCAGTGACCAATTCCAAATTACAAGGCTAACTCTTCATCAGATCAAAACCAGAAATATACTAGTAAACAAATTAAGAATTGTGGAAACACTCATCCTGTTAGGAAATGTCCAGCATTTGGTAAATCATGTCATGGTTGCCATAAAATGAACCATTTTCAGAAATGCTGTCGATCTAGTGGAAACAATCGTGTGTTCAACAGAGCAATTCATGAAGTTGAAGAATATGATGACATGTATCAGTTTGTGATTGAAGATTTTGACATAGCAACTATTGGTATGAATTCTGCTGCAAACAAAGATGAAATCCATAGTTGTGTATATATTAATGACAGACGTGTTGACTTTAAAGTTGACACAGGTGCTAAATGTAATAATGTCTTGCCCATGAGAGTATATCAGCAATTGTGTGCAGGACATAAAGAACAAATTGATACACGTAAAAGAGTACAATTAATTGCATATGGAGGTGATAGTATGAACACTGTAGGAACCACACATTTGACACATTTGCAGTGGTAACCATACTTACAATTTGGAATTCCACATTGTTGACAAGAATGTCAAACCACTACTTGGCTTGCGGGACTGCCTACGAATGCATTTAATCTCACTTGGCCAAGAAGTTCATCAAATAGAAACTGTACAATCATTCTCCGAATCTATTCTCAAAGATTACTCTGACCTTTTCAATGATGATCTTGGTAAATTGCCTTGTGTTTACAAAATGAAAGTCGACCCTAGTGTACCTCCAGTGGTTAAACCTGCTCGAAGAATTCCTAAAGCAATGAATGACCAGGTCAAAGCAGAGTTGAGTAGAATGACATAGGTGTAATCACTCCTGTAACAGAACCTACTGAATGGGTGTCGTCAATGGTTGCCGCCAAAAAAAAGAGTAGCAATGAAATAAGAATATGCTTAGACCCTCGAGATCTTAATAAGGCAATTCAGCGTCCACACTATCCTATGCGCACTGTGGAAGAGGTAGCAGAAAATATGGCAAATGCTACCGTGTTTTCGAAACTGGATGCAAAATGTGCATTTTGGCAAATACCACTAGATACAGAATCCTCATTGCGTACTACTTTTAGTACACCATACGGAAGGTACAGATTTCTTCGAATGCCATATGGTATAAATTCAGCATCTGAGGTCTATCAATGTTCAATGGAACAGATATTTGCTGGATATCCATGCGAAATAATTGTAGATGATATATTTGTAGCAGGCAATGGTAATGATGAGCATGATGATAACTTAAAGCAAGCAAGTATTGGATCGGGCTAGACAAGTCTCCTTAAAGCTGAATCCTGATAAATGCAAGTTCCGATTGAAACAAGTCAGCTATGTAGGAAATCTTTTCACAGATCAAGGCTTGAAACCAGATCCCGAGAAGGTAAGGGCGATCAAGGAAATGCCTGTTCCAGATGGTCCAGCTGCCCTGCATCGTTTCTTAGGTATGATCAATTATTTATCAAGGTTCATCAATAACCTTAGTGAAATTGCAGCACCATTGTACGAGTTGATACACAATAATGTAACATGGTGTTGGCTTGATCAGCATCAGAAAGCATATGAACAACTGAAACGATCTATAACTAGCCCAGCAACTCTTAAGTACTATGATGTTTGTAAGCCAGTGACGTTAACATGTGACGCTTCACAATTTGGATTGGGAGCAGCATGCTTACAAAATGGAGAGCCAATAGCTTTTGCCTCCCGAATGATGACTCCAACGGAACGAAACTATGCTCAAATTGAAAAAAGAATTGTTGGCTGTTGTATTTTCATGTTGCAAGTTCTATGATTATGTCTACGGGAAAGAAATAACAGTTGAGACTGATCATAAGCCACTAATTTCCATAATGAGCAAACCACTTCATTCAGCACCAGCTCGCCTACAGCGAATGATGTTACTGCTACAAAAGTTCAACATAACACTGGTGTATAAACAAGGTAAAGAATTATACTTAGCCGATACATTGTCCAGAGCTCCATGCAGTAACACTGTGCAATGTGATTCAGAAGACATGAAATTTGATGTAATGACCATCATGCCAATATCAGATGAATGATTAGCTGAATTAAAAATTGAGACAAGTACTGATAGCACTCTAAGAAAGCTAACTAATGTAATTCAGCACGGATGGCCAATGTACAAGAAGCTTTCGCCTGAAATTCGATCTTACCATGCGTTCCGTGATGAAATCACAATTGATGACGGTCTTGTAATGAAAGGACTTAGATTAGTTATACCGACATCATTACGAGCCAAATACATAGTTCTATTACATGGAGGACATCCGGGAGTTGAAGCAACTAAGCGCAGAGCCCGAGATGTTGTCTTTTGGCCATGCATGTCTGACGACATTGATAAGGCATTGTCTTCCTGTGCTGTGTGTAATAGCTTGAGAGCACACCGACAGAAAGAGCCACTAAAATCCTATCCTGTACCAGATCTACCATGGTCAACAGTAGCGACAGATATATTTCAATGGAATGGTCTACATTATCTTGTGCTTGTGGACTCATACTCGGGATGGTTTGAAATGGACACGCTACGTAATATGACATCCAGGACTGTGATAAGTAAAATCAAGAGACATTTCACAGTACATGGTATCCCTCACACTATTATTTCAGATAACGCAGGACAATTTGCAAGTATAGAGTTTAAACAGTTTTCAAAGGAATGGAATTTTAACCATATAACAAGTAGCCCTGAATATCCGCAGTCAAATGGTCTTGCAGAAAGAGCAGTACAGAGCGCTAAGAAACTTCTAGAGAAAACAGAGCGAGA
This sequence comes from Saccoglossus kowalevskii, assembly GCF_978046115.1. Lineage (NCBI taxonomy): Eukaryota > Metazoa > Hemichordata > Enteropneusta > Harrimaniidae > Saccoglossus > Saccoglossus kowalevskii. The sequence continues at coordinate 37,665,153 of NC_140649.1, read as the reverse complement.
AGGATCCGATTTGTATCTCTATTTATTGAATCTTCACAATGTGCCTAGTGATAATACATTAGGATCTCCAGCTCAACGATTAATGTCAAGAAGAACCCGCACTTCAGTACCGATCAGCAAACCACTACTAAATCCACACATTAAGAATTCAAGAAAGATTTCATCACAACTTAGCAAGAAGCGTGGACAAAAGAAGAAGCATTTTGACAAATCAGCTAAAGCACTAACACCACTTAAGCCAAACCAAACAGTACGGTTACAAACCCCAAATGGCTATAATCGCTTAGGATTAGTCAAACATATTTCCAACAATCCTCGATCCTACATTGTTGAAGTAGGAAACGCAGAACTGAGAAGAAATCGTCGTCACATACTACCAGTAGCTGAACCTTCACCTAAACAAGAATTTCATGAGAGTGAATTACCTGATGAAATCCGCATACCAAATAGAAAACCCATTACTACATCAGCTGAGAACACAATCCATACAGAAGACAATGAACATGTTCAAAATGATATACCTACATCACCTGGCAGAGCAATTACACCAATTAGATCTCCAGTCAATTCGCAAGACACGTTACGGTCGTACTGTCAGACCAAATCTCAAGTACAGAGATTATGTTGTATAGGATATTACAATTTTTCACTCGTTTAGATCAAGCTGAAAAAGCTTAGGAGGCAGAATAAACCTCAGCTTTTTGGCTTGGGGGAAGAGTAGTCCACCTCTTCTCCATAAAAAATAATAAAAAATAAAAATAAAAATGTGTATATTTATGATAATCTATTCGTTAAACAAAAAAACAAACAAAACAATATATAAATAACAAATTCGATTATCACAGGATTCTCATATTTATGTGCTTATTATTATGAAGTCAATGAACTTGAGTAATGAACTCTTTAACAAATATGAACTGAACTTGAAAAGATTTTAAATTCACAATTGTATGAATTTCGACATATCCTGAAAGGGAGCATGTAGAGTATGCATTATGCAAATGAGTTCACATCTCATTGACCTCTATGTTGTATTGTATTCACTACCTGAGCCATGGTGTGATGGCTGCACCTATAGTTGTGTGTAATAAACCAATCCTGTGTAATCCTCTACCTGGTCTAATCATCCTTGATTCTACAAAACACACAATCTTCAAACACCTGAAATTTTAAGAGCATTTTTGTACAAAAAACATATAATCATTTTGATATGTTCCGCCTCTAATTTGCGTAATTAGATAAAAATTAAATATAATTTGTGTTCTATTAGCTCCGCTGTTGACTAAGTTGAGCGGAGCTTATAGTATTACTGTTTGTCCGTCGGCGTCCGTCGTCGCCGTCGCCGTCGTCAACTTGACATTTTCGACTTCTACTTAAAAACCACAAACTGTATAGCTGTGAAACTTTCTAGGAAGGTACCTTGGGTGGTTCTCTCTCAGATTTGTTCATTTCGTGTGGATATGTTCAATTGTCTTATTTATAGCGAATATTTTTGTCATTTTTGTTCAAAAATGCTATTTTCGACTTCTTCTTGAAAATCGCTAGTCCAAATGCTTTGATACTTTGTATGTACTTTGGGTGGACCTCTCTCAGATGTGTTCATTTTGTGATGATATCTTTAATTCTCTGATTTTGATGAATATTTTTGTCATTTTTGGTAAAAAGTGATATTTTCGACTTCTTGTTAAAAACCGCAAGTCCGATTGCTTAGAAATTACATAAGTAAGTACTACATGTGGACCTCTCTCAGATTTGTTCATTTCGTGATGATATCTTTAATTCTCTAATTTTGATGAATATTTTTGTCATTTTTAGTAAAAAGTGATATTTTCGACTTCTTGTTAAAAACAGTAAGTGCAATTGCTTTGATATTACATATCTAGGCACTACATGTGGTCCACACTCAGTTTTGATCATTTCGTGATGATATCTTTAATTCTCTAATTTTTATGAATATTTTTGTCATTCTTGTTAAAAACCGAAAGTCTAATTGCTTTGATATTATGTATACTACATAGGTACTACAGGTAGACCTCACTCATATTTGTTCATTTCGTGATGATTTTGTTCTTCAATTATCTAATTTTAATGAATATTTTCGATTTTGAAATTTATTTTTCAAAAGCTTTTTAATTTTTAATTTTATTGTTATCGTTACTGTTAATTTTTAATATATTCCCATTCCCATTTTATTTATGTTTTCAATATCACTTTCAAATTAAAAATCATTTTGTTTTCACCTTTTTACTAAAGCTGATTCAATCACCATTGAAGATATTTGATTCACCAGATTCGCATCAACGTTTCCAGTAATCTGAATAACTAACATGGACTGCTACTCTTTGATTTCAAAAACAAAAAATGCATTTTAAAAATGTAAATAGAGTTAAAAAAAGATTTTCAAACCGTAAATCGATCTCAAAAACCGAAATAGTTTGAAAATGAAAAAGGATTTTTAAAGCGTATTTTAAAAGTATTTAAAACATATGAATTTCAAAACAAACAAAAAATAAAACAAATTAACAAAACTAAAAAGGATTTTAAGAAAGAAAATGTATTGTTAAATTACAAATAGAATTAAACACTTTAATTTATAAAAGTGTATTTTAGAAACGACACTGTTTTTAAAGCGCGGTGGTCGTCACGCAGCGCGTGTTCGAATTTCATGTAAATAAACAATGTATTTATGTATGTATACGTCGCTATCAGTAAATTGTAAGAAGGAATCATAAAATTACAATAGTTGCAGTATAACGGTTCAATACAAAACATTAACGTTTATTTTTAGTAGCAGCGACATGCACACTTGAAATTGTAATTTTTAGAACAATTAATTATAATTCAACTTAAGTAGTATGTATGGCCAACCAGTTTGACTGCGCACGGCACCACACCTTCGATAGGCTATGGACATGTACAGTAATAATTACGTAATATATATACTACTAATGATAAAATATAACCCTAGTAAAGTTAAACCAGTGTTGAAACTGAATCCAAACTATGTGAAATAATTGCCAGAAATTAATTTATGTCTCTATAGGTTAATTAACATAAGCTTTTGCTTTTTATTATTGTTAAAATTAATTGGGGGTGATCGTCGTGGCGTTATATACGCCATACGAGACCCATAGTGTCACTCGACACCGTCATTTTAAAGTTGTATTGTCGGCAATCTTGTTAATTGTGAGTAACTTGGTTTAAAATCTACGGCGTTTGTGAGTTATACTGATTGAAACCGCCGTTTATCGATTAAGATATTAATCACAAATAACCTCATTGTAATTGTATAACTTTAATCAAAGTATGCCTTAGTGATTGGTAAAAACTTTGCCCATATACGCCGGATATCAGATACCTGAACATTTGAAATCATGCAGCTTTGTGAAATACAATATTAACAATAAACCAGTAGCTCAAAAGCAGTGTGTAGCTTATATTTTATCTCAAAATAAAAAGGTGAAAATATGTCATGTAGTGTACAACACAAAGCGCGCATGCGTCAGTCACCAACACGTAGATTGTAATCGTGGCGTGTGTGGGTGCAAGCGTTCCGACTAAAAAATTAGTTGTGGAATAATCGTAACAAAATTGGTAGATGTGCTTAAAATGCTGAAAACCCCGAATCACAACCGAAGCTATGGAACTGCTCGGTGATGTTCGGTCAATTGCAAAATGGATATCTTGCGAATACCGCAATTTTTTTGTTTTTATTACAGTACACTTATAACTTAACACGTCAAAGGCGTCAAACTCAATTTTACCGACAATACAACTTTAAGCTTCAAACCACCTTTACATCGTATTGTATTCTTGTGAATAATATCTGACATATATAATCTAACTAATCCTGGGGAAGTTTACTTGTGACACATGCTGTGCTTAGATTTGTGTATAAATTAATATAGTTTATGAATTGTAAATGATAAAAGATAAAATTATGAGATGAAATATATTCTGGCTACATTAATTCTGCAATATTTATATAAATCTGACGGGTCAATACATCTTTTTCATAAATTGCGCCCTCTAGTGACGAAGCACGTAAACGTCATTTTGACGTTACAGAATCACTCTAACACTAGAGGGCGCTATTTATAGGAATTTTGTATTGTAGTCATTAAACTACTAATTTGTATTTAACGTTGTCAATCGCTAATGCCGGATACCAGGTCTTTGTGCTGAAATCACAACCTGTAAACACTTGTAGTTGTTTCAAAGAGTTGCCATCTACGAACGTAATGCTACCTTTACGACTTAAATCAACTAATACAATGATATGCATGATTTCCTCCTTCGAATCCATGATCTGAACAACTTTGCCGTCAGAAACGAATTTGTATTGGTAACTATCGCCCTGTTTTCCTTGCACCATGCACCTGGAAAGAAATCTGTCTGCGTGATCCGCATCAATCGGCCTATCTCTATACGCTCCCGTCATCAAACCTACTGAATAATTAATCGCAAGCTCTTCTCCTTTCTCGCTTTTCAACACATTTATCTTCCAAATAGAGCTTTCTACCCACGATGATGGCGATATATTCAAAGCATTGCTCCCAAGAGTAGAGAATGATGAACCTTGAAAAACGCCCACAGTGCTGTTACGATCAGATAGATTGAGAGGAATTGAACTTGATAGCTGTATCACCTCTTGTTTCTCATCAATCATAAGCTGAGGGTGGGCGTTATCGTGATTCCAATTGAAGCGTATTTCTGAGAGAAACAAAAACAACACAACCAACAAAGGCGTTACAGGAGAATACTTAAAAGTGTGTTGGTAAAGAGTTCAAATGGTTAAGCAACGCAATGCAACGCAATGCAGCGCAATGTACTAAATATCACACACATTGAAAGCTAAATGAGGGTATTTTGTTTGAAAGAACTTGGTAGATAAATTGCTGAAAATGTGAGAGCAAACACAATAATATAATATGTTGTAATCGAATAGCACTTTATAACTTGACACACGTGATTTGAGTTCGAGATTTCATAAAATAAACGACAAACAGCAAATAAAACAAGGGGTATACATATTTTTATAGAAACAATGACACCGAGTCAAATACCATGGGACAAATTCTTACCACGAATCTCAGCGATGTTTCCTAGACGTAGGGCTTTGAGTTGAGATATGAGTGGCTTCGTGTTCACACTGACAGGACGTGGTTCCATTGATTTTATTGGCGTTTTGGGACAGTTGATGTATGCGGAGTCACCAGCTGTTAGTCTAAGATAAAAATATGTAGTAATTTTAGAACTTTAGGGTTTTATGTCAGTGCTCAAAAATAAACCATGTTAAGAAGACAAATACATACATACAAATTAATACAGCTCAAAAAATAGTCACATTAAATATATCTGAATACTTGCCTGTTTCTTAAAGCGGCGACACTCTGTTCAGATGAAAAACCATGGAATATGAAGATAAATAAATAAATAAATAATGATGAACAAATAAAAACACTACCAATCTGGTATTGTATAATAGTAAATTATTTACGTTGCTAACTTGAGATTAGCACTATGTCTGGTCTATTTGTTTATATGTAGCTGTGTTTACACTTCTAGTTCATGGTACTGTGTTCTTTGGTACTGTCATCCAGTTTTGTACAAGTAAAACTGACTTTACAATGAATAAATAAATAAATTAAATATATAATTAATAAACTCACCAAAAGAAAGGGTTCCAGCTCTTCTAAGGCAAGAACTTGTTCGATGAGATCCACATTTTCTAAGTTATCGTTCATTATTTGCTTACACCTATTTAATTGTTCGGTTATGAGAAGAATCGTGGCCCGGGTATTGAATGTAGTCTCCATTTGTGCTCTCTTCTCGGCCCTTGCTAGTTCTTCACTTAATTTCCGGAATTCTATTTTGATCGTTGTCTCGGTTTTGGTAGAATTAATCTGGAAAACGAGGTGGCAGACAAGTATTAGTGACAATGACTTCAATTCTATATTTCACGTCTAGTATGCCACATAAAATAAATTAGAATAAATGCCTAAACGTGGCTACCTAGTGGCATTTTAAAAGACAAAATTTTGATATTAGGCCGAATGAAAACTAGAAAATAAATAGTGACAAATGACTTAGTGATTTCTCCCACAATATGAATTCCTACTTCACCGGTCATTTATGGATTGAACAGTGATAACAATGTATGTAATTGAGATTCAAAATTCCAAAACAACTCTAGGTAATTGTTTTCTTCGGACTTTCATAACAGGGAATAATTTGGCATAAGTCAGGAAATTCGTTCGGTCTTACAAAAAATGGTGGACGGTCAAAAATGTTTTAGAGCATCGTTTATACTGATGATCAAATATTTAAGAGTGCAAATATCACGTGACACAAGATAATGTCTATTACAGAGAAAACATATGTCACTTCATTATATACTTGTACGTAAATACAATATGTACACAATTGGTGCTTCGTACGTATTGTCAATATCTAACACATTGCCTACATCGCCCATGTATGCACAATACGTAAAATGAAGTTAAAGGTGTGAGATGTTTGAGGTGGAAGTTAACTATTGTGTATGTGACGTCATTGTAAATTAGGAATATTTCAGTTCGTCCAGTTAACATAATACAAGTTTAGTTCATCTATTAGACAGAATAGTGTGACATATTCCTTACCTTTATATCATCAATGAGTTGATATAAATCATCAGTAAATCGCTGCAGTACTGAATTCCTCTCAGTCAGTTGCATTACTTCATGGTTCAACGAATCCTAAATAAAAACAGTAGTATTAATACAATTGCGTGTCTAATTTGTGACTTGTACATGTTCGAGTGATGTCGAAAACAAATCACCCACCTGTTCTTGACTGAAGATGTATTTGAGTTCAGCTATATCATGACCTTCATGCTTTCCAAACCTGTCACATATATAGCATATCGGTATATGACAGGATTTACAAAATATCTTCTTTATTTCACCATTGTGGTTAGGACATGTAACAATATCGGGCTCTGAAGAAGAAGATAAGTGTGCCAATTCGCCCAGACCATATTTAGACATACAACTTTCGCAGTAGGCCAGCTTACAGAATGAACACTGTTTCACAGCTTTCCTAGGTGGATCCTCTACGCATATTCCACACCAAATGATCAATTCTTCTTTGCGTTTAGTCGCTTTTACTGATTTATACTTTCTAGTGATGTTATCAAGTAAACCTGTCTTTCCTAGGCATCCTGTCAGATCACCAATACTGACATCGCGACGACATGTCGGGCAGGGTAACTTTGACAAATCACCATGTACAGGACATGTTGATTGACGTTCGTCTCCGTTTGCCAGAACCAATGAGATCTCTTCTAAGCATCCTTTACAGAAACTGTGACCACATGGGAGAAGAATGGATTCTCTGTAAACTTCTGGGCAAACCTGACTCTGGTTGCCATTAATACCTGCTTCACTCTCTGCCATGATGTGAAGTGCCAGAGAAAGCCTCGTTCCGATGCGTTTTATGGTGATCGTTATGTTTGTTCGCACTTTATATGACGTAGTTTGTTGAATATGCCGGAAATACGTCATATGTTATGCATAATAATTTTATATCCGACATTTATAGTTTGTTCAGCTAGCATTGTAGTCTAGATTCGGAAATTAAACTAAACTACAGAGTAGGGAGTGCGTCCGCATTCGACGAATAAAGTGTATCGTTAAACTAAATAATATAATATTAATATCTGTTGCTTGAATTATGAATTTCTAATAACTTAGATTATAGAAATGTTTACTCCAAAACAAAACCGATTTTGAAAATTCTCTCTAAATCTTCACCGAATACAAATTAAACGTGGTTGATCTTATTTCTGGAAGAAACCTGGTTATCGGCTCAGGTATCAGGGGGGAAATTCTCTACTCTGGGTTCTCCACACGTGTCAGGGGGGAATCTCGTCTCGTCTCTCTATCGCGTCCCCTTGAGGTACGGGATCGGGAAAGTCACTTAAACTTTACAGTCAAATAAGACACACACAATGAAATATGTTTCAACTCTCGTCTTAGTCGGTCAGTCGAGCACTCTATAAGACACAGCGCCCTGGGGAAAAGTCCCCAAGACTATCGCAAGGCTGACCCAAGACTCTCCAGGACTGCGTCTGTTCTCGTGTACTCGCCAAGATCAACTCAAACAACTTTATTCATTTTCAAAACCTTAACCAATTACAAAGCAGTAAAAAGACTCTAGGGCGTAACCTTCAGTCATAAAGCCAATCACACTAAGTACTGAACACGTTATATTTTTTGATTAATCGTTCACTACATTAATAACTGCGAATACCAACTGTCAGAAATAGTAGTCCGAATAGCGACGGTTATCTCGTAATTAGTTTCAAATCACTGAGTCGAGTTCCGTCCAGAACCTCAAATGGACCGAAACGATGCCAGAAATGACGCAGCCATTTACTAGTAATCAGCTAATTAAGTCGATTAACAGATACGCAAAAACAATTTCATCACACAGGAGGCAGTCATTCTCAAGTTACGAGACAGGAAAGCCGAATGCTCGTATATCAGTGTGACACAAGACATGAAAGAATAATGTTCGTATATCAGTGTGACACAAGACATGAAAGAATAATGTTCGTATATCAGTGTGACACAAGACATGTCAGAATAATATTCGTATATCAGTGTGACACGAGACATGTCAGAATAATGTTCGTATATCAGTGTGACACAAGACATGTCAGAATAATATTCGTATATCAGTGTGACACAAGACATGTCAGAATAATGTTCGTATATCAGTGTGACACAAGACATGTCAGAATAATATTCGTATATCAGTGTGACACAAGACATGAAAGAATAATGTTCGTATATCAGTGTGACACAAGACATGTCAGAATAATATTCGTATATCAGTGTGACACGAGACATGTCAGAATAATGTTCGTATATCAGTGTGACACAAGACATGTCAGAATAATATTCGTATATCAGTGTGACACAAGACATGTCAGAATAATGTTCGTATATCAGTGTGAAACACAAGACATGTCAGAATAATATTCGTAGATCAGTGTGACACAGGACATGACAGAATAATGTTCGTATATCAGTGTGACACAAGACATGAAAGAATAATGTTCGTATATCAGTGTGACACAAGACATGACAGAATAATGTTCGTATATCAGTGTGACACAAGACATGAAAGGATAATGTTCGTAGATCAGTGTGACACAAGACATGACAGAATAATGTTCGTATATCAGTGTGACACAAGACATGACAGAATAATGTTCGTATATCAGTGTGACACAAGACATGAAAAGATAATGTTCGTAGATCAGTGTGACACAAGACATGAAAGGATAATGTTCGTAGATCAGTGTGACACAAGACATGACAGAATAATGTTCGTATATCAGTGTGACACAAGACATGAAAGGATAATGTTCGTATATCAGTGTGACACAAGACATGACAGAATAATGTTCGTATATCAGTGTGACACAAGACATGACAGAATAATGTTCGAATATCAGTGTGACACAAGACATGACAGAATAATGTTCGTATATCAGTGTGACACAAGACATGACAGAATAATGTTCGTATATCAGTGTGACACAAGACATGACAGAATAATGTTCGTATATCAGTGTGACACAAGACATGACAGAATAATGTTCGTATATCAGTGTGACACAAGACATGACAGAATAATGTTCGTATATCAGTGTGACACAAGACATGAAAGAATAATGTTCGTATATCAGTGTGACACAAGACATGAAAGGATAATGTTCGTAGATCAGTGTGACACAAGACATGACAGAATAATGTTCGTATATCAGTGTGACACAAGACATGAAAGAATAATGTTCGTATATTAGTGTGACACAAGACATGACAGAATAATGTTCGTATATCAGTGTGACACAAGACATGAAAGAATAATGTTCGTATATCAGTGTGACACAAGACATGTCAGAATAATGTTCGTATATCAGTGTGACACAAGACATGACAGAATAATGTTCGTATATCAGTGTGACACAAGACATGAAAGGATAATGTTCGTAGATCAGTGTGACACAAGACGTGACAGAATAATGTTCGTATATCAGTGTGACACAAGACATGAAAGAATAATGTTCGTATATCAGTGTGACACAAGACATGACAGAATAATGTTCGTATATCAGTGTGACACAAGACATGAAAGAATAATGTTCGTATATTAGTGTGACACAAGACATGTCAGAATAATGTTCGTATATCAGTGTGACACAAGACATGAAAGAATAATGTTCGTATATCAGTGTGACACAAGACATGAAAGAATAATGTTCGTATATCAGTGTGACACAAGACATGACAGAATAATGTTCGTATATCAGTGTGACACAAGACATGAAAGAATAATGTTCGTATATCAGTGTGACACAAGACATGACAGAATAATGTTCGTATATCAGTGTGACACAAGACATGAAAGAATAATGTTCGTATATCAGTGTGACACAAGACATGACAGAATAATGTTCGTATATCAGTGTGACACAAGACATGAAAGATTAATGTTCGTATATCAGTGTGACACAAGACATGAAAGGATAATGTTCGTAGATCAGTGTGACACAAGACATGAAAGGATAATGTTCGTAGATCAGTGTGACACAAGACATGACAGAATAATGTTCGTATATCAGTGTGACACAAGACATGACAGAATAATGTTCGTATATCAGTGTGACACAAGACATGACAGAATAATATTCGTATATCAGTGTGACACAAGACATGACAGAATAATATTCGTATATCAGTGTGACACAAGACATGACAGAATAATGTTCGTATATCAGTGTGACACAAGACATGACAGAATAATGTTCGTATATCAGTGTGACACAAGACATGACAGAATAATGTTCGTATATCAGTGTGACACAAGACATGAAAGAATAATGTTCGTATATCAGTGTGACACAAGACATGACAGAATAATATTCGTATATCAGTGTGACACAAGACATGAAAGAATAATGTTCGTATATCAGTGTGACACAAGACATGAAAGAATAATGCTCGTATATCAGTGTGACACAAGACATGACAGAATAATGTTCGTATATCAGTGTGACACAATACATGACAGAATAATGTTCGTATATCAGTGTGACACAAGACATTAAAGGATAATGTTCGTAGATCAGTGTGACACAAGACATGACAGAATAATGTTCGTATATCAGTGTGACACAAGACATGACAGAATAATGTTCGTATATCAGTGTGACACAAGACATGACAGAATAATGTTCGTATATCAGTGTGACACAAGACATGACAGAATAATATTCGTATATCAGTGTGACACAAGACATGAAAGGATAATGTTCGTTGATCAGTGTGACACAAGACATGACAGAATAATGTTCGTATATCAGTGTGACACAAGACATGACAGAATAATATTCGTATATCAGTGTGACACAAGACATGTCAGAATAATATTCGTATATCAGTGTGACACAAGACATGTCAGAATAATGTTCGTATATCAGTGTGACACAAGACATGTCAGAATAATGTTCGTATATCAGTGTGACACAAGACATGACAGAATAATATTCGTATATCAGTGTGACACAAGACATGTCAGAATAATGTTCGTATATCAGTGTGACACAAGACATGTCAGAATAATGTTCGTATATCAGTGTGACGCGAGACATGACAGAATAATGTTCGTATATCACTGTGACGTCAAACTGAGATACACATGTATATATTATGTGTACGAGCTAAGAAACGAGATAAGTCGAATTCGTTTTTAAGACCCGGTCTAACGAAGTGTGTGTGAACGCTTAGTTCGGGCTAAGCTTCCAAAACACCGTGTATTCAATGTCGTGGGAGATTTACTATATTCCTAAGTATTCATTTTGGTGTGCCATTTTCGGCACAAAGCGTGTACATCTAGACACATTATTCTCAAGAAATATAATTATTTGGTGATGAGATTATGTGTCACCAATATTGTTTGATATTCTGCAATCTACACTTTCTGAATTTGCATTGTTATTGTTTTATAATCACGGATCTAACATATATACTTTCTTGGCTATTGTAATTATAGTGAATCATCGCTGACGATGTGTTTGGGTGGTCCATATCCCGTGGTAAGTGCTAGTCCCTCACGGGTGTGAACGCAATTCGGTATAGCCGATTTGCAAACATAAAATATTTTAGCCCGTACTTGTTGTATAGCCTGAACAGTAGCCTGAACACGACTAGTAACAATACGTGTGTGTAATTGACGTCGAACAATATTTGTGAACGGAAGTCAAACATTTGATTAGTGTAGCCTTTCATATGCAAAATCTTTAAAATTTGCTGGTTATTCAATTCTCTCTTTTTTTCCTTTTTTTTTATTCTGCTTATTGTATTCTGTATTTTGAATATTTCATTTCATTTAATTTTATTTCTATTTCCTGTTAATAATTCCATTTAGTTTGCTTTTGGTTGTTCTTTAAAATTGTAGTCACCAAGAAACCGTTCTATCAAATTCATAAATGGTCTGCGACTGACATATAAACTTATTGACTGCCCTCAATAATCGTTGCTGAGACGGCTCTTTCTTGGAACATCCAGTTTGCGAATAACCACTCTGTAAATGAACAGACGAATACAAACCAGTTTATTTTAGTGTTTCCTCATAACACTTGTAAATATTACTCACATTGGTAGTCTGTGCAAAGTTTAGCATAACAGTCAGCACTAAGGACGCTATGTCCACGATTCTATTTTACTTCTGTTTAAGCAGTACCATTAGTTGTGGAAGTACGCATATCGTATTCATTAAGGTTAACAAGTAATCCAACACACCAACGAGTTATTACTCTTACTAATGTCCGAAACACAACTATTTGACGCTCTTTTGTTGTGACATTGTCCATGTGATTTGTGATAAGAACAATGAGGAAAATAAAATCTGAACACTAGAGGGCAGTATGCAGACTGCTAACTCATGCATTTTAGGTTATGTTTTGTTACATAACCATTGAAGTGAAGCGCAATAAAGTCCCGTCATACTAGCATTACAGCACTTTATAAACTGTAAATTACAATTATGCAAATACTGATACAATGTATTTGTTTAGAGGGAGTAGACTTAGTAAATGTAGTGATGTAAGCTTGGACTTGAAATGAAAATAAAACAAAGTTGTACATATTCAATAAACCCAAGCTCGGCCCTGTAACTCAACCCTGTAATTCAATTCAGTTATTCAATCCAGTAACTCAATCTAGTAACTCAACCCAGTAACTCAATCCAGTACCTCAACCCAGTAACTCAATCAAGTAACTCAACCCAGTAACTCAATCCAGTTATTCAATCCAGTAACTCAATCCAATAACTCAACCCAGTAACTCAATCCAGTTATTCAATCCAGTAACTCAATCCAGTTACTCAACCAAGTAACTCAACCCAGTAACTCAATCAAGTTATTCAATCCAGTAACTCGCTTGAACACTTTTCATAACAGGTACATGTATTCAATGTATTACTATAGTTATTCAATAAACTCAAGCCAGTAAATCGACGTAGCACGTGTTATTATAAATATTCAATAAACTGAAGTCAATAACTCTACGTAACATGTATTATTATGAATATTCAATAAACTCAATCCAGTAACTCTACGTAACATGTATTATTATAAATATTCAATTAACTCAATCCAGTAACTCTACGTAACATGTATTATTATAGATATTCAATAAACTCAGTCCAGTAAGTCTACGTAACATGTATTATTATAAATATGCAATAAACTCAGTCCAGTAACTCGACGTAACATGCATTATTATATATATTCAATAAACTCAGTCCAGTAACTCGACGTAACATGTATTATTATAGATATTCAATAAACTCAATCCAGTAACTCTACGTAACACGTATTATTATAGATAATCAATAAACTCAGCCCAGTAACTCTACGTAACATGTATTATTATATATATTCATTAAACTCAGCCCAGTAACTCTACATAACATGTATTATTATAAATATTCAATAAACTCAATTCAGTAACTCTACGTAACATGTATTATTATAGATATTCAATAAACTCAATCCAGTAACTCTACGTAACATGTATTATTATAGATATTCAATAAACTCAATCCAGTAACTCTACGTAACATGTATTATTATAGATATTCAATAAACTCAATCCAGTAACTCTACGTAACATGTATTATTATAGATATTCAATAAACTCAATTCAGTAACTCTACGTAACATGTATTATTATAGATATTCAATAAACTCAATCCAGTAACTCTACGTAACATGTATTATTATAGATATTCAATAAACTCAATCCAGTAACTCTACGAAACATGTATTATTATATATATTCAATAAACTCAATCCAGTAACTCTACGTAACATGTATTATTATATATATTCAATAAACTCAATCCAGTAACTCTACGTAACATGTATTATTATATATATTCAATAAACTCAATCCAGTAACTCTACGTAACATGTATTATTATAGATATTCAATAAACTCAATCCAGTAACTCTACGTAACATGTATTATTATAAATATTCAATAAACTCAATCCAGTAACTCTACGTAACATGTATTATTATAGATATTCAATAAACTCAATCCAGTAACTCTACGTAACATGTATTATTATAGATATTCAATAAACTCAATCCAGTAACTCTACGTAACATGTATTATTATATATATTCAATAAACTCAATCCAGTAACTCTACGTAACATGTATTATTATAGATATTCAATAAACTCAATCCAGTAACTCTACGTAACATGTATTATTATATATATTCAATAAACTCAATCCAGTAACTCTACGTAACATGTATTATTATATATATTCAATAAACTCAATCCAGTAAAATGTCTTCTGATCGGATAACACTCAGATCATTCGCGCCAGGAATGTTACATTTACAAATGCTGCGATTGGTTCGAACGTTCTTTAAAAATACACAAATTATGGTAAGGCACACCATTTTATCGGTAACCTGAAACAAAACAAATACTGATGTATATGCATTCTTAGAAGTTGACAGAATTACAGATATAGCAAAAAAAATTCAATAAATATATATAATACAATGTAAATAAGATATATGAATAACCAAGGCTTGAGAAACGTATTTTTTGTTGTTAATTGCAAATAAGTTATGAGCATACCCCTCCCCGAAATTAAATTATACTAACAAGTATAATTTAATACTTAATAACATTTGGGCTGATAATTAGGGCAATTCATTTTCAATTCTATTTTGTGAACATTGTTTACATATTCTATTTTGTAAAGGAGTCCCGATCTCTCTTTTCGAAACACGTGTCAGACATATCAATTTGTTGTATCTGTGTATTCTTATTCTGATTTGACTATGTTTTGCAGTATATTGTATGTGTGCTTTGGTTGTAGCTGTGTTCATATTTTGTGTTCAAGCTCTCTATTATTTTTCGTAGAAAAAGGATAAATGATTTGTGTAAATTGAATTTGCCTCAATATGTAACAGCATATTCCGAGGTCACGTGCACAGTTAGAAGTATTGTGGAGTGGCACCCCCGATGATGCACGTTGAAAGCAATATGGCAGACCACTATATGCAGTTCAACCGTCTTCGTTGGGATTTAACGCCCGAATCCATCAAAGACAAGACTATTGAGCTAATTGAGAAGGCCAAGTTGGTTTACGATGCCATCGGGTCTCAGAAAAATGACGAAATAACCGTAGAAAGTACCTTACAGGTTAGTGTTTCAATATTTGACTGCTCAAGTTAGGAACCGAGAAATTATAATACACATGTAGTGTTGCCAAGTGAACGTGTTTTCGCGTGAACACCGTTTCTAGGTCTATCTCATTTTGAAAATTCAGCTATAGTCTCATGTTTTTGTGTTTCGTTGTTTGATAAGGAAATGTTTAACGTCACATAGCCTGAGGGTGTAGACATTTGTATAATGTATTTAGTCATGTTACCGAATACTGTCCGAATCTCGGCCAGGTACGTAGGTTTGTCAAACTGTCAAACGTTTTTAAAACCACGGATTGGTTAATTTGATTACGTAATGTCGTCCGTAACGTAGGTCAATGTCAAATATTTCGTAGCTTTGGTTTAATTTTTTTTTCTTTTTATTAATTAATTAATTATGAAAATAATGAATGTACATGTATGTGAATCACCATGTTATAAAGCTTTTAATATATGTGCTGCTATGTCACTGACACTGATATTTTTACTACTACAAAATTTTACTATTTTCACTGACTGTTGAAATTTTGTTTCCTGTAAATTAAACCTTTTCACCACCAGACTTTCTGGTTTAGTTTACATTATTTAATTAGAAGAAAATCTTCTGTAGAAGTGCTTTGAGGCAGACTCAATGCACAAAACGTGCACTGATCTTAAATGCTAACTTATCCAACAGGTCTTTAATAAGTATACATGTATGTGCTTCTAATAATAAATATACCTGTGATATCAATATAGTAATTTTCATATGCATATACGTCAAGCTTTTGGCGAGAAACAAATGGAAAGTCTGATATCATTGGTCAAACATTTTGATACATGTATTCTCTATATCACGTGCATGACTATTTGGTCATTGACTTTTATGTGTGCACATCTGGCACTTCCAGCACGCACTACTCATTTGCATACTGGAATACTGTTACTTGAACACAGTTTTATGATCAGCTTATAGTCTGGATTAAAAAAATAATTTATTTTTGGAGTTAATATATTTATGGTCATAGCTACATATTGACATCATTTTCACACAAGTTTCAATTAATACATTTGTATCAGTGGTCATCAAACAATCTGCGAATGGTATGGTCTGGAAAATGAATTCTGTGCCTTGCCAAGATGAGGTTGGGAGAATTAGTCCACATATTTGACTTTAAAACAAAAATTTCCTTTGATAAATTTTTGAAACTATCTGTATACATGTATTGTGGGAGCATCCAGACTTACTATATTTCAAATAGTTATTACAAAGATACATTGTATGTCCAGTTAACAAAGGAACCATGTTTTGGTCTCCTGCAAGATCGTCAGTCTGTGACATCATTCAAAATTGCGTGCAAGACCAATCAAATTACTGAAGTGTGTTATACCAAAAATAGCACATGGATTTGTCACATTGATTTTATAAGATGTATGTGATAAATATAATTTTTATACATCTGTCACCGTAACGCTATAAGTTACAGCGCGTCGTAATTCTGCGGTATTTTACGGGGTATTTTCATACTATCATATTAGGAAATTCGAATTCCAAAACGTCCTCTAATAATAAAAACAAACATGGCTGCCACCAGGGTTTGACCGAACCGGACTCCATACAGAGAAGTTCACTGATTCTGTTCTAAATTTTTTAGATTTCGGCATTCCCATGATGTATCCTTGGTAGGAAAAGATGTATATTAATAAGGTTATTACGAAGATATCTCAAAGTATGCACTCTGACAGTACGCTGTTGCATCGACCCCCGCTGCGCGTCGGTCGATACTGCCGCTGTACTGTCTCTATGCACATACTCTACGAAGGAAAGCTAGTATGTTATACATGTATATCGTCAGAGCTATAATTGTAACTGATGTTATCCAATGTTGGTAAAAACTGACAGGGAGCATTTTGTGGTTGAAGAGGACGAAATTAAAAAAATGACTTGATGACTGCATAATATTATTATGAGATTAAAATATTTGCAAAAAAATTGTTCAAATAAGAAACCTGTGAGTAAGCTGAAGAACACTACCCTGTAGTCAAGATGACTACCTTGAAGGGATATAATTGTCCCTTATGACATAAACTGAAGTGAGTGATCTCTGTTTTCAATGTCATCACAGACATGGAGAATGTGTCCTATACTTCATATCTGTATGCAGAACACTACTCAGAGGCCTGGGTAGAATACAGAGGTAATACTGAAATAATTGCTGTATAGTTTCTCATTATGCTCACTAGTGTTTTTTGTCTGAGTAAGTAAATGTACCCCAGACTTATTACCTGAATTCTACATGTACCCCAGACTTGTTACCTGAATTCTACACATATATGCAGTGAATATAAGCCTTCTCCAAAGTGGATGCATTTTCTAGTCTTAGTAAAATGACTGCTCAAACCACGAGAATTTATGTCATCTCGGTTTAGTTTCTGATTACAGGGAAATTATGTTATCTAGTGCACTCAGTTTAGAGTTATTTCTCCGTTGTCAACGTGTTTCATCTGAAACAAGCAAATCATATGTGATATGGAATTTGTTAGTCTTCATGTGCTTTTAAATTTTATGAAGAATTCTTGGTTGAATTTTATTGACTTTTTTGTGTGTGATTAATTCAAAGTAGTTTTAAAAACAATGTCTATTTGGGTGCCGGATGTGGTGAAAAATTGTATTAACAAGAAGAATATAGTGTTTTATCTTTTGT
The DNA here is from genome assembly GCF_978046115.1 of Saccoglossus kowalevskii. Classification (NCBI taxonomy): domain Eukaryota; kingdom Metazoa; phylum Hemichordata; class Enteropneusta; family Harrimaniidae; genus Saccoglossus; species Saccoglossus kowalevskii. The sequence goes on along the minus strand of NC_140649.1, from coordinate 37,646,678 downwards.
TGATGACATCATAGTTTAATCTGAGAAAAATGTATGAAATTAAATTTTCTCTCTTGTACATTTGCTTCATTTCTACTACAGTCTCACTGAATGGTGCTTCAGTCCCATATTTATCAATATCATTATTATTTACCATTTGGAAGTCCACTTAACGATATAAGATTTTTTTTTGATTTTTTCAATTTGTTTTATCGATATCTGTAGCTGTACATTTGATCAAAAAATTACAGAAAGTATATAGAAAAATTATGTGCAACATAATTTATAGCAATGTTTATCATTTTTTTTTTCTTCCATCTTTGCATAATAAAAGAAGGTTTATTTTGATCACTGTTGTGAATGGCCAGCAATACAATGTCAAACCATTCACATAATTACGGTAAATAAGCTATGTAGTTCTGCAGTATTGTGTTACTGTTTATGCATAGACCAGATGTTTATGCATTTTGACTGCAAAATAAATATATTGTTTAAATATACTGTGTTAATATATTGGAGGGCTAACATATTTTCCTTCAAAATGGTCAGGGTTTTTGGTCTGTGGTATAAGTAGTTCAGTTAGGCCAAAGAAAAAATTTGTGTTTCCAGTTATTTTATTTCATTTTCCAGTGGACCAACTTGTTAACAGTCATTTTCAAACATAGTCATGCCTTTTACATGTACGTACATTGCTACTTGATGAACAGATATTAAATCGTGCAATGATAACTAACTTTTCGGCTCAGTACTTTTATTAAAGTGAAATTGATTGGTGGTAATATAACTATATATATCTATGCATGTGCTGCACTGATTTAGCACATATGCTTGTTTCTTTCCCTAGAGGTATTCTTCTAATAGAGTGAATACGGTATTTTGATTATATTCACTTTTCCATGAAGATCCACATGCATCGTTCAAACTGCATCCTAGTGTTTAATAGTGCATATCTCATCTCAATACTCTGACAAGCCACATGTTGCTGTTAATTGTCAGCCACTAGTAAATGTGCTTTCAATAATTCAATATGTGTTCTCTAAAGTAAAACATACATACTGTGAGTAAAAGTTGGTCTTCTATTTATATCATTTTGGTCATGCTTATGTGCTAAACATATTTAAAAAAATGTAGATCAGTGCTCACTGTCGCACTAGCAAATTCCTAATGAGAAAACATTTGATTGTAAAAACTGTATGTATCATACTTTTCAGATATTTCCATATTATACACAAGCAGTGAAAGTATACTTCACTTCACCCTTGGTGTATGTAGTTGGTAAATGACTTATTTTCTACCTCAGTTGTCACACTACGTGCATTTGAATTCAGATGCATTGTATTCATTGCATGAGACCCATAATGACAGGAACACTGGTGTTTCAAAACTTTATTTCTGTCTGTATTACATGCTTGTTATACATTGTATATTAAATCACTTTGCTGAATTAAACTTCAAAGTAAATTCAATTATTCCCATAACACCATTAAATAGTTTATTCATAGACTTTGGCTCTGATTTATTTTGGTTTATTTTACACAATTATCATTTAAACCAAATTATTTTTTGGTTTATTTCAGACGAGTGCAAGTCAACATCATTTTGACTTGTTCTCATGTAGTTGGCTTCATGATACATGAAGGTTTTTGTCATGATGCATGTTCACTACCAAAGTGAGATTAATTCCCAATTATTTTCCAAATATTTATCTATTTTTTCTGAAAGTCGTTGTAAGAGTTCAAGAACCTGGCAAAAAATTCGTAGGCAATTACAAATAATTTGTCTTTTCATGAAGTTCCATGAACGTCATTCGAAAAGCATTTTTACTAATAATGTAGCAGCAGCTCACAGATCTGACAAGCAACAATTTGCTGTTGTTGGCCACGAAAAAGTATTCACACAAAACTTGAGAAGACAGTTGTCTTTTCGTTAACAAGTCAAGAACTCTGTGTAAAACATATTTTGAACAGAAAACAGTGTGCAGACCAGCTCACATTGTCAAACTAGAATTATAGGGAAAAAACATGAAGGAGAATTTTGTTACAAGGCAACCATCCCTCTTTTTTTTTACCTTTAGAGGTACCAGGATGTTTGATCTTTAGAGGTACCAGGATGTGTCGCCTTCAGAGGATATGTATAATGCCTTTTTCCATCCATCAAATCACATTCTCTCTTTAAAGCAGACAAATTTATCTTAATGACAAGTAATAAAAAAAGAAAGAAAAATTGTCCATTACTTGTAAATTTCCCATCAATGATCATGCATCCCAGTATGTCTGTTATAAAGACCCTAATTTAATCTGTCCATATTTTGAATGTTTAAGCATGCATGGTTAAAGGAATCCCTCTTTTTTTTATATTTGACGTAACAAGTTTGTTAATTTATTTTACCAAATTGATACATACAAAAAAAAAGTCATTTTTAGCAAAAATTTATATTATTCATAAATTTATATTTATATGGACAAAGCAAAATAAAATTTATGATGTCGCACAAATGTTCGTAATTGGTTCATTAAAAAACTTGCATGAATGTGCGTCATCGGCACCAAAAGCAAGATGATCAAACGAAATAAAATTCACTACGTTCAATTATCCACCATAGACTCCGGTCAGTCAATATGACTATTTTGAACTGTAGGCATTAATCAGCGATTCTGCTGGTGATGGAGAGATAGAATCTAGGTCAGGGGAAGCCCCATGACCTCAAGATTCTTTTACCCCTTACGTCACGAACCCACGTGACCGAGGCCACATGGCAGCACCATAGGTAGCCGTCAATCACTCTCCGCCTCGAGTGGAGATGAAATCTAGCGAGCTCTGCTGGATCGCCTGCTTTTTTTTTTCCTGTCCCAGTTTATAGCTTGGGCTGTTGCCGCTGCACGGCATCCGACATTGTAGCTGGTAGGATAAGTTTTCCTTGTCATTTTTACCCTCTGTCGTTTTCCCCTTTGTGTGTAGTATTTTTCACAACAAAGAAATCAAAACCCGGCGCCACTACGTAACCAGTTGGTTTTCATGGCGGCACCTTTACAACTGTAATTCGTTTCCCTCATGCATGTTGTCTTTTATTTACAATGTATTTAGCAATATATAGATGTAATGACAGCACCAAGGCTCGCTGCAGTTTTCTTTCCGGTCTGCTCGTGTTTCAACTCGACCGTGCAGTGGTTATATTCAGAATTTACCAGCATAGGACCCGCATCCGAGATGCTTTGTCGTAGCTACGTGCAGGGTTAGGGATTTTTGCGTGAAGGTGTGTGTTTTTTCACTGGAGTTCTGAGACCTGAGATTTTCTTTCAGAGCCATCAAAATCGCTGAGCCTGACCGCATCACAGCAAGGTCGCGCGTCCAGTAAACAAATCGGTTAAAGTGAGTTGCGTGCTTTGCATGAGTGGAAAGTCCTCACGCTCGGCTACCGGTACTTCGTGTACCGGGAAGTCGAGTAAGAGGCCCGACGGTGGAGGTACCGATATTTTTCTCGGCCTCCCTCGCTGATCGGAGGGCATCCTCACAGTCTGTTTTTTTCAGGCGGTGTTTTACCCGATTTTACCGGCTGCAGCGAGGCCGTGCCCCTGGAGGCTTTCCTCCTATGGGGCCTGTCGCGGGTCTCTTTGTGGACCCTTCCTCGCACGGTGTCGGGTTTGTCTCAGAGTTGAGAGCCAAGTCTCCGATCTCGGGGCAGGGCTTTCAGGGCAGGGCACACGTTGGGGTGAGGCGGAGTATCATCGATCCGAGTGATACGATGTATATACCCCCACCCTTGATCCTAAAGCGACCACCTAAGGTTGCTTCAACGCTTATGGGATCACTGGCGTTGGGATCCAAAGCAACCCCGTCGACACATCTCTCCCTGTTCGTCTGAGTGCGGAGTGGGGCGCAGAGCACGCAAACGGTGTTGATGAGCGGCGTTGGTCAGCCGCGGAGTATGTAATGCTTAAGGCCCCCGGGTGGGGATAACATTAGGCAACACTTCCCACTGGACCAAACGCTACCTGGTCAGTGTGTTTCGGGATCAGACCCCATAGCATGGGATGAGACCAAAACGCCCCCAACCGGATTCCAAGGCTCCTTCCCCAGACCGGAATTTGGCAAACTGGGCAAAGGGGGATAGCCGCGTTCCATGGGTGTCTTTGCCAATTGAAGACAACCCATCCAGCCCTGAGGGCAGAGTTGCTTGAGCGCATTATTATGCGTGCCCAGCACTCTGGAGACCTTGGAGGCAGAACGCACCAGCCTCCTAGACCAGGCGACATTGTTACTGGTGGGCCACCGCACATCTACATGCGACACCACCTAGTGTTGCCTGGCGCACTTGGCCAGGGCCACTACTGTGCTACGAGACGCGGCCTTAGATGCACATGTTTTCGCCGACAAGCTGAGCCGGGGTACGTTCCCACCTCAGTGACGCAGACTGGACATCCTCCACCCTCTTTGTTCAGGGAATGGTGGGTACAGTCTCAGAGCTTCGGAGTGAACGAATCAGAGGGTTCAGATCGAATCCGCTAGCCAGTTGGTCCTGCCATGGGCAAGCGGAGGGCACCCCAAGCACAGAAAACACAACGCCCTAGGGCGTCGTCCGCTAGCCAGAGTCAGCCAGGAGGCAAACGCTTATACCCTTCCATGGGAGGGGAAGGTAGTGATGCGCCCCCAGGGAGGTAAGAGCCAGGTGGTGACTCCTCACCCTCTCTGGGTGGACGTCTACCCGGCAGCAGGGGAAGCATGTGTGACGCTCACCTCTGCAACCAGGGGGGGGGGGGGGCACGTGTTGGATGAGTGGCCAGGTCACAACTTGGTGACTACTTCAGGCCTTGGGGAACTCACCTCATGGGGGAAGGGAGCACCCCCCCTCGCAACTGCCGAACACATGGCCACATATCCCTGTCGTACACAGATTGCGCCGATGTAGTCCGGTTTGGAGACTGCGGGTGGCCGATACCTGGACCTTTCCAGGTGGTGACATCCGTTTACGGGATACCACTGAAATCTTCATTTCCCCCTGTCATGGAGTTTTGACACAGAGGTAAGCTTGCCTTACCTATTTCAAGCGTATTGCTTAGCGTTAAGCAGCCTAGCCGAATGCCTAGTCAGCGTTTCCTCGGTGTCCCTCCGTGAACTAATGCGGATCATCGGAATGATGACCTTGGTTCGAAGGGTCTTTCCTCAGGCTGCACTACGCAGCCGCCCGGTATAACGCTTGTTATAACGCTGAGCTCTCCTATGGGAACTAGATAAGCGGGTTGCGTTCTCGGACCAAGTGAAGGAAGCCCTACCCTGGTGGTCGTCACTGGCCAACCTCGGGCAGAGGGGCCTCCTTGGACCCGCTCGCTGCAGGTATGACTCTGGTAACAGATGCCTCCCCCCAGGGTCGGGGAGCGCATCTATTGGACGAACAAGCCCAAGGATATGACTCCCGCATAAGTTTCGGGACCACCATATCAACCCGCTCGAACTGAGAGCAGTGTACTTAGCACTACCACGCTTTCTACCCGTAGTTCAAGACTACAGAGTCCTGCTCCTCACAGACAACGCAGCGGTGGTCTCCTTCAAGGAGGGGGGGGGGGCATTCCCAAACTTTGTCGGTTGTAGCGGAGCAAAATCCTCCTTTGGTGCCTGGAATACAATGTGGAGCTAACCGCACACCACCTTCCAGGGGTGAGGAACAGTCTGGCGACGCCCTTTCAGGGCGACTCAGTCTCCAGAACACGGAGTGGCTGATATCCCAGTGGGTAGCTTCCAGGCTGTTTCGGCTGCGGACGACCCAAGGTTAGTCCGTTTGCCGCACCCCGGAACACCAAGCTCTCAACGTACGTAACACTCCTGACTCCAGGAGCCTGGGCCAGGGTCGCTTTGCTACCCCGCGGACCCACTTAGTTGTGTACGCCTTTCCTCCCTTCCCGCTAGTCCACCGGGCACCGGAGAAGACTTCGACAGGTGCACACCAATCCAATCTATTGAGCAGGGTCTCTTCAGGTTAGGCCCCGTCGTAGAGGGTCAGGCCTTGTTTGCTGACCCAGCCCGAACGACCGCAGGGGCCTCTGCGCATAGGCGATAAGTCAGTCTCTGCATTTTTGCGGGCAGATTGTCTGTACTACTAGCACTTCCTGGAAGCTCCCGGGTTTCGCTTCTGTCGACCTACGCCCTCATGCAAACTGTTTCGGTCCTACTTCAAGCTTATCACCCCCGAATTTGGCTTGGGTCTAGCTTTCTCGGGCACACCGAACCCTGTCACCGGAAAAACCCTCGAAAAAACCCGCCACCTGTCAGTGTATGACTCTGCCTACAGTTCAAAATAGTCATTTTGACTGACCGGAGTCTATAGTGGGTAATTGAACGTAGTGAATTTAGGCGAGGGTTCTCCGAACCCGCCCATTCACATAGTTCATACCCACCATAGACTCCAGGTCCCCCCCAACCTCCCCACTCTTTCCGTCGCGTTGGTCTAAATCCTCGAGGCGGAGAGAAAGGAACCAGAGTGATTGACGGCTACCTATGGCGCTGCCATGTGGCCTCGGTCACGTGGGTTCGTGATGTAAGGGTAAAAGAATCTTGAGGTCATGGGGCTTCCCCTGACCTAGATTCTATCTCTCCGTCACTGGCAGAATCGCTGATTAATGCCTACAGTTCAAAATAGTCATTTTGACTGACCGGAGTCTATGGTGGGTATGAACTATGTGAATAGGCGGGTTTGGAGAACCCTCGCGTAAATCTACACGATAGAAGATTTTCGATCTGCAGTTACTATCAAAAATAATAGAATTATGTTTAAAGAAACAAAATACATACTTAAATGAATAATTTTCATTCGAATCGAAAGTTTGTTGATGTCTGCTTCGTTGAAAACTGCAGTGACCTGGAAACAGTTCATTTTACTGTGTGTACCCTGATACCTTGTAACGATGCTTTTGATTGGCTAAAGCCACGCATTGACGCGAAAAACAACCAATCAGAATATTTGTTCCAAGAAGAAAACAAGTAAATTTATTTCCTCCACAATGACAATGAGTGATGGCCTGTTTTGTAAACAATTCTTTGTCTGGGACCAGGGCGCACAGGAAATATAACAGGGCACTGAAAATTTAAACAGGGCGCCAATTTCAGATAACAGGGCGCGGCGCCCTGTTAAAACCCCTCGTGGAGAACCCTGCCCGTTCTTCCATATGTGACACACTTTACTACGCAAATGTGAAAAAGAAAACCCTAAATAATTTTACAATCATTTTAATACAGCGTGTAGAACAAATATTTAACATGTGTGACCTACAACTACTGGTCAATTTGAGGATAAGCAGTTGTCTGCCTTTTTGAAAACGTAACATACATGTACAAATGTAGATGGTATGGAAATAACGTGTGAAGCGAAGCTAAGCTGGGCTAGGGAGTCTTATTCACATTTGAAAAACTGAGCTAGAGAGTCTTAAATTCTCCACTTTAGTTACTCAATATTGTAGCGAAACTCTCATATCAGACAAAAATGGATCCACTTGGTTTCTTTTTATTGTCGATGCGAGTTTCCAATATGTCTGGGATAAGACAGGGGCTTTTTAGTCCCCATTCGGACGCAGTCCGAAAACGGGGACTTGTGTTTTGACCTCCGTATGTCCGTGCGTGCGTGTGTGCGTGCGTGCATGCGTGTGTGTGTGCGTGCGTGCGTGCGTGCGTCTGTGCACGTGTCACAATCAAACTTCACACATACATCATACATGATATATTATACAATTGCACGTCAATTTGTTTCACAATTCGAGATGGCTGAATGGCGACCATTTTTGTGCTAAAAACCATCAAAATCAAGCATTTCTTGGCTGTTTACAGATAGATTTTGTTCCAACTTGGTATAAACATTAGACATTATAGGACCTTTATGCTCATTATTTTGTTTCACGATCTGATTCAAGATGGCCGAATGGCAGCCCTTTTTGTGCTAAAAAATCATAAAAATCAACCATTTCTCGGCTGTTTACAGATGGATTTTGTTCAAACTTGGTATATACATTAGACATTATGGGACCTTGATGCAAATAATTTTGTTTTTCAGATAAGATTCAAAATGGCCGACTGGCGGCCTTTTTGTATTAATGAATGTTGTTTTCGTGCCATATCTCTGACTTGCTTTCACTGATTATGTTCAAATTTTAAATATTCATTATACATCATGTCATAGATAAACAGATATATTGGTTTGACGATTCTATTCAAAATGGTGTTCATTTTTGTGCTAAAAAATCATCAAATATCAAGCATTTATGGGTGGATTTCGTTCAAACTTGGTACATACATTAGACATTATGGGTTCCTGATGCTCGTCATTTTATTTTTCAGATTGGATTCAAAATGGCTGACTGGCAGCCATTTTGTTTTAATGATTGGGCTTCTAGAGCCATAACTCTTAAATGCTTTGACTTTGACTTTAAATTTAAATTTTATATATTCGTTATACATCATGTTATATATATACATGTATTCAAAATGGCTGATTTTGAATGCTGTTCCAGAGCAATATCTCTCAATATGGACAAGTACTTTTTTGACGATCAGATACAAATGTCAATCATTTTAATGTTAAAAAATCATATTCCTGACATGGTTATATTCCAGCTATATTACTATAAACAAAACTATATATCTTAAATTTGATAACTAACGGGGACTGTGCCATGCATGGCTTGTTTCTTATAATTTGAACAATGTACCTTACTAGGTAGAAAGTATGGAAAAGTATGTACTATATCATACAAAATGTATAATCCCCATGCTGAATATGTTAATTTTACAAAACCAATAACGCAAATTTACAATAACTCAGTGATTCCTCTGATAATTAATTCCCTATCATTACTCAAAATATACCTGTAGCTATATGTTTATAGCTCATGATCCTAAACTATCATTAATTGATGACCTTCACTGATAATATTATCTGGTCTCAAACTTGTAATGGGAATTCAATAATGAATTGACTTACCATGAGAGAGGGAGAGAGAGATCAGCAATTACTACTCTTAATTTCCTAAGGGTACAAGATGCATGTGTACAAACTATTCATTGCCAAAACATTTTAAATTCTATGCCGGATATTTGCCTACTTTTTGTCACTCAGAAAATAGATGACACAGAGTGTTAATAAGATTTGGGGGAACCTGGTATGTAGGTTTCATGATCATCTCAGGTAATATGCAATTAAGATGTCATCCATAGTACATGTAATTATATGCATGCATCATTTGAACAGAGCAATGCCAATATGTAATATAGAAATGAGGGATGTTACCAAAAAGACAAAATACATGTCATACGTAATCAGCACATACTTGTATCTGCGACAGTGAATCGCTGAAAATAAAACTGACTCAGAGTTTTCAATAAAAGTTTGATATATTCCCACTATTATTATATTACTCTTTTGCATTGATGACATTAAGGGGTCCCACATTGATGACATTGAGGGGTCCCACATTGATGACATTGAGGGGTCTCACATTGATGACATTGAGGGGTCCCGCATTGATGACATTGAGGGGTCCCGCATTGATGACATTGAGGGGTCTCGCATTGATGACATTGAGGGGTCCCACATTGATGACATTAAGGGGTCCCACATTGATGACATTGAGGGGTCTCACATTGATGACATTGAGGGGTCCCACATTGATGACATTGAGGGGTCTCGCATTGATGACATTGAGGGTTCCCACATTGATGACATTGAGGGGTCTCACATTGATTGCATTGAGGGGTTCCCACATTGATGACATTGATGGGTCTCGCATTGATGACATTGAGGAGTCCCACATTGATGACATTGAGGGGTCTCACATTGATGACATTGAGGGGTCTCACATTGATGACATTGAGGGGTCTCACATTGATGACATTGAGGGGTCCCACATTGATGACATTGATGGGTCCCACATTGATGACATTGAGGGGTCTCACATTGATTGCATTGAGGGGTTCCCACATTGATTGCATTGAGGGGTTCCCACATTGATGACATTGAGGGGTCTCACATTGATGACATTGAGGGGTCCCACATTGATGACATTGAGGGGTCTCGCATTGATGACATTGAGGGGTCCCACATTGATGACATTGAGGGGTCTCGCATTGATGACATTGAGAGGTCTCACATTGATGACATTGAGGGGTCTCACATTGATTGCATTGAGGGGTTCCCACATTGATGACATTGAGGGGTCTCGCATTGATGACATTGAGGAGTCCCACATTGATGACATTGAGGGGTCCCACATTGATTGCATTGAGGGGTTCCCACATTGATTGCATTGAGGGGTTCCCACATTGATTGCATTGAGGGGTCTCACATTGATGACATTGAGGAGTCCCACATTGATGACATTGAGGGGTCCCACATTGATGACATTGAGGGGTCCCACATTGATGACATTGAGGGGTCCCACATTGATGACATTGAGGGGTCTCACATTGATGACATTGAGGGGTCCCACATTGATGACATTGAGGGGTCTCACATTGATTGCATTGAGGGGTTCCCACATTGATGACATTGAGTGGTCTCACATTGATGACATTGAGTGGTCTCGCATTGATGACATTGAGAGGTCTCACATTGATGACATTGAGGGGTCTCACATTGAGGGGTCTCACATTGATGACATTGAGGGGTCTCACATTGATGACATTGAGGAGCAACTTGGTACATAGATTATACATGTTAGGATACATGTCCATGACAATTTATTTCACAATTGGATCAAAGATGGTCGACTGGCAGGCTTCTTGACAGCCATCTGACTTTTTGGCCTTACTACTATATTTCCACAATTTATATACCATTTTCATTCGTATTTGGCACATACATCATACATATCAGTGTGTTTCATAATCAGATCAAAGATGGCTGAATAACGGCTGTTTTTATGTTTGGCCATATTACTACTACACAAAACACGTGTTTTGATGTAAATAATCTGTTGTATATGCCACTTGAAACTCAAGTTTCAAGGACACGCTCGGGATAACCCATTCGCTTTAATATGACGAGCACAAAGAGAACTTTCAAAAATTTAATGGGGACTGTGTCATTTTCAATGACTTGTTTTTCCAAATATGTCATCCCCCAAAATGAAAATAATTCAATCTGATCAGCTCAATTATTAAAATATATTTAGCTAAAATTTGCAACATGACTAAAATTCATTTTGAGTATTGTGTTATGATGTTCACTTATTTGTTGCATTTATTGTAGTATCGTTTTAATGAGATGTCTTGTGCTGGCATTTTAATTCAATTAGAGGTTAAATAGATTGCAAGATTACCGTAGCAGGTGATCAGAACAGAAAAAAGTAGTTTTAAATACGTGCAATTTCTGATGTCAAATGGGGTAATATATACAGTTCTTATAATTAAGGACTAGGTCTTTATAATAATATAATTTACATATCTTCAATTATTAGGGCTTTTTTTATGTAGAGATTTATGATGTTATTGTTATTTTGTCTATGTAAGATTTTATTTTGTTTTAGTCAGAGTAATAAGTATTCATGCAGTGTTTATGCTGTCTATCCCGCCATGTATAATCAATGTTAACCATTGAATAGATTTTGTCATTCAAATGCAATACTTGTACATAGTGCTACTAGTACTTACATGATGCATACAAATGTGTTTTTATTTTCATGCTCGTTCTAAAAAAAAAAGGTTTTCAGTAACTGCGCTGTTTCAATTTTTCAAGAAACAATTTCAAGAATTTTACTAGTGATCATGAAATCTTGTGATAATTAGTCCTTATGAGTTTCTCAAATTATGGAATCATCTTCTAGGGTATTTTTGCCAATTAACAATATTCTTCATGAAGCTCTATTGGCGATCCGCTCCACTAGGATTGCCCTTATAATCACTTTTGTCGTTTTGTGTGTGTTATTTCCAGTGTTTTCACGTATGATTTCTCCTGTGATTTTTTTGGCTTGGCCGATTTCTTTCAAACTTGGCAGGTATGTCACACCTTCACCCTAGTTATTAGGAAAAATCTGAAAATTTTGTTTGGCCCACTGTTGTCATAGCAACAACCAAAAAACTGATTTTTGGATAGCTTCTCGCCAAATGTATCTCCTCCTACAAATTTAGGATAAAATACTTCAGACATAGCTCATTCTACTCAGTTTGAGTGTGGGCACAAAGTTACTATTTTAATTTTTGATATCTTTTTCATTACCGAGAAATTTGACCCCAAAGTAGGGGTAACTTTTCACCAGCAACAGTTTTTAACTCCTCTGTGATTTTTTCGGCTTGGCTGAGTTTGTTCATACTTCCTGGCCCACCACGGCCATTGCAACATCTAACGGGGACTGTGCCATGCATGGCTTGTTTCTTATAATTTGAACAATGTACCTTACTAGGTAGAAAGTATGGAAAAGTATGTACTATATCATACAAAATGTATAATCCCCGTGCTGAATATGTTAATTTTACAAAACCAATAACGCAAATTTACAATAACTCAGTGATTCCTCTGATAATTAATTCCCTATCATTACTCAAAATATACCTGTAGCTATATGTTTATAGTTCATGATCCTAAACTATCATTAATTGATGACCTTCACTGATAATATTATCTGGTCTCAAACTTGTAATGGGAATTCAATAATGAATTGACTTACCATGAGAGAGGGAGAGAGAGATCAGCAATTACTACTCTTAATTTCCTAAGGGTACAAGATGCATGTGTACAAACTATTCATTGCCAAAACATTTTAAATTCTATGCTGGATATTTGCCTACTTTTTGTCACTCAGAAAATAGATGACACAGAGTGTTAATAAGATTTGGGGGAACCTGGTATGTAGGTTTCATGATCATCTCAGGTAATATGCAATTAAGATGTCATCCATAGTACATGTAATTATATGCATGCATCATTTGAACAGAGCAATGCCAATATATAATATAGAAATGAGGGATGTTACCAAAAAGACAAAATACATGTCATACGTAATCAGCACATACTTGTATCTGCGACAGTGAATCGCTGAAAATAAAACTAACTCAGAGTTTTCAATAAAAGTTTGATATATTCCCACTATTATATTACTCTTTTGCATTGATGACATTAAGGGGTCCCACATTGATGACATTGAGGGGTCTCACATTGATGACATTGAGGGGTCTCACATTGATGACATTGAGGGGTCCCGCATTGATGACATTGAGGGGTCCCGCATTGATGACATTGAGGGGTCTCGCATTGATGACATTGAGGGGTCCCACATTGATGACATTAAGGGGTCCCGCATTGATGACATTGAGGGGTCTCGTATTGATGACATTGAGGGGTCCCACATTGATGACATTAAGGGGTCCCACATTGATGACATTGAGGGGTCTCACATTGATGACATTGAGGGGTTCCCACATTGATGACATTGAGGGATCTCGCATTGATGACATTGAGGGTTCCCACATTGATGACATTGAGGGGTCTCACATTGATTGCATTGAGGGGTTCCCACATTGATGACATTGATGGGTCTCGCATTGATGACATTGAGGAGTCCCACATTGATGACATTGAGGGGTCTCACATTGATTGCATTGAGGGGTTCCCACATTGATGACATTGATGGGTCTCGCATTGATGACATTGAGGAGTCCCACATTGATGACATTGAGGGGTCTCACATTGATGACATTGAGGGGTCTCACATTGATAACATTGAGGGGTCCCACATTGATGACATTGAGGGGTCCCACATTGATGACATTGAGGGGTCTCACATTGATGACATTGAGGGGTTCCCACATTGGTGACATTGAGGGGTTCCCACATTGATGACATTGAGGGGTCTCACATTGATGACATTGAGGGGTCCCACATTGATGACATTGAGGGGTCTCACATTGATTGCATTGAGGGGTTCCCACATTGATGACATTGAGGGGTCTCACATTGATGACATTGAGGGGTCCCACATTGATGACATTGAGGGGTCTCGCATTGATGACATTGAGAGGTCTCACATTGATGACATTGAGGGGTCTCACATTGATTGCATTGAGGGGTTCCCACATTGATGACATTGAGGGGTCTCGCATTGATGACATTGTAGAGTCCCACATTGATGACATTGAGGGGTCCCACATTGATGACATTGAGGGGTCCCACATTGATGACATTGAGGGGTCTCACATTGATGACATTGAGGGGTCCCACATTGATGACATTGAGGGGTCTCACATTGATTGCATTGAGGGGTTTCCACATTGATGACATTGAGGGGTCTCACATTGATGACATTGAGGGGTTCCCACATTGATGACATTGAGGGGTCCCACATTGATGACATTGAGGGGTCTCACATTGATGACATTGAGGGGTCTCACATCGATTGCATTGAGGGGTCTCACATTGATTGCATTGAGGGGTTCCCACATTGATGACATTGAGGGGTCTCACATTGATGACATTGAGGGGTCTCACATTGATGACATTGAGGGGTCCCACATTGATGACATTGAGGGGTCTTACATTGATTGCATTGAGGGGTTCCCACATTGATTGCATTGAGGGTTTTTTTAATACTTTCGCCCCAAATGTATTACCTCCTACCAGTTTTGTAATAGCAGTGTTCAGATGATCATGCTTCTCATTTTGGCTACATTGTGCACTGGTAAGAGATCACCAGTGCCGACATTGTTACACTGTATCAATGAAATCCCAATGCAACTTTCAACTTTTTGAATGAACTGTAAATGCTGCCTTCATTCTAAAAAATACCTGAAATACTATCGCTAAACTGTTGGAAATAATAAATGTAACAGCAGAATACGTCTAAAATAGGAACTTAGGTTTTTGATACAATAAAATTTACTTATTCATGATATCTAAGACCATGATAAAGATGGAGACTAGGATATTCATTTCTTGTTTTTTTACTGTTCTTGATCTATCAAGCAGACTCAATGTGTTGTCACTAATAAAACTAACTTTATCTGCACATTTGTGACTCATTTCAAGTCAATTTATATTGATGACTATACAGCTCACTGACCAGTTTTGTAGAGAATGTGTTTACATTTCTTTTATCAGCTAGGTGACCTATATAATGACTCCTTAGCATGATGGTTTTACTATGCCTTATTGTATAGCTGCAGGAATGATGTGCTATCGAAAAAACAATAGAGGTTATTGTTTTGTTAATTGTTTCAAATTAGATGTCATTAGTGTGTAAAATAATGGACATGTGTGAAAAGGTTAGAACCTACACGTACATGGTATATCTTAGACTAGTACATTAGCTTTATAATCAAACTGCTTTTTCAAAGTAAAATTGTTTGTATGTACTCATGCAAAGCCATGAGTTACAGGATTAATGACACATGAGTGGTATTCATAATGCATGTACACACAGCGGTAGGCATATGTGTGTGACTGTAAGAGGTGCCCTGTCCATAAAAAACAACGTACCCAGTAGTATATGAGACTGAATCAGCAACTTTCGTAGGGGTGGAAATTGATAAATATCTGACCTGGGATAACCACATTTCAAAAATTTTAGTGACTAAGCATTAACTTGTGTACTGATGAATACATCATTTCAATCAAAAGAAAAAATTTCATTGCAAATCGAAAAAGTAGGCAGAGTGCATTAATTGTCTCAATTTCTTAACTATGAGACCAGTAGTTGACATTGCAAGAGACATGTGAAAACATGAGTTGCAAAGAACATTCAAAGTTCATTCAAAGTTTCATTGGTTGTTTCCAAAATTTGTTTTTCTCTAAGCTTAGTATGAATTGGAATCCAGGGTGAATGTGATACTACCGTAGTATTAATTGGTTTAAAGCAGGTGGTCGTCGCGCAGCGCGTGTTTGAATTTCTTGTAAATAAACAATGTATTTTACATGCGTTGATACGTCGCTATGAGTCCCATATCGAACAGGACGTGACACGACGACTGCTGGCCTTTAACTGAACTGCCCCAGTTGTCCTGTACATTTTTTATCACCAGAGTAGAAACAATTTTATGAGATTTTATTTTAAAATCAACGTTTTGTTGATGCCAACATTCTCTCATCAGAGATCGCATCAGAATAAATTATAAGATTCAAGGTTAAGATTAGTCACTCGGTTATCTCTCTGTCTGTAATAATAGCCTGACTAAGATTTCTGTAGTAAAGCTCAAAATATCCCATAGCGAACTAATTTATGAGAAACCATAGCTTTTTTAATACCTGTATTCAACCATGCATGTTGTTAGTATCACATCAGACTTGGTTAAGATATCCACAATTAACGCATGATTACTCACATCAATGCAATGTAACGATTAAACACAAATCATGAATCATTTATGGTAATATTTACTATGACATTTATCGTCCTAGTAACATTAAATATTTTATAACACATCTTTCAGCCATTTTTGTGCTAAGTTTTCAAATTTATCACATTGAGTGGTCTCACATTTATCACAATGTGGTGTCTCCCATTGATGACATTGAAGGGTCTTGCATTGATCACATTGGGGGGTCTCGCATTTATCACGCTGGGGGTCTCACATTGTTGACATTGAAGGGTCTTGCATTGATCACATTGAGGGGTCTCACATTTATCACAATGTGGTGTCTCCCAATGATGACATTGAAGGGTCTTGCATTGATCACATTGAGGGGTCTCACATTTATCACAATGTGGTGTCTCCCATTGATGACATTGAAGGGTCTTGCATTGATCACATTGGGGGGTCTTGCATTTATCACGCTGGGGGTCTCACATTGTTGACATTGAAGGGTCTTGCATTGATCACATTGAGGGGTCTCACATTTATCACAATGTGGTGTCTCCCATTGATGACAAGGAAGGGTCTTGCATTGATCACATTGAGGGGTCTCACATTTATCACAATGTGGTGTCTCCCATTGATGACATTGGGGGGGCTCGCATTTATCACGCTGGGGGTCTCACATTGTTCACATTGGGGGGTCTCGCATTGATACTCTTTATATGGGAATTTAGAATAGACATCTGGGTAAAAACTGTACAGGTGTAACACAGTACAATACTCTTTATATGGGAATTTAGAATAGACATCTGGGTAAAAACTGTACAGGTGTAACACAGTACAATACTCTTTATATGGGAATTTAGAATAGACATCTGGGTAAAAACTGCACAGGTGTAACACAGTACAATACTCTTTATATGGGAATTTAGAATAGACATCTGAGTAAAAACTACACAGGTGTAACACAGTACAATACTCTTTATATGGGAATTTAGAATAGACATCTGAGTAAAAACTACACAGGTGTAACACAGTACAATACTCTTTATATGGGAATTTAGAATAGACATCTGGGTAAAAACTACACAGGTGTAACACAGTACAATACTCTTTATATGGGAATTTAGAATAGACATCTGAGTAAAAACTACACAGGTGTAACACAGTACAATACTCTTTATATGGGAATTTAGAATAGACATCTTAGTAAAAACTACACAGGTGTAACACAGTACAATACTCTTTATATGGGAAATTAGAATAGACATCTGGGTAAAAACTACACAGGTGTAACACAGTACAATACTCTTTATATGGGAATTTAGAATAGACATCTGGGTAAAAACTACACAGGTGTAACACAGTACAATACTCTTTATATGGGAATTTAGAATAGACATCTGGGTAAAAACTACACAGGTGTAACACAGTACAATACTCTTTATATGGGAATTTAGAATAGACATCTGGGTAAAAACTACACAGGTGTAACACAGTACAATACTCTTTATATGGGAATTTAGAATAGACATCTGGGTAAAAACTACACAGGTGTAACACAGTACAATACTCTTTATATGGGAATTTAGAATAGACATCTGGGTAAAAACTACACAGGTGTAACACAGTACAATACTCTTTATATGGGAATTTAGAATAGACATCTGGGTAAAAACTACACAGGTGTAACACAGTACAATACTCTTTATATGGGAATTTAGAATAGACATCTGGGTAAAAACTGCACAGGTGTAACACAGTACAATACTCTTTATATGGGAATTTAGAATAGACATCTGGGTAAAAACTACACAGGTGTAACACAGTACAATACTCTTTATATGGGAATTTAGAATAGACATCTGTGTAAAAACTGCACAGGTGTAACACAGTACAATACTCTTTATATGGGAATTTAGAATAGACATCTGAGTAAAAACTGTACAGGTGTAACACAGTACAATACTCTTTATATGGGAATTTAGAATAGACATGTGTAAAAACTGCACAGGTGTAACACAGTACAATACTCTTTATATGGGAATTTAGAATAGACATCTGAGTAAAACTGCACAGGTGTAACACAGTACAATACTCTTTATATGGGAATTTAGAATAGACATCTGTGTAAAAACTGCACAGGTGTAACACAGTACAATACTCTTTATATGGGAATTTAGAATAGACATCTGTGTAAAAACTGCACAGGTGTAACACAGTACAATACTCTATATGGGAATTTAGAATAGACATGTGTAAAAACTGCACAGGTGTAACACAGTACAATACTCTTTATATGGAAATTTAGAATAGACATCTGGGTAAAAACTGTACAGGTGTAACACAGTACAATACTCTTTATATGGGAATTTAGAATAGACATGTGTAAAAACTGCACAGGTGTAACACAGTACAATACTCTTTATATGGGAATTTAGAATAGACATCTGAGTAAAAACTACACAGGTGTAACACAGTACAATACTCTTTATATGGGAATTTTGAATAGACATGTGTAAAAACTGCACAGGTGTAACAAAGTACAATACTCTTTATATGGGAATTTAGAATAGACATGTGTAAAAACTGCACAGGTGTAACACAGTACAATACTCTTTATATGGGAATTTAGAATAGACATCTGGGTAAAAACTACACAGGTGTAACACAGTACAATACTCTTTATATGGGAATTTAGAATAGACATCTGGGTAAAAACTACACAGGTGTAACACAGTACAATACTCTTTATATGGGAATTTAGAATAGACATCTGTGTAAAAACTGCACAGGTGTAACACAGTACAATACTCTTTATATGGGAATTTAGAATAGACATCTGGGTAAAAACTGCACAGGTGTAACACAGTACAATACTCTTTATATGGGAATTTAGAATAGACATCTGGGTAAAAACTACACAGGTGTAACACAGTACAATACTCTTTATATGGGAATTTAGAATAGACATCTGGGTAAAAACTGCACAGGTGTAACACAGTACAATACTCTTTATATGGGAATTTAGAATAGACATCTGGGTAAAAACTACACAGGTGTAACACAGTACAATACTCTTTATATGGGAATTTAGAATAGACATCTGTGTAAAAACTGCACAGGTGTAACACAGTACAATACTCTTTATATGGGAATTTAGAATAGACATCTGAGTAAAAACTGTACAGGTGTAACACAGTACAATACTCTTTATATGGGAATTTAGAATAGACATGTGTAAAAACTGCACAGGTGTAACACAGTACAATACTCTTTATATGGGAATTTAGAATAGACATCTGAGTAAAACTGCACAGGTGTAACACAGTACAATACTCTTTATATGGGAATTTAGAATAGACATCTGTGTAAAAACTGCACAGGTGTAACACAGTACAATACTCTTTATATGGGAATTTAGAATAGACATCTGTGTAAAAACTGCACAGGTGTAACACAGTACAATACTCTATATGGGAATTTAGAATAGACATGTGTAAAAACTGCACAGGTGTAACACAGTACAATACTCTTTATATGGGAATTTAGAATAGACATCTGAGTAAAAACTACACAGGTGTAACACAGTACAATACTCTTTATATGGGAATTTAGAATAGACATCTGAGTAAAAACTACACAGGTGTAACACAGTACAATACTCTTTATATGGGAATTTAGAATAGACATCTGGGTAAAAACTACACAGGTGTAACACAGTACAATACTCTTTATATGGGAATTTAGAATAGACATCTGGGTAAAAACTACACAGGTGTAACACAGTACAATACTCTTTATATGGGAATTTAGAATAGACATCTGGGTAAAAACTACACAGGTGTAACACAGTACAATACTCTTTATATGGGAATTTAGAATAGACATCTGGGTAAAAACTACACAGGTGTAACACAGTACAATACTCTTTATATGGGAATTGAGAATAGACATCTGGGTAAAAACTACACAGGTGTAACACAGTACAATACTCTTTATATGGGAATTTAGAATAGACATCTGGGTAAAAACTGCACAGGTGTAACACAGTACAATACTCTTTATATGGGAATTTAGAATAGACATCTGGGTAAAAACTACACAGGTGTAACACAGTACAATACTCTTTATATGGGAATTTAGAATAGACATCTGTGTAAAAACTGCACAGGTGTAACACAGTACAATACTCTTTATATGGGAATTTAGAATAGACATCTGAGTAAAAACTGTACAGGTGTAACACAGTACAATACTCTTTATATGGGAATTTAGAATAGACATGTGTAAAAACTGCACAGGTGTAACACAGTACAATACTCTTTATATGGGAATTTAGAATAGACATCTGAGTAAAACTGCACAGGTGTAACACAGTACAATACTCTTTATGGGAATTTAGAATAGACATCTGTGTAAAAACTGCACAGGTGTAACACAGTACAATACTCTTTATATGGGAATTTAGAATAGACATCTGAGTAAAACTGCACAGGTGTAACACAGTACAATACTCTTTATGGGAATTTAGAATAGACATCTGGGTAAAAACTGTACAGGTGTAACACAGTACAATACTCTTTATATGGGAATTTAGAATAGACATGTGTAAAAACTGCACAGGTGTAACACAGTACAATACTCTTTATATGGGAATTTAGAATAGACATCTGAGTAAAAACTACACAGGTGTAACACAGTACAATACTCTTTATATGGGAATTTTGAATAGACATGTGTAAAAACTGCACAGGTGTAACAAAGTACAATACTCTTTATATGGGAATTTAGAATAGACATGTGTAAAAACTGCACAGGTGTAACACAGTACAATACTCTTTATATGGGAATTTAGAATAGACATATGGGTAAAAACTACACAGGTGTAACACAGTACAATACTCTTTATATGGGAATTTAGAATAGACATCTGGGTAAAAACTACACAGGTGTAACACAGTACAATACTCTTTATATGGGAATTTAGAATAGACATCTGTGTAAAAACTGCACAGGTGTGACACAGTACAATACTCTTTATATGGGAATTTAGAATAGACATCTGGGTAAAAACTGCACAGGTGTAACACAGTACAATACTCTTTATATGGGAATTTAGAATAGACATCTGGGTAAAAACTACACAGGTGTAACACAGTACAATACTCTTTATATGGGAATTTAGAATAGACATCTGGGTAAAAACTGCACAGGTGTAACACAGTACAATACTCTTTATATGGGAATTTAGAATAGACATCTGGGTAAAAACTACACAGGTGTAACACAGTACAATACTCTTTATATGGGAATTTAGAATAGACATCTGTGTAAAAACTGCACAGGTGTAACACAGTACAATACTCTTTATATGGGAATTTAGAATAGACATCTGAGTAAAAACTGTACAGGTGTAACACAGTACAATACTCTTTATATGGGAATTTAGAATAGACATGTGTAAAAACTGCACAGGTGTAACACAGTACAATACTCTTTATATGGGAATTTAGAATAGACATCTGAGTAAAACTGCACAGGTGTAACACAGTACAATACTCTTTATATGGGAATTTAGAATAGACATCTGTGTAAAAACTGCACAGGTGTAACACAGTACAATACTCTTTATATGGGAATTTAGAATAGACATCTGTGTAAAAACTGCACAGGTGTAACACAGTACAATACTCTATATGGGAATTTAGAATAGACATGTGTAAAAACTGCACAGGTGTAACACAGTACAATACTCTTTATATGGGAATTTAGAATAGACATCTGAGTAAAAACTACACAGGTGTAACACAGTACAATACTCTTTATATGGGAATTTAGAATAGACATCTGAGTAAAAACTACACAGGTGTAACACAGTACAATACTCTTTATATGGGAATTTAGAATAGACATCTGGGTAAAAACTACACACTCAGGTGTAACACAGTACAATACTCTTTATATGGGAATTTAGAATAGACATCTGAGTAAAACTGCACAGGTGTAACACAGTACAATACTCTTTATATGGAAATTTAGAATAGACATCTGGGTAAAAACTGTACAGGTGTAACACAGTACAATACTCTTTATATGGGAATTTAGAATAGACATGTGTAAAAACTGCACAGGTGTAACACAGTACAATACTCTTTATATGGGAATTTAGAATAGACATCTGAGTAAAAACTACACAGGTGTAACACAGTACAATACTCTTTATATGGGAATTTTGAATAGACATGTGTAAAAACTGCACAGGTGTAACAAAGTACAATACTCTTTATATGGGAATTTAGAATAGACATGTGTAAAAACTGCACAGGTGTAACAAAGTACAATACTCTTTATATGGGAATTTAGAATAGACATGTGTAAAAACTGCACAGGTGTAACACAGTACAATACTCTTTATATGGGAATTTAGAATAGACATCTGGGTAAAAACTGCACAGGTGTAACACAGTACAATACTCTTTATATGGGAATTTAGAATAGACATCTGGGTAAAAACTACACAGGTGTAACACAGTACAATACTCTTTATATGGGAATTTAGAATAGACATCTGGGTAAAAACTACACAGGTGTAACACTGTGACAGTACAATACTCTTTATATGGGAATTTAGAATAGACATCTGTGTAAAAACTGCACAGGTGTAACACAGTACAATACTCTTTATATGGGAATTTAGAATAGACATCTGGGTAAAAACTGCACAGGTGTAACACAGTACAATACTCTTTATATGGGAATTTAGAATAGACATCTGGGTAAAAACTACACAGGTGTAACACAGTACAATACTCTTTATATGGGAATTTAGAATAGACATCTGGGTAAAAACTGCACAGGTGTAACACAGTACAATACTCTTTATATGGGAATTTAGAATAGACATCTGGGTAAAAACTACACAGGTGTAACACAGTACAATACTCTTTATATGGGAATTTAGAATAGACATCTGTGTAAAAACTGCACAGGTGTAACACAGTACAATACTCTTTATATGGGAATTTAGAATAGACATCTGAGTAAAAACTGTACAGGTGTAACACAGTACAATACTCTTTATATGGGAATTTAGAATAGACATGTGTAAAAACTGCACAGGTGTAACACAGTACAATACTCTTTATATGGGAATTTAGAATAGACATCTGAGTAAAACTGCACAGGTGTAACACAGTACAATACTCTTTATATGGGAATTTAGAATAGACATCTGTGTAAAAACTGCACAGGTGTAACACAGTACAATACTCTTTATATGGGAATTTAGAATAGACATCTGTGTAAAAACTGCATAGGTGTAACACAGTACAATACTCTATATGGGAATTTAGAATAGACATGTGTAAAAACTGCACAGGTGTAACACAGTACAATACTCTTTATATGGGAATTTAGAATAGACATCTGAGTAAAACTGCACAGGTGTAACACAGTACAATACTCTTTATATGGAAATTTAGAATAGACATCTGGGTAAAAACTGTACAGGTGTAACACAGTACAATACTCTTTATATGGGAATTTAGAATAGACATGTGTAAAAACTGCACAGGTGTAACACAGTACAATACTCTTTATATGGGAATTTAGAATAGACATCTGAGTAAAAACTACACAGGTGTAACACAGTACAATACTCTTTATATGGGAATTTTGAATAGACATGTGTAAAAACTGCACAGGTGTAACAAAGTACAATACTCTTTATATGGGAATTTAGAATAGACATGTGTAAAAACTGCACAGGTGTAACAAAGTACAATACTCTTTATATGGGAATTTAGAATAGACATGTGTAAAAACTGCACAGGTGTAACACAGTACAATACTCTTTATATGGAAATTTAGAATAGACATCTGGGTAAAAACTGTACAGGTGTAACACAGTACAATACTCTCTATATGGGAATTTAGAATAGACATGTGTAAAAACTGCACAGGTGTAACACAGTACAATACTCTTTATATGGGAATTTAGAATAGACATCTGAGTAAAAACTACACAGGTGTAACACAGTACAATACTCTTTATATGGGAATTTAGAATAGACATCTGAGTAAAAACTACACAGGTGTAACAAAGTACAATACTCTTTATATGGGAATTTAGAATAGACATGTGTAAAAACTGCACAGGTGTAACAAAGTACAATACTCTTTATATGGGAATTTAGAATAGACATCTGGGTAAAAACTGCACAGGTATAACACAGTACAATACTCTTTATATGGGAATTTAGAATAGACATGTGTAAAAACTGCACAGGTGTAACACAGTACAATACTCTTTATATGGGAATTTAGAATAGACATCTGAGTAAAACTGCACAGGTGTAACAAAGTACAATACTCTTTATATGGGAATTTAGAATAGACATCTGAGTAAAAACTGCACAGGTGTAACACAGTACAATACTCTTTATATGGGAATTTAGAATAGACATCTGAGTAAAAACTGCACAGGTGTAACAAAGTACAATACCCTTTATATGGGAATTTAGAATAGACATGTCAAGCATATTGAGTTTCATACATTTAGATGCTTGGTCGCTTATAATGCATGATTTATATTGAAGGTCATTCTGTGTTGCATCAAATTTCTGAACCATTTATCTTGTTTAAACCAATTAGAATGTCAATTATATAGTTGCTATGGTAACTCATCACAGTTCAACATAATTTCTGAATTTTTAATTTGCATGTATCACATACATATCATGTTTGTATTCACTCTATCAGAAACACATCTCCAATTCAGTGCATCAAAATGTGATTTTAAATGCACTAAACTCGCATTCATTCAAGTGCCAATGTCAGTTTTTGTCTAACATACTGGAGCAATTTGTCCCATGATTTTAATCTAGACCTGTAGGCAATTTGAAATATTTATTTGCTCTAAAATTCACAAAAAAAACAAGAAAAAATATGACATTCATTGGTTTGATACCTTCCTTTTAGAGAGGGCTTTTACAGTCTGGGTATAACTTAACTTGGAAGCTGGATATCGGCTGGCTTTGCTTTTTTTCATAAATACTTTATAAAGTGAGTATCCTTGTCCATCTATAAATTCAAATTTGTCTTTGTATCATCGTAAAAACTACTAGTTCGTGTACCCAGGTGTTAAAAATACTAATTTAAAAGTTTATTGATATATTCATCACCATGTACTTTTCTTGTGTGACCACCTAGAGATCGCAACACATCATACATTGTACCACTGACAAACTCAACAAAACAGGAAATCCAAATAACTCATTCTCACCAATGAAAGAAAGAAATGTATAATTACCAGTATATATTTTAATTATTTCTAATGCATTGCAATATAACTATTAAAATTGAAAGAAGTTGCAATATAAAATATTCCATCTGTGACACTTCTCGAGGGTGTATTTGTTCAGTCTGAAAGTGAATGTTGTAAAGATCGAGAGTATTGAAAATCGAGTCTTGTCACCATTACCTTTTTGAGTGAAAATAGGTGTCCAGAAATAGGATAGGTTATTTATTAGGTGTTTTTATGGAGGAAATGGGTTTATTTTTATTACAGACTCTGGCATGGGAAAAGTCAAGGATAATTAAAAATGGCGACAAAGGTTAAAACATTGACTTCTTAAAAACTGCAATTTGGGTAGACCTTTTTTAGATTTGTTCATTATATCATTTCTAGTAAAAAGAGATATTTTTGATTTTGCTATGAGAACCACAAATCAGATTACTTTGATACTATACAAATAGGTACATGTACCTCAGGTGGCCCAATTTATCGGCCTTGATGTATTTTATTGGAAATGTACACAAACTATAAGAGAAAGCAGGAGAACATGAAGGCGACATGTTCAAAATGAAAATAAAATCCATCAATTCTTGTTACCATGGAGCTGAATTAAGAAGTGCCAATGACACCTGGTACTCAAAATCTTCGAATCAGCTTGAAATTTATACCTAAAATAATAGATGAAATGCAGAAATGCAAGTTGAAAGGGTTTCTACATTGTATGAGAACAATTCCAGATGTATATGTCTACTAATTAATTTAATTTCAACCGTTATTCTTTAACAAGCATGCCATTCCTTGCAAATAGTATATTTTCAAAGTGGGTTACAGTCATGTGACCTTGTGATACATATTTTGTGAAACCTATAAAGCAGGAAAAAAAATACACTGTGATTTTACTGTAGGTGTGTTTTGTAACTCTGTGCATGAATCTCAGTTTGGATACAAAAAATGTATGAATAGCATATCCTGTTTAATTTCTGGCCATACATTTTGTAAGAGAAATTTAATACATCTAATTTCTGTTGATACTAGACCAGCCAATTATTCACTCTAAATTACTAACTATGCTTTTGGTCCATTTTTTTGGCATGAATAACATTTCACCTACCGTAATTCAAACAGGGACTATATCGTTAACAATGACTTGTTGAATTTAATTTTCTATTTCTTTCTTTTATATGTTGCTAGGCATTGGCCAATAATGATGTGGAATACAGTGTACAGCGTAATATGCTAGACTTCCCACAACATGTCTCTCCAGATAAGGACATCAGAGAAGCCAGCACGGAGGCAGATAAGAAGCTTTCTGATTTTGATGTTGAAATGAGGTAATATACATGTAAAGTGGGTTAGCTATCTCTTTTCTAATTAAATGTGCATTTTCAATATGCAATTTAAATGGGAAATACAAATTTCATCCAATAGCAAGGAATTGATTGGGTGTGAAAACCTATCTTACCTGAAACCTGTGTAATCCAGTAACCTGTCTAAAATGAACCCTATGTAATCCAGTAACCTGTCTAAACTGAACCCAGTGTAATTCAGTAACCTGTTTAAAATGAACCCTATGTAATCCAGTAACCTGTCTAAATTGAACCCAGTGTAATCCAGTATTCTGTCTAAACTGAACCCAGTGTAATTCAGTAACCTGTCTAAACTGAACCCAGTGTAATTCAGTAACCTGTCTAAAATGAACCCTATGTAATCCAGTAACCTGTCTAAATTGAACCCAGTGTAATTCTGAACTAGTAACCTGTCTAAACTAAACCCTGTGTAATTTAGTAACCTGTCTAAACTGAACCTAGTGTAATTCAGTAACCTGTCTAAACTGAACCTAGTGTAATTCAGTAACCTGTCTAAACTGAACCCAGTGTAATTCAGTAACCTGTCTAAACTGAACCCAGTGTAATTCAGTAACCTGTCTAAAATGAACCCTATGTAATCCAGTAACCTGTCTAAACTGAACCCAGTGTAACCCAGTAACCTGTCTAAATTGAACCCAGTGTAATTCTGAACTAGTAACCTGTCTAAACTAAACCCTGTGTAATTCAGTAACCTGTCTAATTCAGTAACCTGTCTAAAATGAACGCTGTGTAATCCAGTATTCTGTCTAAACTGAACCCAGTGTAATTCAGTAACCTGTCTAAATTGAATCCTGTGTAATCCAGTAACCTGTCTAAACTGAACCCAGTGTAATTCAGTAACCTGTCTAAACTGAACCCAGTGTAATTCAGTAACCCGTGTAAACTGTACGCAGTGTAATTCAGTAACCTGTCTAAACTGAACGCAGTGTAATTCAGTAACCTGTCTAAACTGAACCCAGTGTAATTCAGTAACCTGTCTAAATTGAATCCTGTGTAATCCAGTAACCTGTCTAAACTGAACCCAGTGTAATTCAGTAACCTGTCTAAACTGAACCCAGTGTAATTCAGTAACCTGTGTAAACTGTACGCAGTGTAATTCAGTAACCTGTCTAAACTGAACGCAGTGTAATTCAGTAACCTGTCTAAACTGAACGCAGTGTAATTCAGTAACCTGTCTAAACTGAACCCAGTGTAATTCAGTAACCTGTCTAAACTGAATCCTGTGTAATCCAGTAACCTGTCTAAACTGAACCCAGTGTAATTCAGTAACCTGTCTAAACTGAACCCAGTGTAATTCAGTAACCTGTCTAAACTGAACGCAGTGTAATTCAGTAACCTGTCTAAACTGAACGCAGTGTAATTCAGTAACCTGTCTAAACTGAACCCAGTGTAATTTAGTAACCTGTCTAAACTAAACCCTGTGTAATTCAGTAACCTGTCTAAACTGAACCCAGTGTAATTCAGTAACCTGTCTAAACTGAACCCAGTGTAATTCAGTAACCTGTCTAAAATGAACCCTATGTAATCCAGTAACCTGTCTAAACTGAACCCAGTGTAATTCAGTAAACTGTCTAAACTGAACCCAGTGTAACCCAGTAACCTGTCTAAATTGAACCCAGTGTAATTCTGAACTAGTAACCTGTCTAAACTAAACCCTGTCTAATTCAGTAACCTGTCTAAAATGAATGCTATGTAATTCAGTAACCTGTGTAATCTACACCCTATGTAATCCAGTATTCTGTCTAAACTGAACCCAGTGTAATTCAGTAACCTGTCTAAACTGAACCCAGTGTAATTCAGTAACCTGTGTAAACTGAACCCAGTGTAATTCAGTAACCTGTGTAAACTGAACCCAGTGTAATTCAGTAACCTGTGTAAACTGAACCCAGTGTAATTCAGTAACCTGTCTAAACTGAACCCAGTGTAGTTCAGTAACCTGTCTAAACTGAACCCTATGTAATTCAGTGACCTGTCTAAACTGAACCCTGTGTAATTCAGTAACCTGTCTAGAATGAACCCTACATGTATGTAATTCAGTAACTTGTGTAATCTGCACCCTGTGTAATTTAGTAATCTGTCTAAAATGAACCCTGTGTAATTCAGTAACCTGTCTAAACTGAACCCAGTGTAATTCAGTAACCTGCCTAAACTGAACAATGTGTAATCCAGTAACCTATCCAAACTGAACCCAGTGTAATTCAGTAACCTGTCTAAAATAAACCCTATGTAATTAAGTAACCTGTGTAATCTGCACCCTGTGTAACCGAGTAACCTATCTAAAATGAACTCCGTATAATTAATTAACCTGTCTAAAATGAACCCTGTATAATTCAGTAACCTATCTAAAATGAACCCTATGTAATTCAGTAACCTGTGTAATCTGCACCCTGTGTAACCGAGTAACCTATCTAAATTAAATCCGTATAATTAATTAACCTGTCTAAAATGAACCCTGTATAATTCAGTAACCTATCTAAAATGAACCCAGTGTAATTCAGTAACCTGTCTAAACTGAACCCAGTGTAATTCAGTAACCTGTCTAAACTGAACCCAGTGTAATTCAGTAACCTGTTTAAACTGAACCCAGTGTAATTCAGTAACCTGTCTAAACTGAACGCAGTGTAATTCAGTAACCTGTCTAAACTGAACCCAGTGTAATTTAGTAACCTGTCTAAACTAAACCCTGTGTAATTCAGTAACCTGTCTAAACTGAACCCAGTGTAATTCAGTAACCTGTCTAAACTGAACCCAGTGTAATTCAGTAACCTGTCTAAAATGAACCCTATGTAATCCAGTAACCTGTCTAAACTGAACCCAGTGTAATTCAGTAACCTGTCTAAACTGAACCCAGTGTAACCCAGTAACCTGTCTAAATTGAACCCAGTGTAATTCTGAACTAGTAACCTGTCTAAACTAAACCCTGTCTAATTCAGTAACCTGTCTAAAATGAATGCTATGTAATTCAGTAACCTGTGTAATCTACACCCTATGTAATCCAGTATTCTGTCTAAACTGAACCCAGTGTAATTCAGTAACCTGTCTAAACTGAACCCAGTGTAATTCAGTAACCTGTGTAAACTGAACCCAGTGTAATTCAGTAACCTGTGTAAACTGAACCCAGTGTAATTCAGTAACCTGTGTAAACTGAACCCAGTGTAATTCAGTAACCTGTCTAAACTGAACCCAGTGTAATTCAGTAACCTGTCTAAAATGAACCCTATGTAATCCAGTAACCTGTCTAAATTGAACCCAGTGTAATTCTGAACTAGTAACCTGTCTAAACTAAACCCTGTGTAATTTAGTAACCTGTCTAAACTGAACCTAGTGTAATTCAGTAACCTGTCTAAACTGAACCTAGTGTAATTCAGTAACCTGTCTAAACTGAACCCAGTGTAATTCAGTAACCTGTCTAAACTGAACCCAGTGTAATTCAGTAACCTGTCTAAAATGAACCCTATGTAATCCAGTAACCTGTGTAAACTGAACCCAGTGTAACCCAGTAACCTGTCTAAATTGAACCCAGTGTAATTCTGAACTAGTAACCTGTCTAAACTAAACCCTGTGTAATTCAGTAACCTGTCTAATTCAGTAACCTGTCTAAAATGAACGCTGTGTAATCCAGTATTCTGTCTAAACTGAACCCAGTGTAATTCAGTAACCTGTCTAAATTGAATCCTGTGTAATCCAGTAACCTGTCTAAACTGAACCCAGTGTAATTCAGTAACCTGTCTAAACTGAACCCAGTGTAATTCAGTAACCCGTGTAAACTGTACGCAGTGTAATTCAGTAACCTGTCTAAACTGAACGCAGTGTAATTCAGTAACCTGTCTAAACTGAACCCAGTGTAATTCAGTAACCTGTCTAAATTGAATCCTGTGTAATCCAGTAACCTGTCTAAACTGAACCCAGTGTAATTCAGTAACCTGTCTAAACTGAACCCAGTGTAATTCAGTAACCTGTGTAAACTGTACGCAGTGTAATTCAGTAACCTGTCTAAACTGAACGCAGTGTAATTCAGTAACCTGTCTAAACTGAACGCAGTGTAATTCAGTAACCTGTCTAAACTGAACCCAGTGTAATTCAGTAACCTGTCTAAACTGAATCCTGTGTAATCCAGTAACCTGTCTAAACTGAACCCAGTGTAATTCAGTAACCTGTCTAAACTGAACCCAGTGTAATTCAGTAACCTGTCTAAACTGAACGCAGTGTAATTCAGTAACCTGTCTAAACTGAACGCAGTGTAATTCAGTAACCTGTCTAAACTGAACCCAGTGTAATTTAGTAACCTGTCTAAACTAAACCCTGTGTAATTCAGTAACCTGTCTAAACTGAACCCAGTGTAATTCAGTAACCTGTCTAAACTGAACCCAGTGTAATTCAGTAACCTGTCTAAAATGAACCCTATGTAATCCAGTAACCTGTCTAAACTGAACCCAGTGTAATTCAGTAAACTGTCTAAACTGAACCCAGTGTAACCCAGTAACCTGTCTAAATTGAACCCAGTGTAATTCTGAACTAGTAACCTGTCTAAACTAAACCCTGTCTAATTCAGTAACCTGTCTAAAATGAATGCTATGTAATTCAGTAACCTGTGTAATCTACACCCTATGTAATCCAGTATTCTGTCTAAACTGAACCCAGTGTAATTCAGTAACCTGTCTAAACTGAACCCAGTGTAATTCAGTAACCTGTGTAAACTGAACCCAGTGTAATTCAGTAACCTGTGTAAACTGAACCCAGTGTAATTCAGTAACCTGTGTAAACTGAACCCAGTGTAATTCAGTAACCTGTCTAAACTGAACCCAGTGTAGTTCAGTAACCTGTCTAAACTGAACCCTATGTAATTCAGTGACCTGTCTAAACTGAACCCTGTGTAATTCAGTAACCTGTCTAGAATGAACCCTACATGTATGTAATTCAGTAACTTGTGTAATCTGCACCCTGTGTAATTTAGTAATCTGTCTAAAATGAACCCTGTGTAATTCAGTAACCTGTCTAAACTGAACCCAGTGTAATTCAGTAACCTGCCTAAACTGAACAATGTGTAATCCAGTAACCTATCCAAACTGAACCCAGTGTAATTCAGTAACCTGTCTAAAATAAACCCTATGTAATTAAGTAACCTGTGTAATCTGCACCCTGTGTAACCGAGTAACCTATCTAAAATGAACTCCGTATAATTAATTAACCTGTCTAAAATGAACCCTGTATAATTCAGTAACCTATCTAAAATGAACCCTATGTAATTCAGTAACCTGTGTAATCTGCACCCTGTGTAACCGAGTAACCTATCTAAATTAAATCCGTATAATTAATTAACCTGTCTAAAATGAACCCTGTATAATTCAGTAACCTATCTAAAATGAACCCAGTGTAATTCAGTAACCTGTCTAAACTGAACCCAGTGTAATTCAGTAACCTGTCTAAACTGAACCCAGTGTAATTCAGTAACCTGTTTAAACTGAACCCAGTGTAATTCAGTAACCTGTCTAAACTGAACGCAGTGTAATTCAGTAACCTGTCTAAACTGAACCCAGTGTAATTTAGTAACCTGTCTAAACTAAACCCTGTGTAATTCAGTAACCTGTCTAAACTGAACCCAGTGTAATTCAGTAACCTGTCTAAACTGAACCCAGTGTAATTCAGTAACCTGTCTAAAATGAACCCTATGTAATCCAGTAACCTGTCTAAACTGAACCCAGTGTAATTCAGTAACCTGTCTAAACTGAACCCAGTGTAACCCAGTAACCTGTCTAAATTGAACCCAGTGTAATTCTGAACTAGTAACCTGTCTAAACTAAACCCTGTCTAATTCAGTAACCTGTCTAAAATGAATGCTATGTAATTCAGTAACCTGTGTAATCTACACCCTATGTAATCCAGTATTCTGTCTAAACTGAACCCAGTGTAATTCAGTAACCTGTCTAAACTGAACCCAGTGTAATTCAGTAACCTGTGTAAACTGAACCCAGTGTAATTCAGTAACCTGTGTAAACTGAACCCAGTGTAATTCAGTAACCTGTGTAAACTGAACCCAGTGTAATTCAGTAACCTGTCTAAACTGAACCCAGTGTAATTCAGTAACCTGTCTAAACTAAAGCCTGTGTAATTCAGTAACTTGTGTAATCTGCACCCTGTGTAATTCAGTAACTTGTATAATCTGCACCCTGTGTAATTCAGTAACCTGTATAATCTGCACCCTGTGTAATTCATAAACCTGTCTAAACTGAACCCTATGTAATTCAGTGACCTGTCTAAACTGAACCCTGTGTAATTCAGTAACCTGTCTAGAATGAACCCTACATGTATGTAATTCAGTAACTTGTGTAATCTGCACCCTGTGTAATTTAGTAATCTGTCTAAAATGAACCCTGTGTAATTCAGTAACCTGTCTAAACTGAACCCAGTGTAATTCAGTAACCTGCCTAAACTGAACAATGTGTAATCCAGTAACCTATCCAAACTGAACCCAGTGTAATTCACTAACCTGTCTAAAATAAACCCTATGTAATTAAGTAACCTGTGTAATCTGCACCCTGTGTAACCGAGTAACCTATCTAAAATGAACTCCGTATAATTAATTAACCTGTCTAAAATGAACCCTGTATAATTCAGTAACCTATCTAAAATGAACCCTATGTAATTCAGTAACCTGTCTAAAATGAATCCTGTATAATCCAGTAACCTGTCTAAACTGAACCCTGTTCCTAACATTTGGTGTATCATTCTTGCAGCATGCGGCAAGATGTGTATGATAACCTTGTGTCTCTGCGTGAAAAAATCAATATGGAGGAGCTGGAGGCTGAGAATAAGAGATATCTTGAAAAGTTGATCAAACACGGAAAACGAAATGGTAATATATAAACACTGAAGACTGTTGAAACAGCAAAGCTATTGCAGCCTTCAGGTCACTTGCTTACCAACGTTAAAACATATTTTGATACAAAATTTTAGCCCTCTTTGTCAGAATTAAAAAAAAAAAAAACTGCACTTTTTAAGTGCACAAAAAGAAAATACAAATACACATATATAATATCAATAAGATTGGCAGTGAGAGAAATACAGAATACAGTCAAAACTACAAAGTGAGCAGGAGTCTTAAATAATTATTGTTGCATGCTGGGAATGACTTATTAATACAGAACCTCATGAAGTATCATCACTTATTTTTAAATGGATGTCCTGTGTACAGACGATGTGAATGATTCAGCAGTGAAAATCAACAGTATACATGTAGACATCATCACTCACTCACATATTGGAACATCGCAAATTTGATTTTTTTTTCGACCACTAGTCTGAGTAAATGTGTTTATATTAGTTTGTACATTAGTATGCAGTAACAAATATTATTAGCGAATATTTATCTGCTTTGTACATGTAAATTTACTGGATGATGGAGATTACATGTTTTGTCATGCAGAATAATACATCCACTAACTTGAGCTGGTTTGCATCTACTTTAGGCTTAAATGATGGAGATTACATGTTTTGTCATGCAGAATAATACATCCACTAACTTGAGCTGGTTTGCATCTACTTTAGGCTTAAATGTACTTTTGATAGTTAGTGCTAATATGGTAACTATACATGCGACAGTGCTGCAACTTGTTTCTTTTTCTGTTGGCAGGTCTTCATCTGGAGAAAGATGTTCAAGATACAATCAAGGCATTGAAAAAAAGAGAGAGTGACATAGCCATCGATTTTAATAAAAATCTAAATGAAGAGAACACTGTCTTGGAATTTACAGATGAAGACTTAGGTAGGTGCAGAGATTCTAAACAGGCCAGGGTTCTCAGTCCAGGAATTTACAGATAAAGACTTAGGTAGGTGCAGAGATTCTAAACAGGCCAGGGTTCTCAGTCCAGGAATTTACAGATAAAGACTTAGGTAGGTGCAGAGATTCTAAACAGGCCTGGGTTCTCAGTCCAGGAATATACAGATAAAGACTTAGGTAGGTACAGCTATTCAAAACAGGCTAGGGTTCTCAGTCCAGGAATTTACAGATAGACTTAGGTAGGTGCAGATATTCAAATCAGGCCAGTGTTCTCAGTCCCGGAATTTACAGATAAAGACTTAGGTAGGTGCAGAGATTGAAATCAGGCTAGGGTTCTCAGTCCTGATTAATAAATGATCAACAGAAATGTGTTTAGTGTGATGGATTGAGTGAAAAACCTTCCCTGAGCATTGTAGTTTGTCCTCCGAATTTTTTTTTTTTTTTTTTTTCATCATCAATGTTATTTTCTCTTTTCAGTTGGTATGCCCGAAGACTTCATCAAAAAACTGGACAGGGTAAGGATATTACTTGCTGCAAGGGTTACTGCAAATAATCACCACTAATCTGTACATTAATTCTAAATTTATCATTAATTCTTTTTTTCTTTTGATTTGCCTACACATTACTATCAATCTTTAAGTTGTATTATCACCGTAACTTATTTGAAAGCTCGTTAAAATTTAAGTACTTGCCTAAAACTCAATTTTGAAAATGTTTTCATTTGTGAGTAATGACTTGCTGCAATATTTGTCAACATGAGTGAAAAAAGGTCAACCAATAAATTCCAAATAAGTAATATATATTTGGGCAACAACTCAAGAGTTTGGTGTGTATCTCTGACTTATCTTAGTGGAATATGCTTTACATGAAATATTGATTTTGTAATATTGTCGATGTTTGAGCATCAAAAAATTCGTCAAGCGATTCAATAATTTAATGACACCATAAGATGGAGAAAACTCGAGTCACAACATAATCTATAGAACTGCTTAGTAATTCATAAGAAATCTCGGATGCATACATTTTAGGAATACCGTATTTGGTGCTGTATTTATTATTTATTTGTTTACTCGTATCAAATTTTATTGAAAATACAACTTTAAAGATCCCCTCCATGATCATTCCTCTAACTAAGGTGTTACCACATTTGGTGCTGATACCTTTATGTAACATGATGGTATTGAATAGTGGTAAAATTGGATACACCTGTACTTTATTACAAGTTAATAATATGGGGTGTCACCTTCTACTTAAAATTTGTGATCCCAATATGACTCCTCAATATTTCCCAGATCCCCCAAAGCAGGTTGTCATTCTGTCGATCTGTCTCCGTAGTTGTTTTAGTTTAATACTTTTTTATGCAAATTGTGTGTGCTGGATGCAAGTCCTCATAAATTTCCACTACTCATATTCTTTCCTGAAATTGTGCCAAGTGTTTCTGCCATCACTGTAATAGAAAACCATCTTAAAATCTCAATTTATGCAAATATTGCAATGGTTTTGTTTATTTTGTTGGCCATATTTGTTTAGCTTCAATCAAAAATGCTTTGTGCCATGTCTGTTGTGAAGCAGCATGCATTGAATCAATGTTAAATTAGTTCTGAGTGACAGACATATTGCATAATAGTTATGCCCTAGTACTTTAAAACATTTAAAAATTCATTTAGCTATCTTGTATTTATTATAATTAATCTCTATATTATGGTAGACTTTGCTAAACTTAAAGCATCATTTACATTATATGGTTCCATAAACTATTCAACTCTCTTTATTCAAATGGTTTAAGGTAGTGAGAAGGGAAATTTTCACTTTTTTCTTGATTTTTCAAAAATTGATAAAACGGTTACTTTAGACCTTGATACATCATCCCAGGTTTACAAAAGATCGAAATTGCGAAATAACGTTGCTCAAATTAGTGTTTTAAAACACTAGCAGAAAAGACTACAACTGCCGTTTCGTGGATATTTGCATAGTGTTTATCTTTGGAAGGAATTAAATGATAACATCTTATCTGTATACTCTGTTGTTGACGATTCTGATATAATGGGTGATAAGCTTCCAGTTGCAAACAATGCGTGTTTATCTAACGTCCATTGTCAGCATTATTGTCAGTCGAGACTTCGTCGGAGAAACATGGTCATACAGTACTCATTTCACCCAACCTTCCGCTTTTACATCGACCGCTTATCGCTTAATTTCCGACGACGCGGTCTTGTCCGACCGGAAACCGACCGCATTTTAATCGCGTTTTTTTTTTCGCTCGCTCGCTCATTGAAAACATTGACCGCTCGCCCAAACACTGAATACTGGCACATGGGTGGTCGAAATGGTGGTTTTGATAGTAAAGTGTGAACATACAACTAGTATTAACTATTATTACATTCTGAACGACACTTCAAATCTAATAGCTGTATTACACTTGTATCATGAAAGCAACTGAACTGGGACTTCTTGTTACATGTTTTGGGTGCTTGTTCTAGATGTAATATTTTTATTTTTATTTTAATGAGACAGTTACGTGAAAAAAAGCCTAGGTAACTCCTTTTGACAGAGCAGAGAAACAAGGAAATGTTAGTGATTAATTCCAAAAATAACGATATCGAATCCACATCGGTCCACGTCTGGTAAAATTTGACATTCAATTTTTAAAATTAAGTCACGATCATTGAATGAGCTCGGTCTATACCGTATACGTACCGCAAAAGTGTTCCCACAAAAAATATTTTCGACTAAAAACGGCCACATGCCCTGAAAAAATCGAACAGAGCTTAACATGTATGAATAATTTATTGGGCTTAAAAGAAAAACGTGTCAAATTTAGTTATAGCCATAACTATTTGGTGGCCAGTTGATGAACAATTCAAAGTCCTTCAGGGCTGAAAATCATCGACGCTACTCTGGTTTACTTTATTTCACAACTTGCAGAGAAAAATGATTCGCGTGAGCTCTAATGTATCTTAGCCTAGTATTTTCTTTTTGAACTAAGGTCAAATTCTATCAGTTTGTCAAAATATATGTTTTTCAGCGAATAATTTTGAAGCCTGTCACAGCACAAACAACTATGTGAATCGACGCCGGTGATTGGATTGTACGACGACCCTTCAATTAGCGTCAAATATGCTTTGTTACAACATCATTGATTGGCTGAGAGTCACCTGATCGGAGCACGAACTGGGTCACAGAACCATATTTGTCCGTATTATCAACAGGACTTTGCAAAATAACCACACCCACATTTTCAATCATTTTTAGCGCGGAAGTTGCCAACAAATGTAAAAAAAATCGTGAATTTCATGGATTCGAATAAAATAAAGCAAGCGATTGATAAGGATGATTATTAATATTTTCCCCGATGCTCTTCGAATTTTTATTTTTTTTATTTCAAGGTAAGAAATGGCTAGCTGAAGTTGCATCGTCTTCAATGCGGTTGTTTCACCGCGAACAACTCTAGCTCTGTTTTGGGCATGGTTTAGTTTTGCGATGTAAAATAAAATATATATTAAAATAATAATACTTGATTAATTATTTGGGGTTTCAGCCCACAAATTACGGACATGATCTCCATGAATTACGGTCAATGTTTGTCTTCTCTCGGCTGATTGTCACGGTGTTGATCGACGCCCTTCCTAAACTCAGTATGGAGAAACCAACGGGGATCGACATTCCAAACAAACAATCGAAATTATCAACGAAAGACGAGATTTTTCTAGATATTTACAAACATACTGTCATGACAAACATATGTAAAATTAACAAATACACAAAGAGGTGTAATATTAGGTTTTATTTTAGGCTTAGAAATATTTTCTTTCACTCAGCCCATGCATGTAACTGCCATTTAGCTTTACGGTCCTTCAGCATCGGGGGAAAACAACAATAATTATACAAAACACATTGCGAAGACTCAACAATCAGGAAAGAAACCCCAGACAACCCTGTCGTACTTGTGTTGAAATACATTTTGTATTTCACGTCAGAATATTGTTTAAAATAAAATATTCAGTCAAAGCCAAATCGAGGTCAAAGGGTCAGGTTGCGTGCATATAATTATATATAGTTAAAACAAAAAGTATTTGAACTTTTGTCAGCTGTTCAACATCTATAAAAACCAGAAAGACAATTATAAGACAATGTGAACCTCGGAAATTATTCTGTTAGTCCGAATTTTAAATGCGCGCGAGCGAGCAGGTGGGCGGTGATATTTCGGGGTTTGCGCCGTCGAAAATAAAGCGGAAATTGTCCGGTCGAATTCAACAAGTGGTCGCAAAAGCGAGAGAAAAAGGTGATTGGAAAGCGGAAGCGGGCGGGAGGTTGTGCGAAAGGAGTACTGTAACTTTGCACAACTTTCTTTTAAATTGTTTTATTTTCCAAGTCAATATTCTATTTTACTAATACATTTTTTTTTCTAACGCAATGGCGAAGAAAAGAAAGAAAGCGTTGACAGACAAGGCAAAGAAAAATCTGCCACTCAGTGTCGCACTCTGACACAGCAATTTTTTTTCAAACATCAGGCATTTTGTTTCACCATGAAAACCGTTTTATTAGATGTCTTATCTGAGACACTTGAAGGATTAGCTTGTTTGTAAACTTTCAGTGTGTACAGTGGGACAGTAATGTTTGTCAGAGGATTATCCCTCGTTGTTCGTTTGCATAACAATGGAAAACCCGAACGTTCCTGGAGTACGGACTCAAATGCCAGCAGTTTTCTTCATTTTTCGCGCTCGAGCTTGAAATTATTCATTATCTGACACTCTTTATGAGTTCTATGATATCAGTGGTTAATATGTTTGGTCATTTTTAGTGTATATTTATAATAATGCAGCAAATCTACAGTGTTTTATTAACCAAAACTGTTTTTCGCGTTTTTCTCGAGTTGAAGTTTTGATCGAGAACGACTCATTGGGACTGCCGCCAAATCAAGTGCATTCGGACTAGGACATTCAAACTCGCAGTTATCGATCAAAAGATAATGATGGTGCGAAATATGTCTGGGTTTTTAAAGAAAATGCTTTGTCACAGAATAATAGTCTGGTAAAGGTGCCAAGTATGAAATAATTTAGGGACAAAAAAACAAACCTGCTTAGAAATCGAAATAATAGGTCTTTTGATTATCGGAGACGCATTTCAATGGACTAGATTACGGACAATGCATAACTTAAATTTCACCAGGAAATTCCACCAGGAAATTCCACAGTGTGCTCTCGCAATCGCGTACTTAGTCATTTTTACAAGGTTCGCCATTTTTGATGTCACGTGATAATTATGTAAACAATGTCTGTCCAGTTTGTGCGAACTTGCACCTCTATACTTAGTCTTTTGATATATATAACCTAAATTACTGTTCTGAACGAGACAACAGACAGAGAATGTTTTTTTTAAAAACGTCACAAAACCTTCTCGCTACCTTAACCCTCCCATTGGTAAATCTTTGGATTATTCCATTCCAATTGAAATCATAGGGGTTGAAGGTTTAAGCTAACAGGGTGAATCCTTTACTCTCCTGTCTGTCTCTCTTTGCTTTCCGCTGGCCTTCATCTCCAGATCTATCCTCCTTCAAAGAAATTCCCACGAGGTTATTTTTGGGACTGCTTTCGAAAATATCAACAGCAAGTAGGTAGTGGTAGTTTACTGTCTTGTAACTTAAGGGATAATGATCCTCCATTTCAAGTATAATATAATAAATTTGGTATGTGTACACTTGACATTTTGCAATATCCAAAAATCCTGACTAATGAGGATAATATTAAAATACAATCACTATGAAAACTAGTTCAGTATTTCATTTTTAAATTTGCTCATATTTCAAACCTTCTTAAGTACAAGTGACAACCCAAAATTGCTGAAGATCAAGTTTCCTTAATACTGTAAGCCATTTGATTTTCCCAGCTGGGAATTTTTGTGTTTTGGTGTTTTAATAGCATTTGTGAGGCAAAATTTTAAGAAAGTGTCACTATGATATCTGTCTTTGTATGTAACCCAGCTAAACTTGTAAAATTATGATGGTTTACAGTCTGTATAGTGTGTTTACATGTTAGATTCCAACAAAGCTGTAATGTTTTGGGAGAAATCACAATCTAACCAGTGTACCACACAGATCTCATCACTGTTTCAAACATTAAATTCATTAAAAGTCTTGTCATTTACCTCACACTTCTCTGGTACATGTATACTAGTGATTATATTTTCTTACTACTCACTATTTTAGTGAAAAAAGTCTAATATAGTCATCAATCTGAAACTTGATAATGTACACAGATTGTGATTTCAACCATAACACTACAGAAGCCCAAAGGTGCTTTTTGTAATCCGGTTTGTCATCCTAATCTCAGTAGCATGTCACCTTTCACACCCTACTCTTGTCTGCACCTTCTCTCCAATGCCTTATTTATCTATTTTCATATTTCTACTCCCTTAAAAAAAAACCTGCTCTTATTATTTTTACAGAATGCGCAAAAAAAGTTCAAGGTTTCCCTGAAATATCCGGACTACTTTCCTATTATGAGGAAATGCAGAAACCCAGAAACCAGAAGAAAGATGGAGTATGCTTTCAATTCCAGGTAACAGCATTTTCACAGACACTATCAATAATGGTTTATTTCTGCATGTGCATCTGGAAATTGAATAGCTAATATACCTTATATCACAATAAACACAGACACTGATTCAATCTTTTTGTCTCATAGTTACCTTGTATTATTTTCTTGCAGGTGTATAGTTGAAAATACCAAAATTTTGGAAGAATTGGTAGAAATTAGACAAAAGGTAACATGCTTTAAAAGATTCGACAGGAGCTGCACTGGTTGGTCATCGACTGGTGCTGCACTGGTCGGTCATCGACTGGTGCTGCACTGGTCGGTCATCGACTGGTGCTGCACTGGTCGGTCATCGACTGGTGCTGCACTGGTCGGTCATCGACTGGTGCTGCACTGGTCGGTCATCGACTGGTGCTGCACTGGTTGGTCATCGACTGGTGCTGCACTGGTTGGTCATCGACTGGTGCTGCACTGGTTGGTCATCGACTGGTGCTGCACTGGTTGGTCATCGACTGGTGCTGCACTGGTTGGTCATCGACTGGTGCTGCACTGGTTGGTCATCGACTGGTGCTGCACTGGTTGGTCATCGACTGGTGCTGCACTGGTTGATCATCGACTGGTGCTGCACTGGTTGGTCATCGACTGGTGCTGCACTGGTTGGTCATCGACTGGTGCTGCACTGGTTGGTCATCGACTGGTGCTGCACTGGTTGGTCATCGACTGGTGCTGCACTGGTTGGTCATCGACTGGTGCTGCACTGGTTGGTCATCGACTGGTGCTGCACTGGTTGGTCATCGACTGGTGCTGCACTGGTTGGTCATCGACTGGTGCTGCACTGGTTGGTCATCGACTGGTGCTGTACTGGTTGGTCATCGACTGGTGCTGTACTGGTTGGTCATCGACTGGTGCTGTACTGGTTGGTCATCGACTGGTGCTGTACTGGTTGGTCATCGACTGGTGCTGTACTGGTTGGTCATCGACTGGTGCTGTACTGGTTGGTCATCGACTGGTGCTGTACTGGTTGGTCATCGACTGGTGCTGTACTGGTTGGTCATCGACTGGTGCTGTACTGGTTGGTCATCGACTGGTGCTGTACTGGTTGGTCATCGACTGGTGCTGCCCTGGTGGGTCATCGACTGGTGCTGCCCTGGTGGGTCATCGACTGGTGCTGCACTGGTGGGTCATCGACTGGTGCTGCACTGGTTGGTCATCGACTGGTGTTGCACTGGTTGGTCATTGACTGGTGCTGCACTGGTTGGTCATCGACTGGTGCTGCACTGGTTGGTCATCGACTGGTGCTGCACTGGCTGGTCATGGACTGGTGCTGCACTGGCTGGTCATGGACTGGTGCTGCACTGGCTGGTCATGGACTGGTGCTGCACTGGCTGGTCATGGACTGGTGCTGCACTGGCTGGTCATGGGCTGGTGCTGCACTGGCTGGTCATCGGCTGGTGCTGCACTGGCTGGTCATCGGCTGGTGCTGAATTTCTGCACACCTAGTGGTAACTGAATTTCTGTACTGTTAATGAATTGGGATTTAAATCCCACTGAAGTTCGCTTTAACTCGGGGCATGGAAAATATGTCCTGTCCTTACTTGACGGTTATATCATAGT
Organism: Saccoglossus kowalevskii; assembly: GCF_978046115.1. Classification (NCBI taxonomy): domain Eukaryota; kingdom Metazoa; phylum Hemichordata; class Enteropneusta; family Harrimaniidae; genus Saccoglossus; species Saccoglossus kowalevskii. The sequence continues at coordinate 37,603,850 of NC_140649.1, read as the reverse complement.
TAAAGCGGTTATTATATTACCTTATTTGAAAATGTCTTGTATCATTTCTATAACGTTAGTAACTGACCACATGGTTTTTCTTTGTTGCATCATTTTTCTTCTATAACCGTTTATAGAACACAAAAAGTTTGTGACGATTATTTTGTCAAACGAGACCTGTTTTACAGATCGGTGCAGGGGTGTTTCAACATGACATTCATAATCTTACGGTGAACCAGATAGTGAATGATTCACATGCATGAACAAATTACTCGTATATCATCTAAACAACATCCACTAAAATCCAATAATTCAATCTGAAACATCTTAATGCTGATATCAACACAACATTTTGAACTTATTATTTAATCAACACTCATGTAAGCACACTGAAGCGATGTTTTCTGTTTTGTTGTGCAAAGAAATACCAGAGGCGCCCATGATCACGCTGAGTTTAGTAAGGTGCGCTGGATTGTGAGCTCAATCTTGGGCTCGCTCTTTTGAGAATTGACTACATGTCGATCTTCTGTACATGTGTTTTTCTCTACTGCCTTTCTGTGCAAATAATGAGGTCATACTGATACCACAAGACTGCAAAGCTGAGACCATGATGATGCCACAAATAAGTGAGGCTAACACCGCTTCAATTTTCAATGACGCAAAGCTGATGCCACAATGATGCCATGCTTGGGAACAATGATTCCACAAACTCCAAAGCTTGCGCAATAACTGTACTGTACACAAAGAGTGACAATTGAATTTCCACTCACACATTGAAAAATGTCTTTGGCAAAAACAACGGCAATTGCATTTCTGTACATACATGTATAGCGATAAACCTTAATGCATCCTCTTGTTTTCCAGAAAGCAGATCTTCTAGGTTATGAAACACATGCAAAGTATATTCTTGAGTTACGTATGGCGAAGAAACCTGAAGCTGTTGATAAATTTCTCAAGGAATTATCAGAAAAACTGCGGCCTTTACAAAAGTCAGAATTGAATGTCATGCTAGAGTATAAAAAAGAAGAGGTAAGAATTTCACATGTAGTAGAATGTGATCATCGGATCTCAAAAGTATATTAAAGAATTCTATATGGGAATAAAAAGACAAAGTTTATCGTGCCTATCATATTTGAGGCATCCAGGAGTGTTATGAGTACATTGTGTGAAATGCATTAACTACAGTCAGCACTGTTGCAGCGGCTATTGCTGTGATTTTATACATAACTACAGAAAAATGACCAAATCTTAACAAAATATTGTACACAAAACTAATATCATATGATTACTATGTGAAAATTAAGGGTCAAGTAGTCGCCATTTTGTCGAAGTCCTTCACAAGTTGTAGAAAATAATGCAACATTGTAAGTTGTCATCTTGTACTGATTTCAATATATTGCGCCCTCTAGAAAGCAGAACACAAACCCACAGTCATCTCTTTTACACAAACCCACAGCCATCTCTTTTACACAAACCCTCAGCCATCTCTTTTACACAAACCCACAGCCATCTCTTTTACACAAACCCACAGCCATCTCTTTTACACAAACCCACAGCCATCTCTTTTACACAAACCCACAGCCATCTCTTTTACACAAACCCACAGCCATCTCTTTTACCCAAACCCACAGCCATCTCTTTTACACAAACCCACAGCCATCTCTTTTACACAAACCCACAGCCGTCTCTTTTACACAAACCCACAGCCATCTCTTTTACACAAACCCACAGCCATCTCTTTTACACAAACCCACAGCCATCTTTTACACAAACCCACAGCCGTCTCTTTTACACAAACCCACAGCCGTCTCTTTTACACAAACCCACAGCCATCTCTTTTACACAAACCCACAGCCATCTCTTTTACACAAACCCACAGCCATCTCTTTTACACAAACCCACAGCCATCTCTTTTACACAAACCCACAGCCATCTCTTTTACACAAACCCACAGCCATCTCCTTTTACACAAACCCCACAGCCATCTCTTTTACACAAACCCACAGCCATCTCTTTTACACAAACCCACAGCCATCTCTTTTACACAAACCCACAGCCATCTCTTTTACACAAACCCACAGCCGTCTCTTTTACACAAACCCACAGCCGTCTCTTTTACACAAACCCACAGCCGTCTCTTTTACACAAACCCACAGCCATCTCTTTTACACAAACCCACAGCCATCTCTTTTACACAAACCCACAGCCATCTCTTTTACACAAACCCACAGCCATCTCTTTTACACAAACCCACAGCCATCTCTTTTACACAAACCCACAGCCATCTCTTTTACACAAACCCACAGCCATCTCTTTTACACAAAGCCACAGCCATCTCTTTTACACAAAGCCACAGCCATCTCTTTTACACAAAGCCAAAGCCATCTCTTTTACACAAACCCACAGTCATCTCTTTTACACAAACCCACAGCCATCTCTTTTACACAAACCCACAGCCATCTTTTACACAAACCCACAGCCATCTCTTTTACACAAACCCACAGCCATCTCTTTTACACAAACCCACAGCCATCTCTTTTACACAAACCCACAGCCATCTCTTTTACACAAACCCACAGCCATCTCTTTTACACAAACCCACAGCCGTCTCTTTTACACAAACCCACAGCCGTCTCTTTTACACAAACCCACAGCCGTCTCTTTTACACAAACCCACAGCCGTCTCTTTTACACAAACCCACAGCCGTCTCTTTTACACAAATCCACAGCCGTCTCTTTTACACAAACCCACAGCCGTCTCTTTTACACAAACCCACAGCCGTCTCTTTTACACAAATCCACAGCCGTCTCTTTTACACAAACCCACAGCCGTCTCTTTTACACAAACCCACAGCCGTCTCTTTTACACAAACCCACAGCCGTCTCTTTTACACAAACCCACAGCTATCTCTTTTACACAAACCCACAGCCATCTCTTTTACACAAACCCACAGCCATCTCTTTTACACAAACCCACAGCCATCTCTTTTACACAAACCCACAGCCATCTCTTTTACACAAACCCACAGCCATCTCTTTTACACAAAGCCACAGCCATCTCTTTTACACAAAGCCACAGCCATCTCTTTTACACAAAGCCAAAGCCATCTCTTTTACACAAACCCACAGTCATCTCTTTTACACAAACCCACAGCCATCTCTTTTACACAAACCCACAGCCATCTTTTACACAAACCCACAGCCATCTCTTTTACACAAACCCACAGCCATCTCTTTTACACAAACCCACAGCCATCTCTTTTACACAAACCCACAGCCATCTCTTTTACACAAACCCACAGCCATCTCTTTTACACAAACCCACAGCCGTCTCTTTTACACAAACCCACAGCCGTCTCTTTTACACAAATCCACAGCCGTCTCTTTTACACAAACCCACAGCCGTCTCTTTTACACAAACCCACAGCAGTCTCTTTTACACAAACCCACAGCCGTCTCTTTTACACAAAGCCACAGTCATCTCTTTTCACTTGCAAGTGATTTAAAGTACAACATTGGTATATAGTATATTTGCTATGTGCCCACATTTTGGCATGGCCATTATAAATTGGCACTAATGACCCAGGGAATGTTTAAGAATAAACAAAGAGTCAATGTTATAGCTGTTGTCACTTTAACACTGGTATACAATTTGGATTTAACTGAAATCCCTTCCCATTCTCATCTATTATTCCACACCCTATTATTTTAACTGGCGGCACTCATTCCCGCCACCATTTTTTGATAACCACTCATCGTTTTTGATATACTGTAATGCACTTGTACTATATATACCAAATACAAAAGATTTCAGTCACAAATATTGACTGAAGTGTCTTCTTTAATTGTCACATAGTGTGAGAAGTATGGTTTAGAGTACGATGGTAAGATAAATCTCTGGGACATGAGATATTACATGACAATGGTAGAAGAAAAGAAGTATACTGTAGATCAGAATAAACTCAAAGAGTACTTCCCCATGGAAGTTGTAACAAAAGGATTATTAGAAATATACCAGGTAAGTACTTTTCAATTGGAGGGAGTAACAAAAAGATCATTAATAATATACCAGCTAAGACTAAAGGGGTTGAGTGAACTGTTTCAGATTCAATGGTGTTGATGTTGTTCAGTTTGAGGGCTCTAGTAATACATTTATTGAAATTAGTTTAAGTTATAGTGTCATTTCTTGAATTCTCATCAATATAATATGATTATTTCAGATCACATTCCTCCTAGGAATATAAATTAAAGATACATGTATCATGTTACACTGTTACCCAATGTACACTTCAATGTACACTTCAATGTACTAGCACTGTCAGGTCAATTTAATAATTATTAGTAACATTATAATATCTTCAGTAGGCAGATTTAGCCCTTTACATTTAAACTATTAGAAGACATGTCACAGTAACTTTTTCAAGATTCCCTACTCTCAAATAGTGAATTCTCAAATACTTTACATCATAGTCTGTTCTGCATTATAAAATTTCAACATTTATATTTTCCAGGAACTTCTGGGATTGAGTTTTGTTGAAATTAAAAATCCACCAGTTTGGGCTGAAGAGGTTAAAATGGTAAGTTGATAACTTTGTTGATTCTTTGTATTGGAAGAACTCTATCTACATTTCAAACTAGGTGAACCTATTGTAGCTATGATCTTAATTTGTTTATACCTATCACACATTCTGAATAACATGTGGTATTTGTGAACAAAGGCAGTGTTATAATTAGTCCCCGTTCGGACGAAGTCCGAAAACGGGGACTTATAATTCGGTCTCCGTTCGTCCGTCCGTCCGGAGTCATATCTCAGAATCCCTTGGACCGATTCCATTCATTCTTTGCATGTGCCTAGTACTTTATGTGGGACATATGCACATGCAGTGGTTTAGCGATTTGATTTAAAATGGCCGACTGGCAGCCATCTTGTTTTTTGAAAATGTTGTATTTTGGACATGCTTTGCCAGTTTTCATTCAAACTTGGTACATAGATTATACATGTTAGGATACATGTCCATGATGATTTATTTCACAATTGGATCAAAGATGGCCGACTGGCAGCCATCTTGTTTTTTGAAAATGTCGTATTTTGGACATGCTTTGTCAGTTTTCATACAAATTTAGTACATAGATCATACATGTTAGGATACATGTCCCCGACCGTCTGTGAGTTCCTGAGTCTGTCCGTCCGACCGTCTGTCTGTGCGTCAGTCTATCCAACGTCATATTTCAGAATCCTGTGGACCGATTCCGTTCATTCTTTGCATGTGCCTAGTACCTTATGTGGGACATATGCACATGCAGTGGTTTAGCGATTCCATTCAAAATGGCCGACTGGCAGCCATCTTGTTTTTTGAAAATGTTGTATTTTGGACATGCTGTGTCAGTTGTCATTCAAACTTGGTACATAGATTATACATGTTAGGATACATGTCCATGACGATTTATTTCGCAATTGGATCAAAGATGGTCGACTGGCAGGCATCTTGTTTTTGTTTTTTTATGCGGTATCTTGGACGTGCTCTGTCAGTTTTCATTCAAATTTGGCACATACATGTACTTTATACATGTTAGGATGCATGTCCATGACAATTTGTTTCAAAATCTGGTCATGGATGGCCGATTGACAGCCATCTGACTTTTTGGCCTTACTACTATATTTCCACAATTTATGTACCATTTTCATTCGTATTTGGCACATACATCATACATCATACATATCAGTGTGTTTCATAATCAGATCAAAGATGGCTGAATAATGGCTGTTTTTATTTTGGCTATATTACTATGACACGAAACAAGTGTTTTGATGTAAATAAACAATCTGTTGTATACGCCACTTGGAACTCAAGTTTCAAGGACATGCTCGTGACAACCCCTCCGCTTTAATATGATGAGCACAAAGAGAACTTAACGGGGACTGTGTCATTTTCAATGACTTGTTGTTGTACTGTGTTTTATTTTTATTCCAGTTCTGCGTCACTGACGTGGCTAGCAAAGAATTTATGGGACATTTCTACCTGGATCTGTATCCAAGGGAGGGTAAATTTGGACATGCTGCTTGTTTTGGTCTACAACCAAGTTGTCTTTATGGTGATGGTATACGACAACCTGCAGTGGCTGCCATGGTTGCAAATTTCACTAAACCAACAGATGATAAACCATCTCTTCTCACTCATGATGAGGTAAATGTTTTTTTCTGCTTTGGAAAGTATTCCTGTGTGCTGAACCAATTCTTTGGTATGTGTCTTGCCTCTTCGGTTCATTTCTCAAAAAATAAACATCACTTTTCATAAAACTTTGTAGAAGATGCTTTTTGGCAATGTTCACCCTGATTAGTTTTAGATTGAAATCATACTAATTACCTTATCATTAAATTTGAATGAAACTTGGTACACAAACATGCTACAGATATTCATCTCATTTACCATTTATCAGATTTTAAAGAAACTTAATACACAGGTGCACATACATATTCAGTTTAGAGTTTGATTCTGTGCATACTAATTACTCATTTGCATAAATTAACCAATTTATACATGTTCCACTGCAGGGAAAATAAATGTTGTAGAAAAGTACCTATTCAGCAAAAATTAATTCCAGCTATAATAAAGTATTATAGAGTATATGCTATCAGATACCACATTAATTTCTTTAAGGTTGAAATCCATGCATATTAATTTCCATATTTGCATGAAGTTGTAAATTTTCTTATATCCAAATTATCAGATATATTTAATTTAAATTAAATAATTAATTAAAGTTAGTACATGTATATAGGTTTAACTATTTATAAACTTCCATACTGTGAATGCTTACAAGTACCTATCGCAAAAAGCAGAGCTATTTTATTCTATAGACATCTGATAAAAATGGCTAATTCTAAATCTGGAATTATTTAAGCCAAAGTTGGGTATATCACTCTATAGTGCACAATTTATAACATGTATGTACAGTCCATAGGCTATACTGTTGATTGCACAATTTATAACATGCATGTACAGTCCATAGGCTATACTGTTGATTGCATAATTTATAACATGTATGTACAGTCCATAGGCTATACTGTTGATTGCATAATTTATAACATGCATGTACAGTCCATAGGCTATACTGTTGATTGCACAATTTATAACATGTATGTACAGTCCATAGGCTATACTGTTGATTGTACAGTCCATAGGCTATACTGTTGATTGCATAATTTATAACATGTATGTACAGTCCATAGGCTATACTGTTGATTGCATAATTTATAACATGTATGTACAGTCCATAGGCTATACTGTTGATTGCACAATTTATAACATGCATGTACAGTCCATAGGCTATACTGTTGATTGCACAATTTATAACATGTATGTACAGTCCATAGGCTATACTGTTGATTGCACAATTTATAACATGTATGTACAGTCCATAGGCTATACTGTTGATTGCACAATTTATAACATGCATGTACATTCCACAGGCTATACTGTTGATTGCATAATTTATAACATGCATGTACATTCCATAGGCTATACTGTTGATTGCATAATTTATAACATGTATGTACAGTCCATAGGCTATAATGTTGATTGCACAATTTATAACATGTATGTACAGTCCATAGGCTATACTGTTGATTGCACAATTTATAACATGTATGTACAGTCCATAGGCTATACTGTTGATTGCATAATTTATAACATGCATGTACATTCCATAGGCTATACTGTTGATTGCACAATTTATAACATGCATGTACATTCCATAGGCTATACTGTTGATTGCACAATTTATAACATGCATGTACAGTCCATAGGCTATACTGTTGATTGCATAATTTATAACATGTATGTACAGTCCATAGGCTATACTGTTGATTGCACAATTTATAACATGCATGTACAGTCCATAGGCTATACTGTTGATTGCATAATTTATAACATGCATGTACAGTCCATAGGCTATACTGTTGATTGCATAATTTATAACATGCATGTACAGTCCATAGGCTATACTGTTGATTGCATAATTTATAACATGCATGTACAGTCCATAGGCTATACTGTTGATTGCATAATTTATAACATGCATGTACAGTCCATAGGCTATACTGTTGATTGCACAATTTATAACATGTATGTACAGTCCATAGGCTATACTGTTGATTGCACAATTTATAACATGTATGTACAGTCCATAGGCTATACTGTTGATTGCATAATTTATAACATGCATGTACAGTCCATAGGCTATACTGTTGATTGCACAATTTATAACATGTATGTACAGTCCATAGGCTATACTGTTGATTGCACAATTTATAACATGTATGTACAGTCCATAGGCTATACTGTTGATTGCACAATTTATAACATGTATGTACAGTCCATAGGCTATACTGTTGATTGCACAATTTATAACATGCATGTACAGTCCATAGGCTATACTGTTGATTGCACAATTTATAACATGTATGTACAGTCCATAGGCTATACTGTTGATTGCATAATTTATAATGTGCATGTACAGTCCATAGGCTATACTGTTGATTGCATAATTTATAACATGCATGTACAGTCCATAGGCTATACTGTTGATTGCATAATTTATAACATGCATGTACAGTCCATAGGCTATACTGTTGATTGCACAATTTATAACATGTATGTACAGTCCATAGGCTATACTGTTGATTGCATAATTTATAACATGCATGTACAGTCCATAGGCTATACTGTTGATTGCATAATTTATAACATGCATGTACAGTCCACAGGCTATACTGTTGATTGCATAATTTATAACATGCATGTACAGTCCACAGGCTATACTGTTGATTGCATAATTTATAACATGCATGTACAGTCCATAGGCTATACTGTTGATTGCATAATTTATAACATGTATGTACAGTCCATAGGCTATACTGTTGATTGCATAATTTATAACATGTATGTACAGTCCATAGGCTATACTGTTGATTGCACAATTTATAACATGTATGTACAGTCCATAGGCTATACTGTTGATTGCACAATTTATAACATGCATGTACAGTCCATAGGCTATACTGTTGATTGCATAATTTATAACATGCATGTACAGTCCATAGGCTATACTGTTGATTGCACAATTTATAACATGTATGTACAGTCCATAGGCTATACTGTTGATTGCACAATTTATAACATGCATGTACATTCCATAGGCTATACTGTTGATTGCACAATTTATAACATGTATGTACAGTCCATAGGCTATACTGTTGATTGCATAATTTATAACATGCATGTACAGTCCATAGGCTATACTGTTGATTGCACAATTTATAACATGTATGTACAGTCCATAGGCTATACTGTTGATTGCACAATTTATAACATGCATGTACAGTCCATAGGCTATACTGTTGATTGCATAATTTATAACATGCATGTACAGTCCATAGGCTATACTGTTGATTGCACAATTTATAACATGTATGTACAGTCCATAGGCTATACTGTTGATTGCACAATTTATAACATGCATGTACAGTCCATAGGCTATACTGTTGATTGCACAATTTATAACATGTATGTACAGTCCATAGGCTATACTGTTGATTGCATAATTTATAACATGCATGTACAGTCCATAGGCTATACTGTTGATTGCATAATTTATAACATGCATGTACAGTCCATAGGCTATACTGTTGATTGCATAATTTATAACATGCATGTACAGTCCATAGGCTATACTGTTGATTGCACAATTTATAACATGTATGTACAGTCCATAGGCTATACTGTTGATTGCATAATTTATAACATGCATGTACAGTCCATAGGCTATACTGTTGATTGCATAATTTATAACATGCATGTACAGTCCATAGGCTATACTGTTGATTGCATAATTTATAACATGCATGTACAGTCCACAGGCTATACTGTTGATTGCATAATTTATAACATGCATGTACAGTCCATAGGCTATACTGTTGATTGCATAATTTATAACATGTATGTACAGTCCATAGGCTATACTGTTGATTGCATAATTTATAACATGTATGTACAGTCCATAGGCTATACTGTTGATTGCACAATTTATAACATGTATGTACAGTCCATAGGCTATACTGTTGATTGCACAATTTATAACATGTATGTACAGTCCATAGGCTATACTGTTGATTGCACAATTTATAACATGCATGTACAGTCCATAGGCTATACTGTTGATTGCATAATTTATAACATGCATGTACAGTCCATAGGCTATACTGTTGATTGCACAATTTATAACATGTATGTACAGTCCATAGGCTATACTGTTGATTGCATAATTTATAACATGCATGTACAGTCCATAGGCTATACTGTTGATTGCATAATTTATAACATGCATGTACAGTCCATAGGCTATACTGTTGATTGCATAATTTATAACATGTATGTACAGTCCATAGGCTATACTGTTGATTGCACAATTTATAACATGCATGTACAGTCCATAGGCTATACTGTTGATTGCATAATTTATAACATGCATGTACAGTCCATAGGCTATACTGTTGATTGCATAATTTATAACATGCATGTACAGTCCATAGGCTATACTGTTGATTGCATAATTTATAACATGCATGTACAGTCCATAGGCTATACTGTTGATTGCATATGCAAATTTGTTGTCTTTATTGATTGACAGTATTGTTATTTCTACCCCATTCCTACAGTATACCCACACAGGAGTTGTATCTACGGTTTCTACTCCATGTCTACAATTATACCCTTAGCACACAGTTGTATCTACGGTTTCTACTCCATGTCTACAATTATACCCTTAGCACACAGTTGTATCTACGGTTTATACTCCATGTCTACAATTATACCCTTAGCACACAGTTGTTTTTACGGTTTCTTTGATAAACTGTTCACATAGACTTGTAATCAGAAATTAGGTGTTCTGGGTAATCCAAAGATGTGATTAATGAGCATCATACATATACATGTACATGTATGTGTGAAATGTAAAGTGTTGAAGGATAGAGAAAAACAAAACTGGAATTAATATTTGTATTATATATATTATTATATAATTATAGTAGTTGCAAATTGAGATAAATATTAAACATACTTAGTAAGAGGTGAATTTGTCTCTCAATTCATTAAACGTTGGGCAGATAAAACTAAAGTGATATGTGATGTCATGAACTTAAGCATGAAATCCACTCATATTAATAATTTAATATCCATAAATTAGCAAATTTTTAGCTGTTCCACAGGTATCTCAGGAATACATGTAGGTGCTCTCAAATACTCATTAGGTCTGATTACTTTGAAGAAATATTATGCACCGATTTTGGCAATTTTCTCATATCTTAATAACCAATTAAAATTAATATTTTTTTTTGATATTACAATATATTTTCAGTACTGTGGAATAGGTGATTTCATATTGTGCTTTTCAAAGATTAGCCGACATGCTGATTGTTTCAAATTCTTTCAAATGATTGTATACATTCCTTCAGCACACAGGAGTTCTTTCCAAGTTTTCTTGGGTTTGTTCCCATGATACATGAAACAGTGTAAACAATCCACAGTCACATCATGACATGTTATTAAAATTGATTGTAAACTCTGTCATATTCAGTCACTTCAAAATCTGTTGTCTTCCTATCATATTCAGTCTCTAAAATAAAATATTTTTCACACATTTTGTAATTTTATTATATTTACATCACAGTATACTTACCTATTTTATAATCTGCATTTCATTTACTTATCATCTGTCTTCTACAACACTAAGACCTTCAGCTCTCACTCCTTGTAATTGTCTCTCAAAAGTTTCTCATTTAATATTCCTTCAAAATGATTTAATTTATTTTCAATTTTGGAATAGCCCTCAGACTGGCAGTGAGAGTCTATTACTTCTTTGTTGTTGATATCCAGAGGTTGAAAGAAATGCCATATAGACACGTTCTAAATTATGAATTGATATGATTTATAGATGTGATTCTAGTTAATGTAGCAGTGATTTCCAGTGTTTTCTAACATGGCTAAAATGTGATGCAACATTTTGCATATTTAAATGTATTTTGGATTGAAAGGACATAATTGGCTACAGAGCTTGATCAAAACAATATATAAAAAAACATGTTTATTTTGTGAATGACAAAAGAGTTACCGTACTGTTACCATACTTGTACACCACTGGATTCAACTAATAATTGTGATATCAACCTCTGGTATTACTTCCTGTCATGTGACATCTCATTTCCTGTCATGTGACAATTTTCTGTTTCCTGTCTCTGATTTGCAGGTAGAAACTTTCTTCCATGAATTTGGTCATGTTATGCACCAGATTTGCGCAAGAGCCAAGTTTCGTATGTTCAGGTATCTAACCCATCTCCTTCCACTTCACTTCAACAGCCACTTGCCAAAATTAAACAGTCTCAGATAAAATAGAATCAGTGCTTAAAATTACTAAAAATATAAATAAGTTTATAGTTTGCTCTGACTGTCTTCTGGATAATATAGTTTGTGATGCAAAATATATTCAGAAACACAATTTAATTCGAGAACATTCCTCTGAACAAATTATTTTAGACGTATTGATTTAGTCTAATTCTGGCAAGTGGTCTGCTGTGTCAGGTGTATAGTGTTTTGCTGATATTCATATTTTTCCTCAGGTTGAAACTTTCTTTCATGAGTTTGGTCATGTTATGCATGATATTTGCGGCAAGCCAAAACTGGTGTACTTCAGGTATGGTGTTTGTGTATTTGTATATTTCTAGAAATATGTATTTTTAATATTTCCAAATGTTTACCATTTTTACATTCGATTTGACCATACAAAGAACTTGAGCGAGTATAAAATCTTCCTTGCATATCACTCTACAAAAATACCTACATGTAGGTTGTACATGACATCTATTCTTAGAAATCCTTCACAGTGTCTGACATGTGGTTTGTTATTTAAAATAGATTTATGAATTCATTTTAAGTTATAAGCCTAAACTTGTATATAAGAAAACCAAATTCTGTACACTGAGATAATGCAGGGGAATTTTTTTGTCAAATTTAGAATATTAGAATATACTGTCTCAGATTTTTGGTGTCATATATTTTGACTTATGAATTATTGTAAAATCTAGGTTTTGTAAATATGCATTATATTGTATATGTATTCTATGGAAGTTCTTTTCAAAATAGTAATTTTACATAATATTTTGTTAAAAATATTCTTCATAATATGGTTGCGATATCTATTGCGCATCAGAATCTTGTTCACTGTTGACTAATATGAACTGTTATTCACTGAATTGAACACTAATTATTACCAAGCCATGTTTCACTCCACAATTATGAGTCTAGCTGCTTCTACCGTTCACTTTTATCATTTTTATCAACACAATCAGTTGAACATGATTGGTCAGTCCACTCCAGGAGTGGTTGATGTGTTACAAGTCAGTTAATGTGCTTCTTTCAGATGTTCTGTCAGAGAATAACTTAAAGCAATAGTTCAACTTGATTCTAAAACCACATGATATCTAACAAACCACAGTACAATGTGTATATTTAAATTATTGAAGACAATGATACATTTACTCATTCAAAATTTTAAAAAGGCGAAACCAGCCAGCTTAGAGTGTCGGGTGGAATGTTGTTGGGTTACGTTTTCAAGTCCATATTCTATATCCATTTTAATTTTCAGTGGTACCAGAGTTGAAAGAGATTTTGTGGAAGCTCCATCCCAAATGCTGGAGAATTGGTGCTGGGAAAAAGAGCCATTACAACGAATGTCATCTCATTACAAGGATGGGAAGACACTACCTGATGACATGATTGATACATTGGTCAAAGCTCGTAATGCAAATGCCGGCATCTTTAATCTTAGACAGATACTGCTAGGTTCTTTTGATCAGTCTATCCACACCAGGGCTAAGGTGGGTACAAGCATTTTTTCCACCAATGTGGTAGTGCAACATTCTGCAAATATAGATATATTAGTATCTCTTGCTCCACAGTCATTGTCTATCTATAAAAGATCAATTTAATGATCAATATTTTGTTTAAAAAAAATATATTAAAATATAATTTTTAATAAAAGTTTTAAAATTGGTCTAATCTAAGAAAGAAAAAGATAAATATGTCAATGTCAGTTGGAAAAATGTGTACTTTTCAACATGCAGTGGATTTTACAATAAATATTTAAGATTGATACATAAGTGAATGTGAAACTAATGCAAACCAAAATGTTATCCTGATCTACCCAGATATTATGAAGTGAGTTATGCATGTACATCAGTGTTATGCATGTACATCAGTGTTCTCCCCAGGAATTTTTACCACTGTGGCGGCCTAATTTGCATATAATTTGCATATCATTTACATAATAATAGAAATTGACCAAAGCACATTCACACCCACACAATAAACAACATATATTTAAAAAACAAAGTGGCAGATATTTATTTGCTTCACACAGTGCTATAAACACTTTTATTTTGGACACTTTTGTAATATTAATGAGCTCCGTCACAGTGCAAATATATTTTTTTTTTGAAGTCAAAATATTACGTTCCACAATATAGAAGAGTTTGAATTTAAAAATTTAACATTTTCGAAATGCAAATGCTGCAGACTAAAAAGAAACAAATAAATTGTAAAAGGTTAAATGAAACTAATTTGAAACGTTTGAGCCAGGATATTGTTCACGACTTTCATGATCTTAATTACTACAAAATTCTCCTTCAAAAAATCGACCACGTAATTATTTGGCGGATTGCTGGTTATTATTCCGATCATCAGCTTCTACAACGAACAAATAACACTTCCAAACGATCATCAAAATTACGACGTGACATAACTTACTTCGCGATGTTATACACAGGTTATACCAATAATTCCTCTTACTCGGTCATGATGCCATGCAAAAATTAAATACTTTTTTTTTTATATGAGAAAAACATAAAATTTGAACGAGTTTTATCGGGAGAAGTTATTTTTGATCACTCGATCACTTCGGTGAAAAACACAGACCCGCCATAATAGTTATGACGCATTAATTGACCGGCATGTGTCCTTTGACCCGGTGGCTCAAAAACGCCAATCAGAATGCCGCATGGTGATGCCGGTAGAACCCGAAGTTTTCCGAATGATCGTGATCATAAAAATTACATTGCGGAAGTAAAGCGATGTCGTAGCACGATGTGTTGGTATGAATTTCAGATGAAAACAGCATGATGGTTTTCGAAAGAGGTGATTAGAAATTTTTAAAAGGTAAAAGAAGTCTTGAAAGAAGAGTTTTTACATGATTCACGATGATAACAGTTCAAATGTATTTTACCCAATCACGCAATAAACACGTTGTTTTTTCTTGAGTAGCGTAAACTGATCGTGAACTTTGCTTTGTCCATGTTACATCGGGTGGAATTGATTTTGAAAGAATTTTAGCTTTCAATTTAAAGACTGCGTCTATCGTCAGAAAGTATTTACTTACAAACAAAGACGTGCTAATTTTACAAAATTGACTTGTATTGTTCAATCGCGGGACTATGTCTATTGTTTACAAATTATTATCCACGACTGGCAGGATGCGTGTCGGTCGGTACGTAAGTATAATAACAATATGGCAATAGTCCTGGTCGGAAGCGTTTCCGTGGTGGTCGCTAATTTTGAGTGCCGGTCGGGCCGACAAGCGTGACGAGATCCCCAATGAAAAAAGCACTGTGGCGGTCTTGCTAATCACCGTGGCGGTGTCAGACCAGTGTGGCGGCAAATCGAAGCACTGTGGCGGGACCGTCACGCTGTTTACATCCTGGGGAGAACACTGTACATGTATGCACCATGCCAATGTTTTAAAATTTACATGTATACACTATGCCAATGTTTTACAATGTACATGTACTAACATTTGTATTGTTTATTTGTGCGTTTTTTTGTAAAGGCTGACACAAAAAAAGTCTATGCAGAGTTATCAGATACAATTCTTGGTATCCCGGCAACTCCTGGAACTAACATGTGTGCCTCTTTTGGTCATTTGGCTGATGGCTATGATGCACAGTATTATGGATATCTAGTAAGTCTTGTTTGAAGAGTACCATCTAGTGTCAATTTATGAAAATCCTTTCTTTTTACCTTGCCCCTTTCATCATCATACAGAATGTCGTCCTTGTTTTGAGAAAAATATCTACAAAGACAGTGAAGTCATTTCAATCATTAGGACACTAGTACATGTATATATAAATGTATTCAAATACCATTAGGTTTATCTATTGAATAATATCATGGGTAATATTGGCATGTACTACAAGGCTTTATTTAAAAGGGTGGTGATGGTCATACAGTGTGTAATAGAATTGTATGTGTTGTACTTGTACAAATATATGAATTTGTACATGAATGTAGATGATTCTTATTACAATGCATATTTATTTTACAGTGGAGTGAAGTATTCTGTATGGATATGTTTTATACACGATTTAGAAAGGAAGGAATTATGAATCCAAAAGTGGGTATGGACTACAGAAGATGTATCCTAGAACCAGGTGGATCCATTGTAAGTATGTGTGGTGTATACCTTGACAGGTGGATCCATTGTAAGTATGTGTGGTGTATACCTTGACAGGTGGATCCATTGTAAGTATGTGTGGTGTATACCTTGACAGGTGGTTCCATTGTAAGTATGTGTGGTGTATACCTTGACAGGTGGTTCCATTGTAAGTATGTGTGGTGTATACCTTGACAGGTGGTTCCATTGTAAGTATGTGTGGTGTATACCTTGACAGGTGGTTCCATTGTAAGTGTGTGTGGTATATACCTTGGCAGGTGGTTCCATTGTAAGTATGTGTGGTGTATACCTTGGCAGGTGATTCCATTGTAAGTATGTGTGGTGTATACCTTGACAGGTGGATCCATTGTAAGTATGTGTGGTGTATACCTTGGCAGGTGATTCCATTGTAAGTATGTGTGGTGTATACCTTGGCAGGTGGTTCCATTGTAAGTATGTGTGGTGTATACCTTGGCAGGTGGTTCCATTGTAAGTATGTGTGGTGTATACCTTGACAGGTGGATCCATTGTAAGTATGTGTGGTGTATACCTTGACAGGTGGTTCCATTGTAAGTATGTGTGGTGTATACCTTGACAGGTGGATCCATTGTAAGTATGTGTGGTGTATACCTTGACAGGTGGTTCCATTGTAAGTATGTGTGGTGTATACCTTGGCAGGTGATTCCATTGTAAGTATGTGTGGTATATACCTTGGCAGGTGGTTCCATTGTAAGTATGTGTGGTGTATACCTTGGCAGGTGATTCCATTGTAAGTATGTGTGGTGTATACCTTGGCAAGTGGTTCCACTGTAAGTATGTGTGATGTATACCTTGACAGGTGGTTCCATTGTAAGTATGTGTGGTGTATACCTTGACAGGTGGTTCCATTGTAAGTATTTGTGGTATACCTTGACAGGTTATTCAAGGTTATTGACGTAATATATTAACTCTTCTCTTGGTTTACAATGGATGCTGAAGTTCTCTTGTATGCGACAAAAGTAGAATCCCATTACTGAGCATATTCACACAGCCCCAAATATTTTGAATTGCAATTTATATATTAACCTCTTATTAGTCCGAAAACGGGGACATATAATTCGGTCTCCGTCCGTGCGTCTGTCCGGAGTCATATTTCAGAATCCCTTGGACCGATCCCGTTCATTCTTTGCATGTGCCTAGTACTTTATGTGAGACATATGCACATGCAGTGGTTTAGCGATTCGATTCAAAATGGCCGACTGGCAGCTATCTTGTTTTTTGAAAATGTTGAAAAATTTTGGACATGCTTTGTCCGTTTTCATTCAAACTTGGTACATCGATTATACATGTTAGGATACATGTCCATGACGATTTATTTCACAATTGGATTGAAAATGTCGTATTTTGGACATGCTTTGTCAGTTTTCACTCAAATTTAGTACATAGATCATACTAGTTAGGATATATGTCCCCGACCGTCCGTGAGTTCCTGAGTCTATCCGTCCGTGTGTCCGTTCGTCCGTGCATCAGTTTGTCCAGAGTCATATTTCAGAATCCTGTGGACCGATTCCGTTCATTCTTTGCATGTGCCTATGTGGGACATATGCAAATGCAGTGGTTTAGCGATTCGATTCAAAATGACCAACTGGCAGCCTTCTTATTTTTTGAAAATGTTGTATTTTGGACATGCTTTGTCAGTTGTCATTCAAACTTGGTACATAGATTATACATGTTAGGATACATGTCCATGATGATTTATTTCGCAATTGGATCAAAGATCGTCGACTGGCAGGCATCTTGTTTTTGTTTTTTTTATGCGGTATCTTGGACGTGCTCTGTCAGTTTTCATTCAAATTTGGCACATACATGTACTTTACATGTATACAGGTTAGGATGCATGTCCATGACAATCTGTTTCAAAATCTGGTCAAGGATGGCCGATTGACAGCCATCTGACTTTTTGTCCTTACTACTATATTTATGTACCATTTTCATTCGTATTTTGCACATACATCATACATATCAGTGTGTTTCATAATTAGATCAAAGATGTTCGAATAACGGCCGTTTTTTTATTTTTGGCCATAATACTGTATACATCACTTGGAACTCAAGTTTCAAGGACACGCTCACGACAACCCCTTCGCTTTAATACAATTTAATGGGGACTGTGTCATTTTCAATGACTTGTTTATTTATTAGTCCCCGTTCAGAAGTCCGAAACGGGGACTTATAATTTGGTCTCCGTCCGTCCGTACGTCCGTCCGGAGTCATATCTCAGAATCCCTTGGATCGATTCGGTTCATTCTTTGCATGTGCCTAGTACTTTATGTGGGACAATGAAAAATAATAAAAAAAAACAATGAGGATTGAGGTTCAAATAAATGTAAACATAACGATTGAATTGTGCCACGATCGGGAACCCAGTGCCGTATGGATAGCATTTCGTCTGCAAAACATGTTGTTTACATGTTGGTTTTGTCAGGTCAACGACAAGGAGACTCAGGAATTTTGAGGAAAAAAAACATGAGGTCACTATTCAATTAAAATTAAAACGTAACGATAGAATTATGTATACAAATCGGGATTCCATCGATCATAGCGCGTGATGATAGCAGCTGTCGTACGCAAGACGTTGACAGGCCGCCATCTTGGAAATACCTACACAGGTCAACATGTGACCGGAAGATTACAAAATTCGATTTTTTTTTTTTTTGCTTGGACAAATTATAACATACGCGTACCCATTAATCTATGAAGATATCCATAAATAATCTAAAAAAAGTTGACAGTAACGAGTGATGTTTTTTTTTCATGTTGTGTCTATACCAGCCTCGTGTCTAAGATGTTGATTGAAATCGGTGTAGGCCTACCATGTTCGGTGTTCTTACGATCGGCAAAACATACACACACTGGCATTTTATTTCTAAAATTACGAAATCTTACCTGAACAATTGACCTTAACCAGGGAAATGTCTTTTTCCACGATTCATCGAAACCAGCCTCACGCCGTTTCCGTGTTTCTACACGCTTCCGTTTCTGTGCTGTGCTAGCGGTGATTGTACGTTTTAGCCGGGCGGCATCACCTATTTTTCATTTACATGTTTAGTCGTATAGATCTCGGTGTTTGCAACTTGAGTGACGATTTGTTCCCCATTGACAGCGTCTGTACTTCACATGTGTTTAACAATGGGACTGTTTAATTCGTCTCGGCAAGTTCAAACTGCTGTGGCGTAGACGGTGATAATTTATGCAGTGTGAAAGGGTCAAAAGGATGTAAACAATGCATCCTATTAGCATGGCGGTGAAGTTGTAAGCATGGCGGTCCGAGCCCAAGCGTGGCGGCCGGTTCGCCAAGCATGGCGGTACCGCCATGCTTTGTTCTATGTGGGGAGAACACTGGACATATGCACATGCAGTGGTTTAGTGATATGATTCAAACTGGCCGACTGGCAGCCACCTTGTTTTTTGAAAATGTTGTATTTTGGACATGCTTTGTCAGTTTTTATTCAAACTTGGTACATAGACTATACATGTTAGGATACATGTCCATGACGATTTATTTCACAATTGGATCAAAAATGGCCGACTAGCAGCCATCTTGTTTTTTGAAAATGTTGTATTTTGGACATGCTTTGTCAGTTTTCATTCAAATTTAGTACATACATCATACATGTTAGGATACATGTCCATGACGATTTATTTCGCAATTGGATCAAAGATCGTCGACTGGCAGGCATCTTTATTTTTATGCGGTATCTTGGACGTGCTCTGTCAGATCTCTTTCAAATTTGGCGCATACATGTTTGTTTCAAAATCTGGTCAAGGATGGCCGATTGACAGCCATCTGACTCTGACCATTTTCATTCGTATTTGGCACATACATCATACATATCAGTGTGTTTAATAATCAGATCAAAGATGGCTGAATAACAGCTGTTTTTATTTTTGGCCATATTACTACTACATGGAACACGTGTTTTGATGTAAATAAACAATCTGTTGTATACGCCACTTGTAACTCGCTGGCGACAACCCCTCCGCTTTAATATGACAAGCACAAAAAGAACTTTCAAAAATTTAACGGGGACTGTGTCATTTTCATCGACTTGTTACTTTCTATTCCTGCTGTACAGGTACTGTCGCTGTACTGCCTTTGTGCATACTTTCATTTTATCTCGTACTTAGTGATAACATCATAATGTCAATAAAACATGAAATGAATAATGTGCTTGCATATTCCCAGAGAAAGTTTGTTGCTATAATCGGTCAAAAATTTTCAAAAGATGTGAAATTTTATGAGACATCTATATCTTATTCAATAAATCTGAAATGCTAATAATCTGCTATACCCTGATTTAATTCCATCATTCAAACATGCTTAGCTGAAAATGTTATTTTGCCCAACAGGATGCGATAGACATGTTGAAGAACTTTCTTGGACGAGAACCCAATCAAGAATCATTCCTGATCAGCAAAGGACTGCAAGTTGAATAAATGTATAACTCTGTGTCATATAATCCTCACTTTGTATGTATCAGCAGTGTGTAGTATAATCACATGGTCCATGATTGTCCATCTCCTACATCCATCACATGTACTTGTAGATTGTCAACTCAGTTTAGATTCAGTGAAAAAGCAAATTGACTTTGATCATATTTTAATTGTCTACTTGGCATTGATTTTTCAGGCCAACAAGGAAGGTGATTTTTTAAACAAACTTTATAATACCAGTAAAAGACCTTTCCAAAGTGGATTTCTATCAAATTAAATAAGGAATTTAAGATCGAAAAAATGTGTGTTTGTTACAAAATGTAGAATTTCTCTGAACTGGTTGTTAATTTCTACAATTGCCATGGTTACCAATTTTTTGGATCATAATAGATACCGTATTACATACTGCTGTGACAAATAGGATATGTACAATGTAGTGTTTAGAATAGTTTTATGAAAATATTTAGTCCAAGTGGAATTTGTATGTATAATACTTTGTTTGTTTAATGGAAGCTAGTATGGTATGCATATTCTGGTAAATCATTTAATTCTGTTTTTTTAGTTTAACGTGTTCCCATTGTAACTTTTGTCTACCTGGTCACATTCCAACTTTGCAAATATTTGAAGCTTTACTCCCACCACAAGCTGTAAACATAAATTGGTGATGGTTTTGCTAAATATTATTAAAAGTAGATTTATTGTCCTGACCTGACTAGACCTTTCACATTACATTTTATGAGTCCTGGAGGTTCATATCCATAGAAGGGCATTCCAATTTTGTTATTGTTTACAAATCTGACTCAAAGAAGTTTGCTTGTTCTACAGTTCTTCTTGTTACCCATTCACAATATCAGCGTTTTATGGATTTGTAAAGTGTGAATGTAATTTTGTAAAGCACACGTGTACAATGCATCTACTAGCAACCTTCACTGCAGTTAGTTAACATTCACAAGGAAGGAGGAATAAATGACTAATTTATTCTGTTTTCTAATCGAAACATCCCAAATATAAATGCATACAATATTTGTTGCTGTGAACAACGTACAATATATAAGATAGATGTCCTGTACACATGTGGTTTGTCCTTTAAGTGTGTTCAATTAACCGATAAAGATTAGTGATAAATAACAACATTGCCGCGTTTATTTGCAACTTATTTGTCATTTATTTGCAACTTATTTGTCATTTATTTGCTGAGAAAACATCAAATCCTCAGGTGATGTTACAATGTATTCATTTAGTGAATATTAGAAACAGATGGATTATAATAATTTACAAGAGTGTCACTTATTAAAGTAGAAGATACGTGTGATTAGGTTCAGCAAAGGAAAATAATTTCCACTTTTCTGATGCCCGGCAGCATAGTTAATATCATTGAAGTGCGTTTTTTCACAAATTTTGCTGATGTAACTTTTTAATGATTCTCTTGGTGCTCATACTGCTTTCAATGATGCTTTATGATCTTTTGTAGACCAGTTCCATGTATGGTGCAAATTGTTGCTGTAAAACCAAGGACCCCAGGTTCATGAAGTAGAATTTAAATTAAAAATAAAATTGACTGTTTGGACTTGGGGTGACAGTTAATAATCAGTAATTTATAACTGATTCCAAAAAGATCTATTTTTGTATACTTTGAGCTTTCTTTTTACTCTAATTTGTTATAATGGTGATTTGCAGAAATGTCAGGGTATTAGAAATTGAATAAAGTATTGTAACTTGCATAAAAGAATGTGTCATGTATCCAGACTGTTATTACATAACATACGGTAAGTAGTAAATAATACAACTCTATCTTGTCTACTGTAAAATACTTCATTTTTGCTTGGAATTAATTTTTGCTGAAGGAATGATTCAGTGAATATAAAAACCAGCAAATATACCTTTTTTCCTATATTTTACATTCAACTCGTCAAAAATTCCATACAAAATGCCAAAAAAGTATTTTCAGCGAAAATTAATTCCAGTATTTACAGTACTTTATAAATTTAATTCTCAATAAAGTTGACTTTATGAGCCAATAGAAGAATCTTAATGGGTAGTGAAATTGTAATGGCTACATGGTAGCAATGCAGTCTAAAAGGCGGCTCCTCATTAACATAAAATATTATGAAATGTGATTTGAATGAACAGCGCCCTCACTGCTTACTTGGTGACCGTTATGATTTTTGACAGAGGTAGTTTCAGTAGATTTTTGGCATAAACCTGTTTTTCTCCCGTACAAGAGGATCGCTTTTGTTACTAACAAAGGTAAGCACGTCTGATTTGTTTTTAGATTGTTTTACCTCGTAGCAGTTTAATTTGGCATCTGACTGTGTTCAAGGCCTACAAAGAATGTGTCAAATATGCAGGTAGACAAAACCATTAAGTGTTTACACAAGCTCCCCTAATAGTATTAAATCGTGCTCAAATATAGCCTATATCGACTATGGTGTTTTCAAAATGGCGGCACCCAGGCTCTTGCCAGTCATTTTTAGAAAAACGTAATGTCTTTTAGATATCTTGAATTTCCGTGATTGCATCGACCTCCGCTGTTCATCGGTCGATACTCTCGCTGTACTGTCTTCGTACATATACCCTCATATTACTAACATTACTGTGTATAATAACTACCAGAAATACACTCTTTGAAAAATTCAATGTTCAATTGAAACCAACCAGCCAACCAATGAGTGCAATGCACATTGATGTCATTAGAAACCTATTTTTGAGTTTGATTTGTGAAATTTATGAAGATATCAAAACAGCTGTGTTGTGCTTACTTTATTAACTGTTTTTTCCACAAAATTGTTTTGGATATAGGAGCATTAATGTTCTATACTGGGAAGCCCTGTCAGGTATTATACCCCCCATCACTTCACAAACCTTGGGCAAAAAAAATAATGTTGTTCAAGCCTGGACCCAAGACTGTATTTTATTAAATTTTGGCATGTTTGTATTGCACCAATACAAAATTAAATTAAGACATCTTACTTCTTAAATCATAGCATATCAAACCTACCTACCAAAGATATGGTTCAGGCATACATATACCCTATAATTGTGTTACATTCCCTGGGGGTAAAGCTTTCAATTGTTTACTGAATAAATTGTATAATTTTTGAGGCCAAACATTTTAATAATAAAAAAAAATGTATTCTTTTTTTTTTTTTTACAGAGTGCCCAAATGATTACTGTATTCCAGTAGCTGATTGTAAAGCTGTAATTTGGTGAAGATTGTTCTATTGGATTTCTCTTTTTCTTGTTGCTTTAGAGGTGAATTCACTTGTCTGTTGTAATGGCCTTTGTTAAAAGGATTAAACGAAGTTCAACTCTGAACGGTATTAGTAAGAGTAATTTATTTTTTATTATTAAACTATCGGTTGGCTGAAAGGGGTGATTCACCCATTCACGTTACTTTATGCAGAGTTAAAAAATTAATAACTCAGCGAAAGCAATTTTTATTGAAAGTAACTAAAAAATGTAGCACTAGGGTGACAGCTTTTGCTGTACTGCATTTCAGGCAGTACACAAATTTTGTCAGAGAAATAAACAAATATTGGGTAGAAAAAATGTCTAGTGTATGTGGTGATGATAAAACTGCCAAGCATTTCCGGTCACTTTATCAGTCATACCATGGAACTATAAATCCCAGGAAGAACAACCACTTCGTTTCCTTTGAACTATAATAGTTGCCGCGATGTTGAATGTTTATTTTGACTGTTTATTTCGTCACATTAAAAAATAAGCCAATTTACGCAAATGAATGTTTATCGGAGTCAATCGGGTGACTTCGAAAGATCACGTGATCAAATTGTTTCGGTTATAGTATAAAAAAACAATGGCGCCAAGACAAAAACACTGATAAATGAGCGACATTCAAAGGGGAAAAAAAAACACATTGCTACTTCTGGCGATCGAAGGGAAACACGGAATAAGTCTGGATATCTTGAAAAACAGACAGACAAACAGCATACCAAACCCCAAGTTTTGCAAACTTTCGCAACCTCATTTTTCGAGGGTTGAAAAAAACAAAAAGTAATCTAAAAACGACATTGAAAATTATGAAAACTCCGACCCGTTGCATGATTTCCGGTACACTGAAGGTCACCCTGCAGACATGAACTTTTTTTTTCAAGTTTTCCGTTTCCAGCAAAGCGGTTGATACGGGCGTATCGGCGGCAACTAACATGGAGTATGACTAATGTTGTGGAAACAAAAGCGAAAGCACTGTAAGATAAACTAAGACAAAGGTTTTTTTTAATCCTCTTAGTTTCGTTGTTCTTCCTGTGGTTTATAGTTCCATGGTCATGCATAAAGCTGAAAAAAAGATGTCCTCCTTCTAATGTTGCAAAACATTCTCTTTGTAAAACATCTGTTGTGAAAGAAATTAATATAATTAACAAACGATGCTGTACAATAGAATCTTTAAAAAGAAACCATGGATCTGAGAAAAAAAATAAACTAGTATTGACTGATATTAGGATAACAATGTCAAGGGTTAATAAGCTTTGAAACAAGAAGAAGAAATTCCTGCAGGTTTGGTCATGCACTTGTGTTAACTTTGCACTAAATGACAAACTATTTACAGTTCCTTTGACATCTCTCAATGTCAGTGACTTGGTGCAAACTGTAATCAAAGAAAGCTTAGAAAGAACTCCTATGTGCTGAGAGTATTGGAGACACATTAAATATAATTCAAAATGACTTAGCTGAAAACTAATTATGCAAATCAGAAAATTAATATGAACAGATTTGAGTGTAAAACTAATGAGGTCTGCGCAATGTAACAGAAAATCTATTTTTCCAAGTTTAATTGAAATGTGATTAGAACCAAAAAATTATGAATTATTATGCTTATTAGGGAATTAATATGAACAGATTTTTACCCCAAACTAATTAGGTTTGTACATTGTCCTAGAGCATCTTTGTACTAAGTTTCATTGAAATGGAATAATTAGTACTTTAGATATCAGTGTGAAAGCTTAAAATTGGTTAATTATGCAAATTAGGTAATTAATATGTACAGATTTTAACCCACAATTATCCAGGTCTGTCTATTGTCCTACAGCATCCATGTACATTCATTGATATATGATGTTTAGTTCCTGAGATATCAGTGTGAAAGTTGGTTAATTATGCAAATTAGGTGATTAATATGCACAGATATTTACCGGAAACTAATTGGGTCTGCATAATTCTAGATTTATTGAAATGTGATGATTAGTACTTTAGATATCAGTAGAAAAGCTGAATATTAATATGCACAATTATTCACCCTAAAACTAATCAGGTCTCTGCATAGTCCTAAAAGATCTATGTACCAAGTTTCATTGAAATGCGATGATTAGTACTTGAGATACCCGTGGAAAAGCTGAAAATTAACTAATTATGCAAATTAGGTGATTAATATGCACAAATATTTATCAGAAACAATCTCTGCATAGTCCTCGAGTATGTAAGTACCAAGTTTCATTGAAATGTAATGCTCACTACTTATATCAAATGCTGAAAATTAATTATGCAAATTAGGTATTTAATATGTACTGATATTACCCTAAACACTACCAGGTCTGTGCAGTGTCATATGATATCTATGTACCAAGTTTCATTGAAATGTGATGATTAGTACTTGAGATATCAGTGGAAAAACCGAAAATTGACTAATCATTATGCAAATTAGTATCCACGGATTATTATCAAAACCTAGCATTAGTTCAGAGCATGTATGTACAAAGTTTCATCAAAATCGAATGAGTGGTTGTTCAGATATCAGTGGAACAATCATGGAACAGCTAAAACTCAGCTAATTATCATGCAAATTAGGTAATTAATATTCACTCACTCACTGCAAAGACTCCCATTATGTGCTTCGCTACGCACATGGGAGTCAATGAAAACCACAGGGATAGATAAACAACAATTTAAACTCATAGCTGCTGGAAGGCCACTTAAATATGTCATACTTTGTCCTTTACCTAATAAAATTTACATTAATATTTCTGGAATAGGTGGGGTAGATCTTTGGCTAAACAGGGCCTAGTAAACCAAACTGTGGTCCTTGTGGTATGTGTTCTTGTCAATCCAGTTCTCGGTGGTACCATAAAATAAACAAATCTAGTGACTTTATAGATTGGATGGGAACAAAATATGGTGTTAATCAGTATATGTGTATATGTTCATCCTGTGAAGTCAAAATAGAACAGGGATTCAAACAAAAAGTATCAAACACTGCCAGTGCTCTGGCAGAAAAGGAGTTTAGTCATCATGCTTCATTTGTACTGACAGCCAAAACAGTAGTAATGTTACAGCTACTGTCAATGATAAACAACTTTTTAAAGCCATTTTTTCCCAAGCAGTGCACTTAACAGATGACATTCCAGATTTAGTTCCTCTGTGCAGTGACCACTATGATTTATGGCGGAAAAGGAATAGAGTTCATTGTACTATTCCAGATTGTGGTATTGTTATTGTTGGTAGTGTTCGATACCCCCCAAGCCCTGAAATAATTTTAGCTCACTGCAGGGATCAGGGAGATTACCTAAATGTTGAGTTGACATCTGACAGTCCTCTGTGTGGTTCATGTTACATATATATAGAACGTTAGATTGTATTAAAAAGCAAAATCAAGGTTTCCTCTCGGATAATGCAACCTTAAAAAAAATTGTAAATGACATACAACAAGAAATGTGCATGGGTAATGTCATGATATAGAGTTAATGTACATAGTTACATGTTATGTAGCAGATAAGCTGCTTAAAAGAAAACCACTACTTCTTCAAGAAGCTCGAGACAAATATCAACAAGTGATTACACAAATGAGTAATAAATATACACTTGATAAAACACTGGAATATTACACAAGCAAATCTACAACACAGCTGAAACATGAATTGACAAAAAACTTAGGCTATCACATTACATTTACCACAATAAAATCTGGAGGTGTTGTCAAGTCTTATTATGGTACACTTATACTCCGACACGGTACAAATACTAGGGAAATTTCACATGTTCTATATCACAATACACGTGGCACAATTGTCAAAATACAGGAAACATGCACAAAACTTGAAAAACAATTGTTGCAGAGCACAAAAGAAAAAAGTCCAAGTTCATTGTCTATTCTTTATGCAGCTTCTGAAGATCTGAATGAGAGACTGTATAACCAAGCAAATAGATTCATTGCCAAACACAATTGTCATCCTAATCTGTCTAAACTTAAAATCAATGAAGTCATAAATGATATTGATCCAGTTTTGTGGAATTTTGAACGAGTAGAAATGTTCAGAAATAAATTTTCTTGGGGGGAACATTATATGGGATTTTACAGAGAATCCTCGATTTTTAAACACAAAAAATACTTGCGTTTATTCTTTAATGTGTGTCATTTATTATTTATGAAGAATAGCAATTGTTCTTATCCACTACACTTAATATTGAGCGATAGCATTGACACGTACAATGGTTCCTTTAAGTTGGCTAATTCATTCGAGCTTGTCAGTTCCATAACTACATGCAGAGAACAAATAAATCGGGTCGTTACTGATATCATTGATGAAGAGTTCGCAAACTTGTTTACCCAAGATGCATTTGCCATTACTTCAGTTGACAACATTGATGTTGGCCAACCACATGCAGCTGTAAGAGCTGATTTTAAAAACAGAGGCATTCATGGGACATCTTATCAGGCTGTGGAACCAAAACCAAATTCTTTGAAGTATTCAGGGGATGACTTCATGCCTGGCAGTACAAGAGAAAGAATATTTTTCTGAATTAAAATTGATTAAAGTTATGTATTGCTATTTATTCTTCTCATGCATTACGTTTGTGCAGCAGAAATGATGAACAGCCAGAACTTGAGGAACTGTGTAACTTTGAATTAGAATTAGTGTGTGCTGTCAGAAAGGCCATTGCTAATGTACTACTTTCTCCAGACAGCTATGACTTTTTTGAAGAAACCCTTTCAGATCATGATCAATCTGTTTTACTAACAAGCAGGTTTCCAACTTTTGCTGCAAGAGCTGATCAGTTGTGTAATTCTGATGTTCCTGGCAATGAATGTTTATCATTTTTGTTAAAATGTCCTGTAAAAGTATATTCTGATAAAGGTGAATTAACACGTGTATTTGAATTAAAATATGATACAGTAGAACCATTATTTCTACTCTGTGATCATCTTGAAAACTACAGTATTCTTATATCCAACGAGAAACGAAGTAATATTGATCTGTTTGATTTATCCGTGCCCAATATGATACTAAAACCATGGATGGTGGTCAATGTGCAGTTATTAGAACCTGAAATTGTTAACAAATCAATGATTAGTATCTTTTACCCCAATATGTACAATGCAGCAACACGTATATCTGGGGGCGATAATCCACCTAATGCTAAAAAAAGGAAAACAGTAACCAGTGTAAAGACTGTTAAATCACATGTTGATAGCCTTATACGAGTCTTCAAAGTGCACCTCCTACTCAGAATATATCTCCTGGTGACTTTAACCTCTCTGAAAATGAAAAGAGTGCTCTTAACAATACTAGAACAGAATTATTTAATTACATTCTACAAAAACATTCCATATTTGAACTGAAATCTTCAGTTGTTTTACCAAATGTGAAATCTATGTTGTCTCATCATCACCCCCCTATTACAGAGAAAGCTAAGGCAATCTACCTTGGGGTTTTGAATGAACCCTGCGACAATATTGATACAGTAAAGCATGTAGTTGAAAAACTACACCATATTTTAAAATGGGGAAAAGATTAAAATATTTAGTTGTTGTTGGAGATGGCAAAACATTTGACATTTTGGTAAAATTGAGGCATGAATATTCATCTTAACTTCATTGGTTAATGGCATTTGTTAAAAAATACTCAACCAGTCATATTCAAAATATACATGGAGGCAGGATTAAAGGATATTGCCAAGGAAACTTTCAACGAGGATGGCTTACTGACTTCTCTGTTGCAATGTCACAACTTCAAAAGATGTCACAAATATATAATACATGCATGGGAGGCAATGTACAGACAAATATCAGAGTTTTTCATATACCGCCAAGCAGTCAAGAAAGATCTCTGGAAATGCGACATGAATTGTGACGAGATCTTGTAAATTGTCTCTCAGAACATATGATTTTGATGACAATCAATTAAAAAATATTTTGGAAGAAATAGAAATCAAAATTTCTGGTTTAGAAGGGGAATTTTCAGAGTTTCTGGAAACATGTAATATGAAAGATGATACATGATATCAAATTTCATACATAGATATTGTTTTGGTTATATTTCATTATTTTTGGGATTTAGAAGTTCTAACTGGCTACTTCGAGTTGGAGCCATCAAAATGCTGGCTCCACTATTCCATGCTTATGATCGTCCTACTTACTTGCATTTAATACCTAAACATCTGATGGACATTATTACGATGCCAAAGAACATTCTAGAACATCTCAAGTCAGGTGGATTTTCTGCATCTTTAAGTGGGTGTACTTGGCGAGAATTGGCTTTGGATGAAGCCCATGAGTCTTTAATAAATTTACATGTCAAGACATCTATCAACAAGCCATCCCCAGAATTACTTGATAATATGGCAGTGTATTCACCAGACCGTGCTGCCTGTCAAAATAATCTTGAAGCACAGTTATTACCAGAATCAGAAATGAAACTGAAAAAATACAAAGATGAGCAGAAATCAGTGTGTGAGGCTGAGAATGAAATTTGTAAAAAATATTTCAGCAAAGCATGTCAGTCTTCAGCTTTCACTGTAGCTGAAAGTAACAGAGGTTTACAGAAACTTTTCACTACTGAAATAGCATCAGGTTCAGTACATGAAGACCTGAAAATTTTTTATGAAACGGGAAAAACAGCACTGTCACATTACATCAATAACAGGTTATTACACTTACCCAGTACAGATGCCCCTGTAAGAAAAAAAAGGTTAAGAACATTCGCATCAATAACAACCAAAAAGAAAAGGTTTGAAGTAGTGATCAGGATAAAAAGTTGCTTGATTTGTGCCTAAAAAAGCAAATCTCTTACTCAATTAAAACAGGTACCCCAATAGATTCTTTCAAGCAGTTTATTGCTCTTCCTTGGGCCTTATGCAATTCAGATGGTACAATGCATCATCAATCAACAAAATCAAACAGTACAAAAGTATTTAAGTCGCGCTATGAGAAAGAAAAACTATTCACTGATAATTTACCAAATGGATGGGTTCCACAGTTAGTAATATTAGAAGGAATGTTTGTAATACAAAGTGCACCTATCCGTACATATCATAAAACATTCCATGACTACCTTCTTTATCTCCTCCGCTGCTGGATCATACCACACTTCACATATTACACACAGGCAGTCCACATGTTATTTGATGATCTAGGTTCTTTATCTGCAGAAAAACCTAGTCCTAAAACATTAGAGAGAGATAGGAGGGACCTAAAGAAACCAAACTGTAAAGTTTATGATTATATACGTTTAGATACTCCTCTCTGTAAAGAACACTGGATGGTGTTCTTCGGAGAAAGAACGAACAAAAATTTTTTAATTAAACTTCTTTGTAATAAATTGCCTCATCTCATAACTGCCCATCTTGGTACCAGTAAGACATTTCTTGTAGCTGGTGGGTTTGAAGGAAACAATCGAGGTAAAGCTTTTTACATATGCGATGGCATTATTCATGAAAATTCTGCATTTCATAGTAATCATGAAGAGACTGACACTTTGGTGTGGTTACATGCGATTAAAACACAGTATTCAAAAATATTGATATACTCACCAGATACAGATGTTTACCATATATAGTCTGGAAGCTAAGGCCAAGAATTTGGAGTTTAGCTGCACCCCACGTCAAACATTGCGGAAACAGACTTTTCTTATGCAAATTTTTTTGACTTTTTCAAAAATGCTTGTTTCCAGGATGGAAAATGCCCTGAAAGAGGTGAAAAATGACATGTTGCTATGGCAACCTGAAATATCATGAAATCATTAAAGGATCCATATTTTCAATACATATGAAGATACGGATGTAAAGTTGGTACCAAAATGTAGATGGTGGATTGGCCCAATTATTTATGACATCATATATGCTAATTAGCTAATTTGCATATTCATAAATTACCAACAAAGCTGTTTTTCAAAGAGAATTGTATATATTGAGTGATTGTTTTTTTCAGGAAGATATAGTCTTCACAACACTGTTTTTGCCCAATATTATTCTGAAGGTTATCAATTTATTTTCTATAGTTATAACGTGTTATAAATAAGACAACTATGAAAATGGCAATCAGATTTTGAAAACAATAACATCTTTATTTATAAAAATTATTTGCATACAGAACTAAGCACAATTGTGCGAAATGAACAAGCTTTAAGGCAAACTATTTATCATGTGTCTTGGTTTTACATATGGAGACAAGTAATGACAACTCTACAGAAAGTGTGCATCTGCACTGCTGCAAGTTGTACAAATACTTACTTTACATTTATGCTCTGTTACTTTACAAAACTAGTTTTAGGAAATTATATAAAACCTTCTTAGATTAATACATGTCCAATGTTTTCTAGGTTCAATGGTATTCTTAAAGTGTTTTAAATCATCATTAGTCATAATCACTGTCAGCATCTGATTCAGGCTCAGACTCAATGTATCTGCCAATATCAGTTTGCGCAGTCTGTCGCTGAACATCCACGTGCATCTGTGCAAGGAAATCCTGTACTCTTGCAGGTTTTACAGCTAACCATCTGGAGCAATGCTTTTGGTGCTGGGTCCTGAGTCATCCACAAGATCTTTATTGTGTTTCCTTCTACCACCCAGCCATGTCCATTGGGGCTCGGAGCTTGAAATTAGACATTCAGTGAATTCTTCCAGGTCAGGGCACTTTGATTTGGTGGTATTTTATGAGTTTCTGTACCTCACCTTATTCACACTGGTGCATTTGGCTCATTATAAATGCAACACATTTCACATTTGGTCAGTAGGTTTGCTGTAAGGTCAAGTCTGTCACCCAGATCTGTCATGGCAGACATGAAATCTGCATCTTTGTTCATTAACTTGAAGAATATCTTCTTACTGTGTCACAGAAACTGCTTGTTGAGAATGCGTGCATACCAGGAAGTGCCTTGCAGACGTCTTCTCCACGTTTCCTGCATATAGCTTGAATGTCAATGTATTTCTATCGTTTCTGAGTAGCCTGTATGTTGATAATCAGTGGAATGTCAATTTCTTTTTGAAAAAATAAACAGCAAGGTCAATCACATCAGTGTCAGATGTTTTCAGGACAACTGCTCTTAAATCTCCAGTTTCTGCAATTTGCTTGCAGTGCAACAATAGTTGCAAAAATTGGGCCACTTCAGTGAAGGTTGATGGCTTCCTGTTGTTTGGTGTAGGTTTGAGCTTCTGGATAGTGGCAAAAGTGACAATCACCAGGGCCATGTTGTCTAGTATGGGATACCTTTCTCGAGATTCTCCATGAGTTTAGACTTTTGTGATCTGAGGTGTCTCTATTGCCCATGGAATTTGACCTAAAAAAAGTTTCAAATAGGTTAAACTCTCGTGACCTTGCAAGAAACACCAAATTGCAGAAAAAGAACGGTCTGCTTTGATGATTAAATCTCGTCCCGCAACTTTAAGTTAACGGTCAGCTGTTTGTGTTGAGAATGTTTGAAGCTTCCGTTTCGATAGCGTGTCAAAAACTGATGCTTCTGCAGACTTCATCAGTCGACATTTCACAAACTCTTCACGAAGTTGATCACCAATCTGTTGAGTAGTCAATATAAACTTCTCTGTTTTATCTTCTGCTGCTACCCCTGTTGAAATTGAAGTTAACTTCTTTGATTCAGAAAATGGATTCAACATGCTGGCAAGATCCTTGACTACCTGTCTCACTTCTTTCTCATCGTTTTTTATCCGAGAGGGTCCTGTCTCTTTGTGGGGCCACTTGCATTTATCTGATATGCCAGCATATTTTCCGATGTTTTCAGTTATCTGTGAGTGGTCAGCTGTTATTTCAATCCATCTCCCAACTGCATTTGATTTCTGCTTTTTCCAACAATTCCTTCTGGTATTTTGCTCCTCTTGTTTATTGTTTCCTCAATAGAGTGATCCTCTGGAATCTTTGCAAATGGATTTTTCTTTGATAGTTGAAGGCGAAACTGACCACGTGTTAGCTGGTGCAAAGTTAGTATGCCCATACCTCTCATAATGGTCTACAATCCATTTCAGCTTAGACTATAATCATATGAATGGCACTTGGATCCCTGGTAACAAACATGATTTTATTTTAAAATAGAGGATTTATTTACCAGGGATGCAAATGTCATAATCGTGATCACACTCTAAGCTGAAAGTGACAATAGAATGTTTCTGAACCATTTTTGGTAAGGAACAATTATTTATAAAATGTTTAGTATCACTGAGACCAAGGGTAAATTAAAGGTTATTATGTGGTAAATCATGAAGCCAAGATCCTGTGAAAATCTCATCTTGTATTTTGACATGTAACAGAACCGAATGATCTTGGCGATTATCAATCCTGTTGGACATTAAATAACAAAATCTATGGTTTAAATATTGCACTAAAGTATATACTTTGCAGTGGCGGATCTTGAAAAAAAATCCTGTATCCGCCCCTGCCTTGTTTGGTTAAAGAGACTACTTCTCCCAAAGCAAAAAATTGTATCAATTGCATTGTTGTTAAAACGTCCATACCCAGGTTCTTTCACGTACTCATTGAAATACGTTCCAAATATCGAGACGAGATTTCCGTGGGTTCTTGGCTTCATGACTACACACAAGCCTATGGATCTCGACAACCCCTAGTTATCTATTTCTGATAAGATATATGCTTGTACATGGTTAAGTTAATAGCAATGCTATTAAAGTAATATGCAAATTAGCTAATTAGCATATATGATGTCATAAATAATTGGGTAAATAGTGTTGTGAAGACTATATCTTCCTAGAAAAAACAATCACGCAATATATACAATTTTCTTTGAAAAAACAGCTTTCTTGGTAATTTATGAATATGCAAATTAGCTAATTAGCATATATGATGTCATAAATAATTGGGCCAATTCACCATCTACATTTTGGTACCAACTTCACTTCTATATCTTCATATGTATTGGAAATATAGATCTTTTAATGATTTCATAATATTTTCAGGTTGCCATAGTAACATGTCAATTTTCACCACTTTTAGGGCATTTTCCGCCCTGGAAACAGGCATTTTTGAAAATTTGAGATAATTTTGCGTAAGAAAAGTCTGTTTCCACAATGTTTGACGTGGGGTGCAGCTAAAACCGTTTTTAGAAGGCTTTTGAGAAGTAGCTTCCAGACTAATAGTTTTACCTTACATGTCATCTGGCGAGTTAGATTATTTAGATGGTGATATCTGTGGTACAAAGGAGGTGATAATACAACTAAGTGCCAGGTCTGGTGATTTATCTTATTTATTTTTAAATAAATTAAATGATGCCCTTCAAAGAGATCCAGATTTGGCGGATATACAACCACATGAAAGAGGCAAACTCCTCCAATCTATGTATATTGTTTCAGGTTGTGATTATATTTCTTTTTTTGTTGGATTTGGTAAAGCTGCTTTTCTCAATGTACTTTTTCAACATTCTAGTTTCATATCAGGAAAATCTGTTCAGGCGAAAGGAAGTCTAAGCGATTGTGACTGTGATGAAAGTCTCTTATCATTTTACAGATTGATTGGAACACTTTATTTCAAACGTTATTTAAGTGAATTTACAGGGGATTATTCTAATCCAGACGATATGTACAAATCAATGATACACCACATAATGATGAATTACATCTTCATCACCTTTAGTTGCACAAGATTCGAAATGTTATTCAAAGTAGAATTCGTGGCGAAGAAGAATGGATGCCAAATCCAACAGCGCTTTATTTTCATTGGTCACGTTCTTGCTTTGTTTCAAAAATTTGGAACCAGGCTCATGAAAGTGAAATTGTACTGCCTGAATATGGAGATCATGGTTTTAGCTTACAAAACAACAGTTTACAAATTATTTGGGATACAAAAGAAAATGTGGAAATGGTAGAAGCCACTGTATTTGAGTATACAAAGGGGTGTGGATGCAAGACTGGCTGCACTGGTTGCTGTTTTGAAATTAACAAAGTGTGGACCTAGATGCAGGTGCAAGAATTGTACAAACACAGGACAAAACCAAGAAGTTGACAGCAAAGATACATCTAATCTAATAGTGGAAGAAATGCAGTCAGCAGATACAGAAAATCTTGAAGTGGAAATTATAGAAGAATAGGAACTTGTAGAGGATGATGTGCGTGAACTTGATGAAGATGAGGAGGCAGCCCAAGCAGATTATGAACAGGAATACAAAGATGAACAATAAAAATAAATAATTACATAACTACAAATAATTTTACAGCCCACATATTGGACGTTGAAATACTGTCAGATGTTGATTACATTCTGCAATATTTTTTTTCCAGTTTTATTGATGTTACAATACACTAAGTCATGTTGAGCAGTGCTCCTCTCCAGTTTGCCAAATTGTAGTACCGTTAAATCAGTATTAAAAGTCGCATTTCTAATTTCATTCTTTTTGAACAACTGAGAACCAAAAATTCACCATTTCTCATGTGTAGATGCTCTAATAGAAGCTGCATCCCTTTGTTTCATTGTATCATTTTAATAGAAGTCACATGCAATGCCTTTCCCTATACGAGTTGTGCATACTAATGAGGTCACATAACTCAAATTTTGTTTACCCTTAAAGTAACAAGGTATGTGGATTATCCAAGAGTATATATGTACCAAGTTTCATTTCAATTTTATGAGATACATGTAGCTGCGAAAGACCTAACCCAGTACTCTTATACAAACTTTCATTAAAGCGGGTCCGTCGTCTCGCTGCGCATGTCCAGAGTTTTTATTTACAAACACCTTTTGTTGCCCACAATGCACCTCGCTATTTTTTTTCTAATTCAAAATGATGTTGAGATATCAGTGGAAAATCTGAAATTTCACCAATAATTTCAACTCAAATTTGGTCTTGGCATTGACCAAGAGCTTTAAAGTTATTGGAAAATCAGTAGAAAGGCTGAAAATTTATTAATTATGCAAAATCAAATCTGTGAATTGCCCATGGGAAATCTGTTGAGTAGTTCTGGAGATATCTATGGGGAAAAACTGAAATGTTGCGAAATGTGCAAACTGTGCGTTGTCAATGGTCATGTATAAAGTTTCATTGAAATCTGTTGTATGGTTATAGAGATATCCATGGGAAAGCTGATAATTCACTAATTATTGTAAAGTAAGTAATTAATATAGACTAACATCAACCAAAAACTAATCAAGTATGTGCTTTGAACCCAATGCATCCATGTACCAAGTTTCATGGAAATCTGATAAACCTTTCCTGAAATAATGGAACAGACAGATTCCATTTGTGTGCTCTTCCTCTTTGGTCGGAAAAGGGCAATGCAGGATCTGGAAATTAATTACCCTACAGGATTCTTCCATCGGCTGGTAAAACCCACTTATTAAATATTTTGATTGCTGATTTTCCCCATAGACAAGCTTGAAGAATAAACCTTTTCCCATATTGCAGAACAAGTGGACATCATGCATTCCACACTTGGCTAAGGAACTAATATAAACACTCTGCAGTAATATTAACATTTCACACCAGTATACAGCAACAGAACTGATTTAAAGGGTAATCTTTAATCACAGCAAAATGTGTAATAACTATAGCTAAATTTTTTTTAAATGCAACTATATATATATTAAATAAAATATAGCTGATTCTCGTACACTTTTGTATCATATTACGTATGCAGTGCTTAATAAGATAAAAAATCCAACTGACAGGCTTACAAAAAGGCGTCAAGTCAGTATTATATATAATATATACACAGTTCAAATAAAACTCAATTCAAATTACACAGACAGTAAAACAGTCAAAACAAAACTAAGTAATAGAAATAATAACTTTTTTTTTTTTTTTAATGTTAATCTCAAATCAACTGAAGTCAAAATGTGGAGATTTAGTTGCACAAATAATATAAGCTAAACAGATAAAAAAAAAAAAACATGAACGTTTCCCAAAGCTATAGATTTAAAATGTACATACTTGTGGTGAAATGAACTGACATTACATGTATGCACAATAATTGTACTAGAAATCTGTATTATAATGGCTACATTTGTGTGATATTTGCATTTTTTTTATAGAAAAAAAATGAGGTTAAACTGACTGTGAAATAAGTTTTCGGCGGACAAGACAAAGGCACTGCTTCAGAAGAATTGCATCATACATAAAACCCACTCAGACACAAGAATAAAATGAAAAGACAGACGAAAAACAACAATTCATTATACAATATGAAAGAGGAGAATTGGTTACTGGAAACAGGTTGAATCAGTTTGTATAAAATTTTAACAGCCATGATAGTAACTACATACATGTACACTATACCAGACACATCTTGGCCCATAAAACACCGAGACAACTAACATCAGTGATTTGTATACAGATAATACAAAGAGCAATATAAACAAGTGGAAAAAATGGTTTCACTTATTTACAATACTGTATCATAATCATTGATTCAATGAAGAAAGTAAGAACTACATGCATACTTTGTCATATCTTGGGCTATATAAACAACAGCCTGTTATTGCGAGTCACACCAATAACATGGAAAGATGCAATGCATATAGACAATGTAGACAACATATGCTACAAATTGCTCTAAATTTCACAATCAGTGATATGCATACATTTGGCTTCAATAAATCCCTGTCTACAACAGTCTTTAATAAGAAGAATCCAGCTGCAAGATGGCTTTGGCCAAAAGCTCCAACAGTTTGCAGAATGTATGGAATTGTTCCTGGGCATTCAACTGGGTTTTATTTAAAATTATAATATTTACACATCAATATACACATTTGTTGGAAGAACAAACATTTGTTTGCAATGTTGATGAAGTATGATTATCAGCTAAGATTCCAACTACGGTAAGTATCGGTGACGTTGAAAACGCAACATAACAGTATATATAACTGCTGGCCACAAATGGGATCAATTTTTTTTTTATTGATCAGCATAAAAAACACTGCACCTGCACATGGGCCAAGTGATGTGATAAAACTCATAGACACTAGTACACCAAACATCTTCTTACAAAGCAGAAAGTTATTGGGCTCTACAGGACAACAGGCATGAAGTAATCTTTGGGTTGGTCAGTCTATGTAACTGGTATGCCCTCTGGAGATAAGGAGTGCAGTTAGAAGATCTCAAGTTTGTTCACTGCAAGTTAATGGCGTGGAATTTGTCAGCAATAACAGAGTAAATAAATTTACTGTAAATTTCATTCATTAAATGTCACTTCTGGAGGAGTTATTTTGCAGGAGGTCTGTACATGTTGTTACTGGCCTTTTCCTCTTCTTGTAGTTGCTGTCTGTAATTCCCAAGCTTTGCTCTAAGATCACCAAATAATTCAATTTTCCTGGCAAGGATTTCATCTAATCTGGTAACATAATCTGTAATGCAAGGAGGGACAAAAAACGTCAGAACATGTGCACCTTTCTAACTGGGGATTTTTTGGTTGAAAAATAACAAATTATGTACAATTCTTCAAAACTTATATATTTATAATGAAGACCTCTTTCCCTAGCAATCAACAAACTGAACAATCTTGACTTTTTGAATTCCATTTTGACTGAAGATCCCTACAAAATCAGTCCTGTTAGAGGACACTTTGTAATCAATCATATCCTCCCTTGGTTTTAACCATGACAAGTGTTAACCATAACCCTGGCTGAATACGCCATACTAGATGGTTGCCTGACAAAAAGATGTAGTTTTTCACTTCCCCTAACGATTTATGGTAGGTACCAATCAAATTGCACGACTGTCAGATAGTGACAGCCATCAAAGAGTAACCATTTATGGCAGAGTTTATTTCCACCCAATGTTTATCATCTTGACTGACGGTGTTACCATGACCACCAAAATGAATATTCATTGAACTCATTGCAAAAAGGCATAAACTTTGCAAATTCGCAGTATCGATCTTGCTGAGACATGCACTTATTCTGTCAGGCGTTAGTGAGGTCTGACGTTCGACTGAGACATGCACTTATTCTGTCAGGCGTTAGTGAGGTCTGACGTTCGACTGAGACATGCACTTATTCTGTCAGGCGTTAGTGAGGTCTGACGTTCGACTGAGACATGCACTATTCTGTCAGGCGTTAGTGAGGTCTGACGTTCGACTGAGACATGCACTTATTCTGTCAGGCGTTAGTGAGGTCTGACGTTCGACTGAGACATGCACTTATTCTGTCAGGCGTTAGTGAGGTCTGACGTTCAACTGAGACATGCACTATTCTGTCAGGCGTTAGTGAGGTCTGACGTTCGACTGAGACATGCACTTATTCTGTCAGGCGTTAGTGAGGTCTGACGTTCGACTGAGACATGCACTTATTCTGTCAGGCGTTAGTGAGGTCTGACGTTCGACTGAGACATGCACTATTCTGTCAGGCGTTAGTGAGGTCTGACGTTCGACTGAGACATGCACTTATTCTGTCAGGCGTTAGTGAGGTGTGACGTTCGACTGAGACATGCACTTATTCTGTCAGGCGTTAGTGAGGTCTGACGTTCGACGAGGGCCTACTCACGCCTACATGTAAGGCTACTGACCAGAATTCATTCACTAATGGAGGGCGAGGGGAATCTTCATAAAGAGTCAAAACAAGTGCAAAATGTACTACCTTCTATATCATAATCTACTTCATCTGTCATTTCAAGTAGTTGAAACTCTTCCTCTATCATCTGTCTGTTTTCTTCCACACTGTTTTTATGGTCATCTATGACTTGTTCTTCCAACTCCTGCAGTTGATTCATCACCTCATGGAGTGTCATCATTTCAGCAGAAACTTCTTCTTCCTGTGTGTGCATCAAGACAACCATTGTTTAAGTTAGTGTCAGGTGACCAACCATGTTCCCTCACTCCCTACCTCCCTCATACATGTATGCCTATTAAAGAGGCAGAAGCTGCATGTGTTGTTAATTCTAATATTTTTTAGTCTATGTACAACTCATCTTTGTACGACCATCTTTGATCCAATTGCGAAATAAATCGTCACGGACATGTATCCTAACATGTATAATCTATGTACCAAGTTTGAATGACAACTGACAAAGCATGTCCAAAATACAACAATTTCAAAAAACGAGATGGCTGCCAGTCGGCCATTTTGAATCGAATCGCTAAACCACTGCATGTGCATATGTCCCACATAAAGAACTAGGCACATGCAAAGAATGAACGGAATCGGTCCAAGGGATTCTGAGATATGACTCCGGACGGATGCACGGACGCACAGACGGACGGACGGACGGACGGAGACCGAATTATAAGTCCCCGTTTTCAGACTTCGTCCGAACGGGAACTAATAAAGATAAAATATGGAGTACATTGTACTTACATTAGCCTCACAGAGAAGAGCTATATCACTGCTTATTGGAGAATTAATATTGTTAGAGACAGGACTAAGGATCTTTTCTGGTAATGGTGCCATTGGATCTCCAGGTCCTAATTCTTTCACTCTGACAACAGAAAGTAATGATATTAGGAGGTGGTTTACAGGATAACACATACTGTACTTCCCCGAGTATAAGCCCACCCTCTGTTTTCAGACATTTAACAGGTTGAGAGCATTCCCGAGTATAGGCCCAGGTTGTTTTTACCGGGCGTCAATGACATTTTTTACAAATATGCATGTAAAAAGTGTATTTCATTGCATAATAATCGTGATTGGTACGGTACCCGGTAGTTTGGTTCCTGCTTTTACGAGAAAACTTGCATTAATTTCAGAGTGCATGGTCGGCGAACGTACAGAACATGGTTCACGCCTTTTCTATTCTGTTATTTACTCAGGATGAACCCTGATGTTACAATACTGAAGTAATCCATATTTCTTTTGAGTAGTAGTTTTAGAAACGCCAAAAATGTGATTGTCAAGTCGTGAAACCTGGGCATTGAACATAGTTTTACTTTTCCGAATAATCCATTGAGACTTTCGTGAATGGGATGTGAACGAGCAAACTATTCTTCGACATGACTCGTTGGCAACCGTAGAAATTTAAATATTTCCTCCACCCTCAGGTTTACCTTTCAAAAAATGCAAATCAACAGGTTTAGGGAAAAAAAAAAATCACCGCTTTTTGACAAAATCAGATTGCATTTTAACATCGCGGTAATTCACTTCCGTATTGTGTTGAAATCAAAGAAAGCTTAGAAAGAACTCCCATGTGCTGAGAGTTTTGGAGACACATTAAAAATTAATTCAAAATTACTTATACTTGAGATATTGATGGAATAGCTGAAAACTAATTATGCAAATAAGGTAACTAATATGAACAGATTTAGGTGTAAAACTAATAAGGTCTGCACAATGTACCAAGTTTCATTGGAATGTGATTAGAACCAAAAAACTATTAATTATTATGCTAATTAGAGAATTAATATGAACAGATTTTAACCCAAAATTAATCAGGCTGTCTATTGTCCTAGAGCATTTATGTACCAAGTTTTATTCAAATGTGATGATCCATACTTGAGATATTAGTATTAATTAATTATGTTAATTAGGTGATTAAGAAGCATAAATATTTACCAAAAACTAATATGGTGCATAGTCTCATAGGTTCATTGAAATGTGATAGGTACTATTTAAAAGTTTCATTGAAATCCAATGAGTGGTTTTTAGACATCAGTGCAACAGCCATAGAACAGCAAAAAATTAACTAATTATGCAAATTAGGTAATTAATTTTTTATCTCAAAATTAATCAGGTCTCTGCATAGTCCTAGAATATCTATGTCGCAAGTCTCATTGAAATGTGATGATTTGTACTTTGGCTGAAAATTAACTAATTATGCTAATAAGGTGATTAATATGCACAAATATTTACCAAAAAACTAATTAGGTCTCTGCACAGTCCTCAAGTAACTATGTACCAAGTTTCATTGAAACGTGATCATTACTACTCGAAATATCAAAAGCTGAAAGTTAATTAATTATGCAAATTAGGTAATTAATATGTACTGATATTACCCTAAAAACCATCAGGTCTGTGCAGTGTCATAGGACACCTATGTACCAAGTTTTATTGAAATGTTATGATTAGTACTTGAGATATCAGTGGAAAAGCCGAAAATTGATTAATCATTATGTAAATTAGGTAATTAATAATATTAACAGATTTTTACCAAAAACTAATCAAATCTGTGCATTAGTTCAGAGCATCCATGTGCCAAGTTTCATTGAAATCCAATGAATGGTTCTTCAAAAATCAGTGGAAAAGTCATAGAACAGCTTAAAATCAGTTAATTATCATGCAAATTAGGTAATTAATATTCATAGATTTTTACCCAAAACTAATCAAATCTGCGCACTAGTTCAGAGCATCCATGTGCCAAATTTCATCAAAATCCAATGAGTGGTTCTTCAGATATCAGTGGAACAGTCTTGGAACAGCTAAAAATCAGCTAATTATCATGCAAATTAGGTAATTAATATTCATAAATTTTTACCAAAACCTAATCAACTCTGCGCATTATCCCAGAGCATCTATGTACCAAGTTTCATCAAAATTTGATTAGTGGTTCTTGAGATAACGGTGGAACAAAAAAAGTGACATACATACATACAGACATACAGACTGGGTAACTGCAAAGACTCCCTTTTGTGCTTCGCACACGGGAGTCAAAAATGACTTCGTCAATAATCGGAAAACTTCGTCCGTACGACACAGCATTTTGATTGGTTAACGACAGACGTGACCTGTTAGGTCAAAGGAAGTTGTTCAGGTCAAATCATGATGAAAAACACCATGGCGGCTTTGTATCGAGAACATTCCACAAGGAAGATAATGATAAAGATCTTGCCTTTGAATGTTTTCCCACAGACCCTACGCATTTTTGCACTGTAAATTCAGATGGTATGTAAACCGTATTGTAATAAAATGAACATGTTTGTTTCTTCATTGTAAAAAGTGTCGTGGAAATCAAAAAGACGTAATATTTATTTGATCCGGTGCTGTGAATGAAAAATGTAATTTGGATAATTTTTTGTGGTTGGGAAGATTATCTTTTCTAAGGTGATCCATGAGTATAAGCCCACCCCCTAATTTTCCCGATTTTACATGTTCAGGCCCCTGGGCTTATACTCGGGGAAGTACGGTATTTTAATTACTGTACAATTCTTACCATGCTATAGAACAATTCACAGAGTTAGCCCAAGGACCATCATAATTGTAAGGAGTTTTACTATCGGTACATTAATTTATGTTTTGTTCATACAGTTTTTGATTCAGGTAGTCTTCATTTTGTTGATATCATTTCTGCTTGTATTAAATTACAGTCAAATCAGTTTGGACGAACTGCTTATAAGCCAGGCATGTATGTAGTGCTCAAACTTTTTGACAAACTAGACATAGAAAAGAAACATAAAATACAATTCACAGCCATAGCAGAACTAGAGATGACAACATAGAAAAGAAACATAAAATACAATTCACAGCCATAGCAGAACTAGAGATGACAACATAGAAAAGAAACATAAAATACAATTCACAGCCATAACAGAACTAGAGATGACAACAAAGAAAAGAAACATAAAATACAATTCACAGCCATAGCAGAACTAGAGATGACAACATAGAAAAGAAACATAAAATTCACAGCCATAGCAGAACTAGAGATGACAACATAGAAAAGAAACATAAAATTCACAGCCATAGCAGAACTAGAGATGACAACATAGAAAAGAAACATAAAATTCACAGCCATAGCAGAACTAGAGATGACAACATAGAAAAGAAACATAAAATACAATTCACAGCCATAGCAGAACTAGAGATGACAACATAGAAAAGAAACATAAAATTAATAGCCATAGCAGAACTAGAGATGACAACAT
The DNA here is from genome assembly GCF_978046115.1 of Saccoglossus kowalevskii. NCBI lineage: Eukaryota > Metazoa > Hemichordata > Enteropneusta > Harrimaniidae > Saccoglossus > Saccoglossus kowalevskii. The sequence goes on along the minus strand of NC_140649.1, from coordinate 37,558,892 downwards.
AGAAAAGAAACATAAAATTCACAGCCATAGCAGAACTGACTATAATATTGTAACTTGTAGACACTTACCTATCAGCATATCTGAGTGTATTAAGTGTGTGTTCACAAGACTGCATTCCTGGTGAAATGGTGGCAATCTAAAAGGAAAATCAAAACTCAATCACAAGTGCTCCAAATTTGGACAATAGTTTTAATCAAAGTTTATAGAGTACCTGTTTAAAAGGAATGCAAGCTACTACATAACGTACCATACAAGTCTTTGCTTTATCTCCTATAAATGAGTCCCTCAAAACTTGGGTTAGTTTGCTAGCTCTAAAAGGCACATGGGCTCCTTTGTTTCCTAGTGACCGTATACACTCTTTCAAAGCCAGCAGACTTTTATTGATTTCAGCTCCTTCCATTCTTGTCTGTCTGTTAGCACTGTGGGTGTCTTTACCTCGCTCATTACCTATATGTGGAATGACATAAATACTTGTAGAAGAAATCTTCAAGTGAACAGTCTCTTACATCATACAAGACCATTCAGCATAACATATTTGTTAATCAGTTTGGATACAAATATAGGGTGTTGAATTATTTTGTATGGGTGCTAAAGTCAGTTAAATATGGTACTCAACAATGAGTGCTAAAGGGAATACTTGCCTGCTAAATCAATCAGGGAAAATTTGCCATGAAGTTTCTTAGAGATTTTCTTCCTCAAAATAATCTGGAAGACTGCATGGGATCTTGAAGAATGTTGATTCGCTGATGTCTGGCCAGATGTCCTATAAATATTAAATGCATTGATTAAATATACCGGTACTATGATTTACAATAGTGCAGATAAGAGAATGAGCCACTGACAACCCATTTCTTAGACTATTTTTGTAATGTACATGTACAACTATTGCACACATATGCCCAGGACTAGTAATAAACACAAATCAGATGGAATTTTCCTGCAGCAACAGCCAAACTAATTTTATTTTCTGCGAGTTTTTATGCAAAAGTTTGAAATACACCCTGTTCAATCCTTATTTACTGTTAATAAAACAAAAAATACAACAAGAAATCAGATAAATTGATCAGATTCACAACGAGGAATTTTATAAAAGTGATAAATTTATCTAATTTCTGACAGCAATACCAATTACAAGATTAATATATTTATATATTTTATCCACAAGACAAGAAAGTTGTTGCAGTACCTGACCGCGTTACCATGTTGGATTAAACTTAAAACATCATCAACATTGTGAACTTGAGCTTCTTGTAAACCAACAACTTGGACTTGTTGCTTTCCATCCTCTAGTACACGTAATTTGATTTTTTTATTCAACAGATCAAAAACCTAGAAAAAATGAATAATGAAATAGGAAGCTAAAATGATTGTTGACATTTGGATGCACTGAAAACTTTCAATACAAACATGCATTCAGGTAATCAAATATTTCACAACATAGTCAGTAAAATCTTCAGAAATTATCTTTACCTTGCCACTGTAAATTTCAAAGAAGCTACAACACACTATGATGTCCTTGTTGAACTCTGGTCTTGACATAAATTTAAATACATCCCTGGCAGCCAGTGCATAGATACCCTTAGAGCAGTCCTGTTGTCCTCTTGCTGCAAAGTCACCACCCATTGTCTGTATGTAGTACAGAGTAAAATGTGAATTAAAAGGAAAGTCAAGGCTAACATAATACTCCCAGGAGAAAGAGCTTGGCAAATGTAAGGACATACAATTTAAAGTTTTTTTATATCACTTTTCATTCTCTAAATATTAAACCTTTCATCAATTTATGTAGTCCGCCATCTTGATTCTTCAGCAAAGGATTATGGGTAAAGTATGACATAGAATCTGTTGTCAGAAATTGAGAAAATGATCTATAACTTCAAATTTGCTGAAAGTTTAGAACATGGTAGCATACATGTACTGGTGCCAAACATGCTTTATAAAACAGCTGTCATAGAAACAGAACTGAAAATATTTATTTTTATGTTTGTCTACCAAATGCTCAAATTTTCTTATATTGTATACAATTTACCGATGTGGGTGGGTTCTATAGGTGAAATATTCCCTGTTGTCCAGAAAAAAGGGACAAAAAAGTGTCATTCTATATTTTACGACTAAAATAAAGATTTTTATTTTTTATTTATTTAACGTTTTTGGAAATATCTTCACTTTATGTATATTTGTAAAATTCTAATTTCCATAATTATATACATGAGTAATATGCATAACTACAATTTGAACTAATTCACATCAGTATTTCTCATGTTATAGATAAAATCATTTTCTCAATTTCTGACAACAGATTCTATGTCATACTTTACCCATATCCTTTGCTTGAGAATCAAGATGATTGAATAAATAATACTGATGAAAAGTGATATAAAAAAAACTGTAAATTGCATTCTCCTACATTTGTGGAGCTTTTCTTGAGGGGTCATTATGTTGTTTGCCTTGACTTTCCGTTTATATCATGCAAACCGAATAAGGCTGTTTCATTCAAAGCAAAAAACTTGTTTCATGTATTGAAATTTTACAGGTGTTATAAAGACAATCACAGCTTCTGTTTTAAGCTAATTTTTGACTCTCAAAGAAAACAAATCACTAAATACAACAAGAAGGAAAGTTCTAAATCAAATTTCAACCAGTGATAAACAGGCCAATCAGGCTTTTTGGTGATGATAAATTACAGAAAGTAGCATCACTCACATGAGTCTTTCCACTGCCAGTTTGTCCGTATGCAAAACAAGTAGCCATACCACGGTCAAAAATAGTCTCTACTAAAGGCTTGGCAGTATACCTGAAAGAAATAGAACATGTAGCAATTGAATAGCTACAAACACACAGAAAAGAATTTCCTGACCATCTTTAGATTGGTTGCACATGGAACAGGCATGATGTACAGCGCCCTCTGGTTGCAAATCATCACACTTTTTTTTTTATTCAAAATAAAAGATGGTGTAGAAACATTCATAATTGCACATACATGATATTATTGCAATACCCTTTCTGAATAAAAATAAACCTAAAATGAAATATTAAAGCGCGGTAGTCGTCACACTACGCATGTGCGAGACATATGGGTCTCATACAAACAAAGATGGCGACTTTGACTGTTGCGCAGATCAACGAGTACAAACTGAGACGTTTCCAAGCTTCAATTAAGTAATTTTCATGTTATTGGAAGGTATCGAAGGAGTCACTGGCGGTAATCAGTGCAAGTCGCGCCAAGGTCAAACCTCATTCTTGTGATTTCTTGAATTTGAAGAGCACATTGGATTGTGGGACGACTACCGCACTTTGATGATAACACAATCTTATTTGGTTATGTTCATCAATTATAATATTAAAATCTCTCAATATAATATATTTATTGACAAATAAACCAAATATTAAATATGTCAAATATCCAACACAAGTCAAAATGAAATGGATAAGACACTGAAAGCCTACTATAACTGTTAATTTTGTTTTCAATGATGAATTCATGAATGATGAATTTCCTCGGTGAGTAATATCCCCCCCCCCAAGAAATATGTGCGCAGAATTTGTTTTTTTATTTCAACTTTTGCTATCATCCCCACCCACCCCCAAGAGGTTATAATGGTCTATCCCTGATTAGTAGCACCATGTGCTTATGGAAATTTACAAAGGTTTTCAATTCTCAAAATATCAAAGGCATTAAATCAAAGTTTAGGTTTGTACGTGTTACATATTGAAGAAGTGCTTCTAATAGAAGAAATATGGTAATGATGAGTAACCAATAATGTGTTAGTTGTGCAAATGACTGATGAGTCAAGTCAGAAAACTAAAAATAGGTACATGTATGCAGCATTTTCTCTATGACGCCCAATTGTGCATCCTTAAAAAAATACTCTTGGGGTGAAAATCAGCCATTCCTCACTGCCCATTGAATTCTTTTAATGGTGGCCTGTGTGTGTATTGGGACAACTAACTTGCTGATACAAATAACAAATCATCCTCTCATGTATTTTGTTTAAAATGGTGTGGCCATATATTTTAAAACATAACCTTCTTCAGATATGCGTATATGAAAATTGGAATAGCCTGCATTGAATTTCTGGGGTGCGCGTGTTGAAGGCGATGAGCCAAGCAACTATTTGATCTGAAGTGGCGACAATCCCCCTCAAAAACACAAAGCTGGAGAAAACACTGCATGTACTCATGAAATGGGTATAAATTGTAACACTCACCTGTATACCATCTCATTGGTTGAGTTCTCATCAAATGAATAATCAAATCGAAAATTCTGATTATCTAAATATTTGGTTAGATCTACTTTTGTTTTAGGTTCATGGACGAGGACATTGTCTTTGTTAGGCACAGTGACTACATCCAGCTCTTTTCTATTAGACTCTGTAAACAACAATAAAAAACATACATTGTCAGTGTAAGCAGAGAATTTACTGTACAAAGAGGAAAGTCGCTTTTAAAACGTAAATATATAGCATAGCTGAACCCAAATACCTTTTTTGTTCAAAGGCCTTTTTCTAACACACACAGTTATCTGATGGTCTTCGATCTGAAATAAATGAAATTATATCATCAGCTTACAACAGTGTCATGTAATTCAAATCATCCTATGTCATGATGCATGGCTTACAACAAAGAATTTTGTCATGGCTATCACCAAGTTGTAAAGTGGTTTGCTGCTTACTCTGCTTCACCCATTCTTACTCAATATGCTGATCATTTGCTTGAGTTCACAATACATTGTAATTTTCTGGACTGCTTACTTATACTGGTGGATGAACTCTGAAAACCATGAATTAGGTACATCATTGTCATAGAAGATGCTCAATTGTGTGAGTTATGAAAACCATCAAGTTACAAAAATTACCATGCCTATATTTTAGAAACCACGCCCACTTTTAAGAGTCCACATTCAAATTGTAAGTCTATGTTCAATTAACAGTTAACAGAGTTACGGGCAATATACATTTCTGAATGTCCACATTTAAGTAAATCAAACTTTAATTTAACAGTTAAACTTCAAGTTACAAGCAACATAGATTTGCTGTTTTGTATATACAAATTGTAATTTGGGATGTGAAGATACAATTTTTGATGTGCAGACACAATCTATGAATTGCACTAATGTTATTAAAGGTTTATACAAAAACACATAAATTACAGTTTTGAATACTTACTACATCATCATTTGATATAGGTCTGTATTCTAAATCAGCCTGAAATTCTCTAATCATCATCAAAGTATCATAGTTTGGATTATCTGCATCCGGATCCTGTAATCAAACAACCAGACATGAAGTGTGTAAAACAAAATACAAAGACAGCAGAGATAGGATATGAAAACAATTTTAACAAACACATACAGTTTGTTTTTGCTGTAATAACTCCTGTGCTCTCATCCTCCTCTCCTTACGGTTCTTTTCAAGTTTTTCTATTTCTTTAACACAATTAGAACGTCTTCTAGCTGTAATGACAAATATTGGATATATAAGTTAGTACCTTTGTGCTACAGAAGAAATGCAATATAGTAAAAGCATTTAGATTTGGGAGTCTAGGAAAGAGACACTGAGTCAGTACCCCCATCTCACGACAATTTTTATTGGCATACTACTAAAGCAAATATCAACAACATTTGTATATGCGAATGTAAAACATAGTCCCAATGGGAAAAAATAAGTTTCATCAATCTCATCACATCCTTACACAGAGGAAATGGAGTAAACAACCTACATGCTGGATTTTCTTTCTTGATTGCTTGTACTGATGGAATTGAAGGAAGATCTGCTCCATTCTGCACTGGACGGGATACAAGTACACTTGGACGTGACCTTGCTGAAGGAACTGAAAGTACAAAAATATTTATATCAGGACTTAAACTACATTTCGGAATAACTTTATCATGCAGTTTCCTTTATGTATATTACACGACCCATGAAGAATAAATATTTTAAATTTACATTCAATCTTATTGCTAATTTTAATTTTGACACCAAAAATACCTTAAACTCATTGAAATTTTGAAAAAAAATGCATCCAGAAAATACCAGTCAGTGTTCATCTAACCCTCATTTTTTACAAAATTTCCTTAGATTCTCTGAGAAAATGGAGAATCAGAGAAACATTTTTTTTTCAGATGTATTTTTGATGTACATGTACCTAGTAACCCCATCTTCTCAAAATTCAATTTAGAATCATTCATCAATATACCCATGAAAATCACATGAACAGAGGCAATGTGCAGCACTCTGCTGGTGTACATTTCATATATTTAAAATTAAGGGTCAATTTAGCAGGATTCATGATCTAAAAATGGTGACAATCATCTACATGTATACAATTCTGCAATATAAGTATGTATATTCTAGACAATGCACACTATTGTCATTTAGGTACACACCATACTTGTTCGACTTAGTAGCCACCCCTACTTTTGGGACATTATTATTTTCAGGGTTTTTGCTGAATGCCAATCCATTCCAAAATGTTCCAAAATTGACTGTCTAGTCGTATAACCTTGTCTTTAGCATTTTTTAACTTTTCAAATTTATATAATACAGCATGGATATTGACTGTCATGAATATCGTGCCAATGCATAGACCACAGTAGCCATGCATAAACTACACTTCAACAAACACCTGTTAACAACCATAAAAGGCGGTAATTACTTCATTCCATATTCAGTCTACCTTTCAAAAATTTATAATTGCGAATAGTACTTCACTATCAAGTTACCAGATTGCCATTTGGTATTCCCAGAGAATTGCATCAGTACAACACTGCATTCTCATTGGTTAATAACAGACTTAACCTATCAGGTCAAACTGTGCCAGAAAATAACATGGGGGAAATTGCTTTGCCTTGAGAGTTTGTGTACCATCACATTTAACAACTTGGACTTTGTTTTCCCCCACGACCCTAATAATTTTTACATTGTAAATTCTGATGCTACAACTATTGTAGCATAAAATATGCATATTTTTTTGTAACCATTTCACAATTTTATTTATCATAAAGGGAGGTAAATATTCTCCATGGCGAACTAAATTTGTCATTTGCATAAGTTTCAAGGGGGCTGCTCGGCTAAGTGCCGAACCCCTTAAAATACATGATTTCTGGACGTTTAGTCGAACAAGTACGGTACATTACTATTACATGCACATCAATCATATGAACTGTTTGGATAGCAAGGGTATATAGGCAACATGAAAACCTGCAATTTCATTGTTCAGAACAATCAGTGTTTGCCAACTTTGAATACAACAATGGTATCCACAGAATGCTTGATATTTGGATTATTGTTGACCAGCAGGTTTACTCTTTACTATTGTAATGTCATCCCTATACCACTTGACATTTTACTGTGTACATGAGATGACTAGTTAGTTATGAGAGATCATGGACATGCACACAACTACATCAGAGATAGATTCACATAAAAAGAATATGAAAATTATGATAATATACCATCAACTTATACACATACAGATTATGATAACACCACCTACATGCACATATACATGTATTTGAACTGTCTAAATATGTCCTTAGTAACATTGGTAAATACAACAAAAAATTATTGATGACAATGTTACTCAATTTTCTATGAAAAGACAAAGCTTGCTGATTGCAGCCAGCTTGGATGTAAAGTTACACCTTTAATGTACATATTTACTGTAAGCAAACTAATTGTCAATGTACTGTAAACAGGATTAATTTTAACTGATCTTTAATTTCACTTCACATATTAAGTTTTAAATTCACATATTTTTCAATTAAACAACAAGTTTCATTGTAATTGTATAACTTCATGCGTATTAAAATTAGTGGATACATGTAGGTCATGTATTAGTGGATATAATAATGCATCTATAGTACATACGGCTATGTACAATGTAATTACCGTAGTCATCTGGGATAGTTTGAAAAAACAAGAACAGAGAAAATGAAGTTAGTACTAAAAGACAAACATTTAGCATGGAATAATTCAATGGACACAACAATCCATGTAAATTATGAACTATGTTATGCGATGAAAAAACATCTGCATGCGTACAATCCAAAACACACATAGCCCTGTGGTTGTACTGTTAAAGAGTCTGGAAAGTCACATCAATTGAAAAGTTTTAATGTCTTTTACATTACATTTCATTACAATAAGAGTTCATGTCATTGAAGTTATTTGGACTTCATGAAATCTTGTAAGAATTTACCATTTCATCTTCATTTATTACTATGCTTAAGTATTTTTAAAGTTGCCATCTGGTTTATTACAAATTACAATTAACAGGTGATGTCAGTTAATTATTAACTAAAGAAACTATTTATAATTTCTCAATTTCTGCCAAAGGACAAATATATAGCATGTGTAGAAATGCATATACACAACTTTTGCACAATATCGACATGGACTATACATGTAGCAATGTAATTAAAAAAATTGAAATATTTTTTTTTAAATATTTCTCAGCTATAAAGCACTTAAAACCTAGAATTATGATAAAATATTTTAAATTCAAAGCAGTTTTTTACTCCTGTGCATGCTACTGCACATATAAGTCATGCATTATGGAACTGTCATTAATGATAAGATATCACATATTGAAAACTTATTATATTAACATTATCATTCATATTCATATACAACTTTTTATGTCACCAAGCACAATTTTGAAATATGAAGAAATAACTGAAACTGAATACCAATTTTAAATGACATTTCTGTCTTTCGTTTCTCAAAAAATTGTCCAGTATCATTTTCATTTTTGGTACTCCAATAATGGCATTGAGAAATTTCCAAATTAATGTGGACTTGTTTTTTCTTGATGACTACAAACCTTCTAATGTTGTTACAAGCACATTTTAAACTGTACAATATCAGAAACATGAATATTATCTGGGCTTACTTTGGCTCAGTTTCCTATCCTTCGCCTCTAGGGTCTATGTTTTAGCAGAATATCATAAAAACTATTGCAATGATTATTAGTTTCCTTTTAGTATTATAAGATTACCAGGTCATCTAAAGGTCAATGCAATATATTATATATAAGTTATTAACAAGAATAAGACTGACTACATAATTAGCAGCTTCATTTCTATGCAATACAACATTTATACAAATACCAAGACATACAAGAAGTGATATACTTTCAATAGCTCATAGATGTATATGTATATTGGCTGTTCATCTAATTATTATCAAGTACTGTCAGTATATTTTAATAATATTAGTAGTAACTAACATCTGTCATCAGCTTAATATAAGGAACAATTTAAAATTAAAATATTTTCAAATGAGATTACATGGCCATGCAACCAATGAGAATTGCCGTAAACTGAATTAATTACAGGATAAACTAATTTCATCAAGTGGGGAACATTGTATTATCACATAATATCTATCACATAATTTAGTTAAAGATCAAAACTATGAACACAAAAACTAGGAAGGACTTTTCCATGAGGAATTTTCATTAAGTTTTTGTCAGCTTTTCAAGGCTGTCCAGTAGCCTAATTTCTTTTCAATATTTTGACACCATTTATTGAGAACATGTATGTGTACATTTACTATGGAATCTAAAAGTTAGCAATGTTGGGTAGTTTGTGCATGCGCCACAGTACAACCCATACACAATGACCTTATCACAGTGCATGAATCTTAGTACAACCCATACAGTGATCTATTAGTCCATAGCTACAATTAGTCTGGCTCACCAACATTTAAATAAATTATGTGGGCTGCCATGTTATATACTTATTAAAAATTTACATTTTAGTATTCAAAATTCCAAACTTCATCCATTAATAATGTAAACATTACGATTAAACAAAGTTATTTCTGTCACTAAAAAGTGCGCAATAAATAAAAATTACACATGCCCAAGTTTTAGCCAATGTTATTGTCTGTGCTTACCAACAAGTCACTGGCTATTGTCAAGGTATGCATGTACAAAAGAACAAAGTCCATTTTTTGTGTGTGCTGGTGTCTTGGAACTCTGCCCAAGACTATATCCTAGCTACATTGTATACAAACATTGGTACTTTACTGTACTTATGACAGTACATGTAATTGACCTTATCTTAGCTCATTGAAAGAGGTTATTCAAGGGTGTCGCCCAAATAAATCCTTGAAATTGTGAGATACAGGACAGAGTTGTATTTAATAGTGAAGCCATATTCAAAATCAAAGAAAGCTTAGAAAGAACTCCTGTGTGCTGAGAGTATTGGAGACACATTAAAAATTAATTCAAAATTACTTGAACTTGAGATGTTGATGGAAACGCAGAAAACTAATTATGCAAATTAGGTAAATAATATGAACAGATTTAAGTGTAAAACTAATAAAGTCTGCACAAAGTACCAAGTTTCATTGAAATGTGATTAGAACCAAAATAATATTAATTATTATGCTAATTAGAGAATTAATATGAACAGATTTTAACCCAAAATTAATCAGGCTGTCTATTGTCCTAGAGCACTTATGTACCAAGTTTTATTCAAATGTGATGATCAATACTTGAGATATCAGTATTAATTAATTATATTAATTAGGTGATTAAGAAGCATAAATATTTACCAAAAACTAATGTGGTGTATAGTCCTAGGTTCATTGAAATGTGATGGGTACTCATTAAAAGTTTCATTGAAATCCAATGAGTGGCTTTTAGACATCAGTGCAACAGCCATAGAACAGCAAAAAATTAACTACTTATGCAAATTAGGTAATTAATAGGCACAATTATTTATCCCAAAATTAATCAGGTCTCTGCACAGTCCTAGAATATCTATGTCGCAAGTCTCATTGAAATGTGATGATTAGTACTTGAGATATCAGGTGAAAAGCTGAAAAATAACTAATTATGCTAATAAGGTGATTAATATGCACAAATATTTACCCAAAAACTAATTAGATCTCTGCACAGTCCTCAAGTAGCTATGTACCAAGTTTCATTGAAACATGATCATTACTACTTGAAATATCAAAAGCTGAAAATTAATTATGAAAATTAGGTAATTAATATGTACTGATATTACCCTGTCTGTGCAGTGTCATATGACATATATGTACCAAGTTTTATTGACATGTTATGATTAGTACTTGAGATATCAGTGGAAAAGCCGAAAATTGATTAATCATTATGTAAATTAGGTAATTAATAATATTAACAGATTTTTACCCCAAAATAATAAAAATCCGCGCATTAGTTCAGATCATCCATGTGCCAAGTTTCATTGAAATCCAAAGAGTGGTTCTTCAAAAATCAGTGAAACAGTCATAGAACAGCTTAAATTCAGTTAATTATCATGCAAATTAGGTAATTAATATTCATAGATTTTTACCCAAAACTAATCAAATCTGCATATTGGTTCAGAGCATCCATGTGCCAAGTTTCATCAAAATCCAATGAGTTGTTCTTCAAAGATCAGTGGAACAGTCATGGAACAGCTTGAAATCAGTTAATTATCATTCAAATTAGGTAATTAATATTCATAGATTTTTACCCAAAACTTAATCAACTCTGCGCATCATCCCAGAGCATCTATGTACCAAGTTTCACGAAAATTTGATTAGTGGTTCTTGAGATAACGGTGGAACAAAAAAAGTGACATACATACATACATACAGACAGACATACAGACAGGGTAACTGCAAAGACTTCTTTTTGTGCTTTGCACATGGGAGTCAATTAGTACCGCATGATCAAATACAATTTCCCCCATACACAGAATTAAGGAAGGCAAGTTAGAGGAAATGACAAATATCCTACTAGATTGATATTTTCTAATTCATGAAACATACTTTTTGATGGTTCATGTCTTGGTGCCTTGATTGGTTTGTTTTCCTCAGTACGTGCAAGGTCAACATCCCCTCTACCAGTCTTCTTACTAGCCCTCACAGGGGGTGGTGGTGCAACCAACTCAGGGTTCAAGGCAAAGATTTGATCAACCTCAATCTGGAATAACAATGGTGGAACAAACAATGCTTGAATGGGAGAAAAACATTAAATGTTTTGGAAACGCTTTATACTACATGTAGTAGATAAATGCACATGTGAGAATATGATATAAATTTAGAATCTGTGTTCCAAACTTTACTTGAATATAAAAATCGAATGACGCTAACCTTGCATTTCCACTAGTGTCAAACAACAAATAAATGCAGTGAATAAAAGCAATCTTATTAAAGTTGTATTAATGTATCAGATATATTTTGTTGGTGTCATTTCCAGTATTACATTGTAGGTGTGTGCCTTGTACAAAATGCAAGAATTATGGTATTAGCAAGATATCTGGGTCAGAAATTGTTAGCAGCCGATCATTGGGAGCCTTTATGTAGGCATTAACAAGTGCATCAAATCTCACACGAAACTGACATCTCTCTAATGTGGCCTAATTATTCAAAAAGTCAGGTTTTTTTTTTGATGAACACCCACTTGCTCTGTCCTGTCCCATTCTTTCTAAATTTCATAGCATCCATTGTCACTACGTTCAAGCGAACATGTAACATTTTATAGTTCCAAGGCTAGTGTTGAGAGTGTTCCAAAGCAGGATTTGAAAAGAGTGTTGCATGGAGGGATTTTAGGTATTCCAGAAAAAATAAATCAGTCACGTTCTAACAAGCATAACTCAGAGCACCTCAACTGCCAACAATTCAAGCTTATGTTCATTACACATGTTCATGACTTCAAATAAGTTTAACAGATAATACAGTTTTAACACATTGGAAGCCACAATTTGACTCCATACGTCTATTATCTCATGATATTAAAACATTTGACAGCATTGTCATACCTCTTTGCCCTTTGTTTCTCCTTTTTCAAACCACTCCACAGTGACACTTTGTGCAGCTTCATTGGCACCACTGATCACTGCTGAGTGAACACGGCCTACAGAAAAAAACAAAAAACAGAACTGAACCAAGTTACATGACAGCTACAGTTGCACTGAAATCATTCTTTATATGGGTCTTGAGAATATATGTAACACATTTGATGAAGTTCACAAAAGCATTGAAAGCAAACGCCTTAATGTCCAATGTGTTTGCATTTTGATTTCTATATATATATTATTCCATAAATGCTGAGTCATTTTTGTCCTTGAAAATGGATGCCCTCTTAAATTTGAAGTTCAAGCTTTGACATTGTGCAAGATAATCATTTGCTTGCATTTGTCTATGCACTATTCAAAAGCATTAATAAAATGATATTAGCCAAAACAATCACCATCTTCTGGATGCATCCACATATTAATATTTATCACATTTCCCAGCAATGCATGCAATTTCACATAAAGCCATTGAATAATCTCAAAGTGCAAATTTTAATTGAGCTACTGCAGATGAACATTATACATTTGTGTACACGTACATCTAAGAAATTGCAACTATTCTAAAGACATTGAAATCAATATGTACATAGAGTGTAAACAAATCTGAGACAATTACATACATTGTATACAATGAACATATTATTTCACAGTGACCAGAAACGCAATTATTCTTCTGAAAATTTGGGTGCCTACATTGTGGCATTCACACAAAGATGTATTTTGTTTCATTTTACAAAAGATCTCAATGCACTAAATGCAAATCACACGATTTTTTTTTAGCACATCATCACCTGCTGACGCATTATACCATTCACATCTGATATCTATTGCTTTCAGCAGAGAATGAGTTAATGAAAATTATTACAAAAAATTTGTTAGATCACAAATATACATAAATGTACAATTCTTAACAAATGTGATTCTTAACATTGACGAATGCTCCAATATTTCCTACAACATTTTCATAATATTAAATACATTGCATAATAGCCCCAACAGGGTTCTCCCCAGGGCTTTTTTATGTGTTCCCACCTCGGCGCTTGATTTCATATTTGACATGCAATATAAGATGTGAAAAAGCTTTGTTCGCCACGCCGGTCGGCCCCGACCGTCACTCAAAATTAGTGACCACCACGGAAATGCTTCCGACGAGGACTATTGTCCGATTGTTGCTATAATTATGTACCGACCAACACGCATCCTGCCAGTCGTGGATTATAATTTATAAACAATAGACCTAGTCGCACGATACGTAGCGCATAGTCAAATTTGTGGAATTAGCACCTCTTTGTTTGTAAGTAAATAGTTTCTGCGATAGACACAGTCTTTAGATTGAAAGCTAAAATTATTTCAAAATCAATTCCACCTCAATATAACATGGTCAAATCAGTTCACGCTACTCAAGAAAAAAACGTGTTTATTGCGTGATTTGGTAAAATACATTTGAACTGTTATCATTGCGAATCATGTAAAAACTCTTCTTTCATGACCTAATTTATCTTTAAAAAATTGTAAATCACCTCTTTCGAAAGCTGTCATGCAGTTTTCAATTGAAATCGATGCCAACACATCGTGCTACGACATCGCTTTACTTCCGCAGTGTAATTTTTATGATCACTACCATTCGGAAAACTTCGGGTTCTACCGGCATTACCATGCGGCATTTTGATTGGTTAATGGAATTCTTGACCCATCGGGTCAAAGGACACATGCTAATGTTTCACAAACATCATGGCGGGTCTGTTTTTTTTACCGAAGCGATCAAGTGATCAAAAATAATCGCTCCCGATAAAAATAAGTCGGATTTTACTTACATTTCATATCAAAAAAAAAAGAAGTAAAATTTGTTGAGGAATTATTGCTATAACTGGTGTATAACATGGCCAAGTAAGTTATGTCACGTCGTAACTTTGATGATCGTTTTGAAGCTTTATTTGTTCGCTCATTACTGTAATTGTAAACGTTTTAGAAGTTGATGGTACGAATAATAAATTACAACAATACGTCAATTAATTACGTGATCGATTTTTTGAAGGAGAATGTTTTTGGAGTGAATAAAATTATGAGATTCGTGAACATAAGTCTGGCTTAACGTTTTGAATGAGTTTCCTTCAACATTTTACAAAACAATTAAATTGCAACAATAATGTATTTGTGTTTGTTTTTAGTCTGCAGCATTTGTATTTCGAGAATGTTTCAAACTCTTCTAAATTGTGAAACATAATGTGTTGATTCCATTAAAAAAAATATTTGCCCTGTGACTGAGCTCACTAATATTCATAATTGTAAATAAGTTCTGTTAATCAATGAAGGAAAGATATGTAATTGATATGCAAATTATTATGCAAATTAGCCCCGACGCTATGCATTTTTTCTGGGGAGAACCCTGAGCCCCAATTATGCTTTATAAAATAATCTCAGAATGCAACTTTAATCAGTTAATGTTAAAGCTTTTTTATTTAGGCAATTAAATGCATGATGAACCATTTTTATGATACACTATCAAGTCTGCTTGTATAATTATACAGGATCCCAGTCAGTTAACATATTTGTTTTAATTTCAGACACCTGCTGCTTACTATGCAAAACTTGACACCGATGACCCCAGGAGAGTTCACTGTGCAGGCCATGTGGTATACATGAAACAAAGAGGGGGCAGGGGAGTGTGCAACTTGCAAGTGAATACAATACATCTATGTTACACCTGAACACAATTGTTTGTATCCTCACGTATATAATGCATGTAATTCATTGGATTTTCCAGTTGCCTTAATGCAGAAAAATACAGACTTTCCCTATACTATTATTTATATGCAAAGGCCAACTTTGCATTGAAAATGGATGCCCTCTCAACTCCCAAATTCAAGCCCTCATTTCCTAACAAAATGAATGTCCAAGAGAACAATTAATAATTAACATGGCACCTCATGTAACCATCTTTCATCACTAAACATATATGGTAATACATTACAAAGACCAATAAAAAGACCACATACAGATACAGGTACAGGTACATGTATGATGCCAGGGTTCTAAATACTGAACTTTACATGATGTGCACGTAACACATGTAAGACAAGTAAAATATTTAAGTCAATACTACATACAGATTTCATGGAGAAAAACATAGTAAAAACTCAAGTCAGCATGTGTGTCCAAGTCAAATTCAGAAGTCACAGACACAGGACTGTTAAGATAACTTGATGTAATTTTACCATGGTTTGATTCCAGAAAAATAAAGCAACCACAAACTGATGATACTGCATAATCTGATGATTTGACCAACACATAAATCAATTAACTTGGTGCAAGTTACACTACATTGCATTTTACCCCCCCCCCTACATGACAATGGCCTCCAATAAAAAATATAAACAGACATGTAAACAGGCAAGCCCCAAATGTGTTGAAAGCTGTCTAGACAGCTTAGACATTTTCTATGAAATGTTGATAAGCATAAACTGAGCACACTATCATTTTATCTGATTTACGTATGTGGATTAACATAGAATGCAGCATTCTTATGAAACTGGACTAGAGATTTTAGCTGATCTTACCATATGTGTAGGGATAAAGGGGTGTAGTTTAGTTTAAAAATGTGTAGGTGAAATTTGAGTACCAGGTTTTGGAAATCTGATAGTTGTTGAAATGATTTTACAGTTTGTGATTAGGTGATGTAGACAATTATTCTGACTGACTGAAATAGAACTTATATTTCTTTTTTATTTACTGTGTCGAAAATTGAATTAACTTTGAAGAAATTCATGCAAATGTATGTAGCCATTCAAAGAGAATGTACAGTCAGTTGTGATCAGGTGCCTGCTTCAGTGTACATCAATGTAATCATGTGTGGCACTGTTTGTGTACTTGACATGGAGTTGCACATTACAACAAAAACAAGGGGCGTATTTCAAGCTACTAGTACCATGTACAGACCCCCCCCCCCACAAGAAATAAATCTAATTTCCAACATTACGTCACCGTGGCGTGGTGAAAATATGACAATATTAGTAGCAACTGAGTCAGTTACCCAAATGCAACGTTTCCCGTCAAAAAGATCAGCTAAATTTTTATCGTGACTATTAGAAAACAATACAGGTGTTCACACCTTTGACCGGTATTGGTGATTCACAGTGACTAATTGAATTCATTTCGTTGATTGTGCATCGAAACATTATATTGCAGTTAGATATTATAGTAATATTTACGCGTTACCATGGCGGCAAACAGGTAGTTGTTTTCTTTAGTCGACGACATTTTGGCTCCTAAAGCACCGAAAACAACGATCATGTTTCGGACTATGTCACCGTTTATATCCGGCGTGACTCAGTCACGTAAGGTCAACGAGTGTATTTTGATAGTCTAAAAAGAAAAACACAATAAAGCGCCAGATAAGTGTATTCAACATGATGTCCTGCTATTTTGTTTTCTTGGATGGAAACACTAGAGCGAAAAACAACAGTGTATTTTTAAAAGCCGGCGGTGAACATACACAAGAAAACAAGCAAGTTGCCATATTTTTTCGAACTTTACCGTCGGTCCGCTGAATGTCGACGCTCAGTCCGACTTTTAGGCTGGCGAAAGACATTTTCCAGGTCTTCTGACTGTCTTAGTGCATCAACAGGATAAAATATAAACAGTATCGCTCACACTGTGGAAAAAATTATGTCCAGGGTAGAGAGAATCCAATATGAATCGGTTCAATTTCAGTCAAAAGAAAATTTCGTTGGAAAATTTGAATAAAGTTATCACACATGCGCAATAGTGATGAGGTCAGATTTCCCAGAAAGCACGTCGTGTCCGGTTTGCGCGCCCTCTACGAATTAGCTTTATTTTAGGAGTTCGGGCAATTTTTCATTGCGAAATTCGAAAACAAATTCTGATTTGAATTACCAAGATGGTAGTACGAATAAGTTATAATATGTTAACCAACAGGAAATAGAATAGAATAACATTTTATTACAATTGAACTCGAAAATGGATTGGATAACGATGAAGAACTTCAGTTTAATTGAGTAATGAGCTTACTATTGCTTGTCGTGACATTATAGAAATACATTGTTTAATTTTATTAGGCTTCAAGAATGTAAAAAAAAAAAAAAAAATCAGCGGGCAGCGAGGCAGCGGCTCGAAACTTTGCATGGGGCGATATCTGCTCACTATCTTACGTAGGCGTAAGTGGTCGTGGATTTATTTAGTGGGACCCCCCTCCCGGTAACGCCGCCACTGAAACGGGTGACGAGCACCTATACCAGCCGGACATCCAAATAAATAAATTAAATTACAGCTATAAACACTATGCATGACGATAAATACATTGTATGTACAAGACATGTCCAAAATGTAGCCACTGCGGTAAGAAGTGCAACGACAAAACATAGAAATTATTACAAACAGATGTCCAAGTACAAATGTTATTCGCATTATAATTTGAAGAATATTATGTTTGAAATTATTTAAGGTTGAAGACTTATTCCGTAGTAATGACAGGAGATTATTCCATAATAATTCTTTAAAAAAAGTATGAAGATTTAGAAGATTCTATGTCGAATGAAATTGATTAACTGTACATGTGTGTACGGTCGTACAATTGGGTAAATACATAATTATGTTAATGAATTGTTTTTCTAATTGTTAAAAATATATGTGAGATCAAGGAACTCTTCTTTGAATGACAAGAGTAATAACAATTGTTTCTATTTGGTTGTATGTACGTACTAGGTGGGACCACATAGATGAGCAAAACCTTAGAAATACTCCTAAATAAGACACAATAAAGAGATTGTTTGGCGGTTTTATCGTTTAGATATTACACTGACGAATGAGCGTTGTCAGAAACGTCTGTCATAAGACCAATTGTTGTTTTTCATACCCAGATAACAACATTATTTTTATAGCATTTACTCGGACCAATTCATACAATCCATGTGCATAACCCGGATTAGTATGATTAGTAGTATTACGATGATCAAATACCATGTTATGATCCCCAACTCTTATAATTTTCGATTGGTCACGGATTCCATGCCATGGCATGTGACGAGTCTATGTACCCCCACCCCTAACATTTCTTGTTAGGTTGTAATTTCACTGACGTGTTTCACAATTAGATGAATTTCCAAGAAGAACACATAATGTGAATATAAACTATTTTGGATCTGCACTGCGGCATATCTGTACAATATGACAATATTACATGCAGATCTCTTTAAAGGGCGGTGGTCGTAGCGCCACGCATGCGCGAGATGTGAGTTTCTTATGAACAAAGATGGCATTTTTGACTATTGTTGCCAAGCTTTAACTAGATAATTTGGTGATTTGAAGATATTGAAGGAGACATCGACGGTAATTAGTGTTTACTAACACATGTGTCACACAAGCGCGGCGCGACGACCACCGCTCTTTAACCTAAATGACTTTTTGACACGTGTACCACGTTGGTTTTCATTAACTTTTTGTTTTCATATAAATAGTTTATATTTGCAGGTCTCTGCTACTATTAATCCAGTATTATTTATCCATAAACGGCTATCATTATTCTTCATTAGTTTTATTAAGAAACCCATGGTACACCCCGTGACATCATATCTAACGCCGCGTTAATGTAGCTACTTAGCCTCTTGCTCTCTACATGCAGTGGCCCTGAACATATAAGGGGAATGACAGAGACAAACTTGTTTTCGATATCAGACCCCCTTCATTTTTCAAGTTCAAACAATTTATTTAAAAATTATTTTCTGAAACAAACATCCCAATTAAATGTATCACAAAATGGAAAATGTAAAAACCCATCGCACAGATCTGCTCTAACTAAGCTAAGAATCAGTGCGCAGACATTGCAGATTGGGACAGGAAGATATATCAAACAAACAGTAGAAGAAAGAAAATGTCACTGCAGTCAGGGAAAAAATAGAAGATGGAAGCCATTTTCTATTAAAATGTCCTCTCTATGCTGATTTAAAAAACAAGTTCCTCCATGCCAAAAAGGTCATTACAACAATCACAGATAAACAAAAGATAAACAATCATTAATTCATTTTACAAAATATATCTTTCAGTGACACTCAAAAACAAAAAATACCAGCTGCTTTAAATAGAACTTGTTTTTTTCTATTTATTTTATCGTGCTTTCATTTTTTCTCTATTTGTATTATTTCTTGCCATTTTGAATGTATTTGAAACTTTACTGTATTTTAAAAATCTAGATCCTAAACAGGGTATGATTTCAATAAAGTCATTATTATTATTTTGTTACCACTTAATTTTTCCAGTTTTGTTGAATAAATAAATAAATTATCACCGTCAAAGTTTTGTTGAATAAATAAATAAATTATCACCGTCAAATATCACATGTTTTAAACTCACGACAATGAACATCGCCAGCTCCAAACGACGTTCCATTACATGTTTCATTTTTTGGATTTAGTCTTGTTTCTAACTGGATATACAGACTGGTATAACTTTCTCATTTTAGCATCTAACATTAAGTACACTAATTGGAAATACAATTCGAAAACACGCAAACTAAATTTTCTCAGTAAAGATTGTTATCAAGACAAACATACATGACAGATCAAAAACATGCCGTCAAACTTGGCACTAAAACATGTTTGACAAATCGTCGATGCTGGCTGAACCCATTTCCACAAATTTTGGCAGAATCCCTAGAGGGCACTGACGTCAAGATTCACATTTACATAGTCTCACATTCGCACATTCACGCACCGTAGGTACGCCCTCAATTGCGGTCTTTAAAACAACTAACAGGTAACATCGAGTGAGGGCGCAATTCTCAGGACAAGACTTCTCTTCCACAGCAGTTGTCATTACTTGCCCCAGTAGAAGCTTAGCAGTGGATATGCGAGATACCCAAGGAGTCTATAAAATATGTTTCAAATTCTCAATAGTCAAGAGGTCTCTTTTTGACATAGAAACCAAATGATGATAGTTATGTTGGGTATAAGGCAATTATCGTTGTATTTTTGATGTTGAATGTGTAACAAATGGTATCCAAAGATCAACGAGAAACAATGTGCATTTCATCTGGTGTGTGTGTACCAAGGGATGGGTTTCTTGAACATTTGTTTCTGAAGGGGTTGTTTTTTTTACGAATTTGGTCTTCCTCGCGGACCATGATTTTCACCAATTGTTATTCCTCGCATACCCGTATAATAAATAACACAAGTGATCTCCAGGGTCCTGGGGCGTAGAAACAAAAAAAAACCGGGACACACACGTCAGCTGTCAGCGGTTGCTTTTGCGGCGTTGTTACCCGGGGTAACCACCAACTCCTGCATATTGTATCTCATTGCATCATAGCCTCGCTCTCGTCATTAACTACCGAGATTGTTTTAATTTTAACTAAAATACCAAGAGGAATGTAGATTGCATTTGTTTGTCATTTGACTGTCAACAGAAAAAAGGAATGACTCGCACGGACTGCTGGCATTTACCATGATACTCAGTCTGAGGCTGTTGGTCACACCCGCAAAGTATGCTAGGTTGACAACCGCGACGTTTTTGATCTCATAATTGCGACTTCTCAAAGTGAATTTGAAGGAAACAGGAAACTAAAGAAAAGTATTCGTAAAGTTCCGCGCAAACTATTCAGTTCAGTTTTTTTCTTCAAAAGCCCGATTAGTATTGAATATGAGGGGGGCATTAAGGTAAGGGTGTGATGACATTTTTGAATAAAGAATTCTCCGTCTGTTATCTCAGTTCATTTGCTATATGTTATATTCAAGCCTGGCTATAGAGGGACACATTTGAATATTGGTTCCGGGAAAAAACCCTCACGGCCAATCATCCTAAGACAAGCCCTTCCCAGACACAATTATTTGCTTACATACGCATCACGTGACGTGAAATTTACGGGATAAAGTGTTACTATGTCCATATAATTGTGTCCCGACTGGTACGTAAACCTGGTATTCACAATTTTACATAGAAGTGTTTTCCAGTCCAGTAATTAACGACTAATTGACACATTTGTTGGGTCATAGACATTTCTCATTTCTGTCACGTGTTTAAGTACTAGTAGTTTCCATTACTACAGAGGCAAGATAATTGAACCGAGTCATTATTCGGCAAATAAACATTGTATTTTAAAACCCAGACACATTCACATCTTTTATTCAAGTTGTTTTGTGAATCATCGGTGTATATTGGAAACTTACGTTGTAAATATAACATAGTTGACATAGTTGTAACATGAATCTACTATGGTAGGTCCATGGTTGTATTCATTATTCGAAGTTCGGAATACATAGACCTTAAAACTACACAAAGAACAAGTGTAGCGACTACGAGACACTAATGATTAGTTCTATTATTAGATCAAAATACTTATAAATGCTAACATTTATTGACTAGAGTTACTGAAGAACATTTTTCTTTCAAAATGGTGCAAATTTGGTGAAAACATTGAGCAAGGGATAATCTATTCAACAACAGTCAACAACAATCACTGACAGTTTACAAATAAGCTGTATACGTAGTTCAAGTGATAAGACACAATAAAGAATCAAATATATACTTCATCTAAACTTCTTGAAAAACAAACTTTATGTTTAAACACACATTTGAGTGACGCTCCAACAAAATTCATATATTTCAATTGTCTGTTCCTAAGAGCTCGTTGTCAACTTCCTGGTGTAAATTCAGCAAATCTTTTGAATCACCGGAAACGGCAATTCTCTCTCTCGGGCTTTCAACATGGTCACATTCTATCACCAATTAGTATATAGAAGCAGACAATACACAACAAGTTTTAGAATGATTTTATTCAACATTTTACGTTGTATTCACGTGAAATATATTCAGAAGTTAACACCGATAGCTGTGTTTAGTTTAATAGTAGTCGTGTTGGACGCTGTGTGAATGTCACATACAGGCTTCGTCGCAGGAGGGCGCGATTCACAGTGGAATGAGATTCTTGACAGTTTACGAAATCAAGATTTATACATACACTCAGACTGTTTACAATGTGTCAGTTCATCCAGACACTAGTGAGCCATTCAATAAGATGTGTGTGACGAAGCAACATTGAAAGCAAGCATGATTTATTACTAGCGTTCAATAATCTGTTGTTGAAAGTGAGTGTAACTCGTGTATTACAATTATACTACACATGTAGTTCGCATTTTTTCTTAGTTTGGAACGACATCTGTGATGATGAACGATACGATAGTGCGCCCTCAATCGGTACACTATGGGAATTATTCGCCCAAGACATGAAGTGTAAATACACTTGAGAACACGTTGTATACCCACTCTTTAGTGTGTTTCAAATTCGGTCATTTTTGTTAACTTTGGGAGCCATTTCAAGTGAAAAAACAAACACAACTTTCGTAATAAAGAAATTATAGCAGCTTGTTGACACTGTGTTGAACTCGCCTGCCACCGTGACCGTCTATATGGAGTCGCGGCGTGTCTACTTGCACTGTACTCAGGTTGACTCAGTATATAGACGACAAAGTTTGGCATTACTCTGTCAACATTGGTATTTGTGCCATGCACGTCAACCATGCTTGTCAGCAAATAAACAGAGAGTCTAACATTTGAGTAAATATTAGAACGCCGGACCGCTTCTTTGACGGATTCAAGGTAGCTGTGCAACGTGACTCTTCTACTTGATGTGGTTTCAGGGCGACTTAAGGTTAAGCCTCTGAATCAATAAGATCACACGGTTTGAGGGGAATACTTCAAATAAAATAGCGAAGCGTGTATTACATTCACCTGTTTCATAACTTCCGTCGTGTTGCCATGGAATACATATCGTGATGGAAATAAGTACTACACTATATATTTGTATAGACAATTCGGCGGGATTCAATAGAATGGAAAACTCCCATGTACCCCTGTCATGTACCCCTGCCATGTACCCTGCCATGTACCCTGTCATGTACCCCTGTCATGTACCCCTGTCATGTACCCCTGCCATGTACCCCTGTCATGTACCCCTGCCATGTACCCCTGCCATGTACCCATGTCATGTACCCCTGCCATGTACCTTTGTCATGTACTCCTGTCATGTACCCCTGTCATGTACCCCTGCCATGTACCCCTGTCATGTACCCCTGCCATGTACCCCTGACCCCTGCCATGTACCCCTGTCATGCACCCCTGCCATGTACCTTTGCCATGTACCTTTGCCATGTACTCCTGTCATGTACCCCTGTCATGTACCCCTGTCATGTACCTCTGCCATGTACCCCTGCCATGTACCCCTGTCATGTACCCCTGCCATGTACCCCTGACCCCTGCCATGTACCCCTGTCATGTACCCCATGTACCCCTGTCATGTACCCCTGTCATGTACCATGTACTCCTGTCATGTACCCCTGTCATGTACCCCTGCCATGTACCTTTGCCATGTACTCCTGTCATGTACCCCTGTCATGTACCCCTGCCATGTACCCCTGCCATGTACCCCTGCCATGTACCCCTGTCATGTACCTCATGTACCCCTGTCATGTACCCCTGTCATGTACCCCTGCCATGTACCCCTGTCATGTACCCCTGTCATGTACCATGTACTCCTGTCATGTACCCCTGCCATGTACCCCTGCTATGTACCTTTGCCATGTACTCCTGTCATGTACCTCTGTCATGTACCCCTGTCATGTACCCCTGCCATGTACCCCTGCCATGTACCCCTGTCATGTACCCCTGTCATGTACCCCTGCCATGTACCCCTGTCATGTACCCCTGTCATGTACCATGTACTCCTGTCATGTACCCCTGTCATGTACCCCTGCCATGTACCTTTGCCATGTACTCCTGTCATGTACCCCTGTCATGTACCCATGTCATGTACCCCTGCCATGTACCCCTGCCATGTACCCCTGTCATGTACCCCTGTCATGTACCCCTGCCATGTACCTTTGCCATGTACTCCTGTCATGTACCCCTGTCATGTACCCCTGTCATGTACCCCTGCCATGTACCCCTGTCATGTACCCCTGCCATGTACCCCTGACCCCTGCCATGTACCCCTGCCATGTACCCCTGTCATGTACCCCTGCCATGTACCTTTGCCATGTACCTTTGCCATGTACTCATGTCATGTACCCCTATCATGTACCCCTGTCATGTACCCCTGCCATGTACCCCTGTCATGTACCCCTGCCATGTACCCCTGCCATGTACCCCTGTCATGTACCATGTACCCCTGTCATGTACCCCTGCCATGTACCCCTGCCATGTATCCCTGTCATGTACCCCTGCCATGTACCCCTGTCATGTACCCCTGCCATGTACCCCTGTCATGTACCCCTGCCATGTACCTTTGCCATGTACTCCTGTCATGTACCCCTGTCATGTACCCCTGTCATGTACCCCTGCCATGTACCCCTGTCATGTACCCCTGCCATGTACCCCTGCCATGTACCCATGTCATGTACCCCTGCCATGTACCTTTGTCATGTACTCCTGTCATGTACCCCTGTCATGTACCCCTGCCATGTACCCCTGTCATGTACCCCTGCCATGTACCCCTGACCCCTGCCATGTACCCCTGTCATGCACCCCTGCCATGTACCTTTGCCATGTACCTTTGCCATGTACTCCTGTCATGTACCCCTGTCATGTACCCCTGTCATGTACCCCTGCCATGTACCCCTGCCATGTACCCCTGTCATGTACCCCTGCCATGTACCCCTGTCATGTACCCCTGTCATGTACCATGTACTCCTGTCATGTACCCCTGTCATGTACCCCTGCCATGTACCTCTGCCATGTACCCCTGTCATGTACCCCTGCCATGTACCCCTGTCATGTACCCCTGTCATGTACCCCTGCCATGTACCCCTGCCATGTACCTTTGTCATGTACTCCTGTCATGTACCCCTGTCATGTACCCCTGTCATGTACCCCTGCCATGTACCCCTGCCATGTACCTTTGTCATGTACTCCTGCCATGTACCCCTGCCATGTACTCCTGTCATGTACCCCTGTCATGTACCCCTGCCATGTACCTTTGCCATGTACTCCTGTCATGTACCCCTGCCATGTACCCCTGCCATGTACCCCTGCCGACCAAACTTGACCACAATATCATGAGCTCTGCACTACGCTTTCCTATATTAGGAGAGTACGTCAACTTTCTGCGCGTCGGAAATTGAATTTTTTACTATAATACTGACTGATATAGTTATACCGGTAGTTTTTTGCACAAGTAAATGCTGGCTAAATCGAATACACAACATATATATTCTCAGTATAGAAGTAGTCTGTGTAAAATCTCAAAAACATCCACCTAAAGTTAAGAAATAAAGAGATGTTCCTTTTTCTATCCGTGTCAAACTATTTTAAACCATGCGCAATTGATTTAATATTTCATCGGGAAATTGTTTCTGTGTAATTTGAATATTACGGACTGACACTTGCTCAAACAAACGGCAACTATCATCGAGTTCAAACACCAGAAATACAAAAGGATTAGGAGTTTAATTTAGCAATAAACAATTGAAGTTAATAGCCTTATTTTCCGCCACTGCTCCTTTTTTTTACCTCCATGTTTACAGCATAACACGAACAGATTCTGCTTATAGCTATTTTATTAAAGACTAACTATTTACATCTTTACTGCGTGCCAAGCAGACTGAGTGGAAGAACTCTCGGTCCCTTTGATTTGTATATGACATACAGTTCCAGAGCACAATAGTGCCACTCAGTAATACAGCTAAATCACTGAGTCAAAAGCCGCAATTAATGCTTTTCTAATTCAATACTAATCGGGCTTTTGAAAATGCTAATCTCCTTTTAAAATTGGGAGGGACGAAATTCTTTTTTTTCAACTTGACATTTGCTTCATGAGCTAAGTGCAACATGAGTTTTGTCGATTTTTCTAATTGAATTGCTCCCATGGAACGTTACCAACACTTTCACTTTTCTTTAGTTCCCTGTTTGCTTCAAATTCACTTTGATACGTGGTAATCATGAGACCAAAGACGTGGTCAACCAAGCATAATTTGGGTGTGACCAACAACACCACGGTATATAGAGTCAATTTACTCAACTGAACGGAGACAACCTAATGTGCGGGTTTTGTGAACGAATAACTGACTAAGAGATACGATATTAAAACTGCTGGGTAGTGTGTATCACATAGAAGTTTATTTCAAAGCAATCACAACACAACACAACATGCCCATGCCATTTTAAGCGAATGAACTTGACAACAAACCAGCTTGGGTGAGATTTGTTTTATATACAACGTCAATTAACGAGAAATAACACAACTTCTGATGTAACTGTCACGAACTGTTTTCTAGAATACTTTAGAATCGCGTAATCAAGAAGAGGCGATGTACGTTATAAGCCGATAACGAGTTGGGGTTAGTCATTCTTAAAATTTAAATTTGATAAAAAACAATATGAAACAAACAAAACAAGAGTCATTGTTCCAGGCACTGCAAAAACATGTCATAATCCCTTCTCTAAGACATAGTATAGATACACGAGGACACCACCGTGACCCACGCCCATTTTACCCAAGTGATGTTTTAGAATTGGAGTACAAACGTTGTTTTCCAATCGTGTCGCGAGATAGATACTCACCAGGTATTGCAATTATCAACAATATATGTCCATGTTATTATTAAAACTATTTGATGCGAAAAGTGTTGAAAAATAAAATTATAACGTAAAATGTCAAAATTGGCGAGTGACATATGTAAGCG
The DNA here is from genome assembly GCF_978046115.1 of Saccoglossus kowalevskii. Taxonomy (NCBI): domain Eukaryota; kingdom Metazoa; phylum Hemichordata; class Enteropneusta; family Harrimaniidae; genus Saccoglossus; species Saccoglossus kowalevskii. The sequence continues at coordinate 37,531,397 of NC_140649.1, read as the reverse complement.
TTACTTCGTTTAGGTAGGTTGTTGATTTCACACATACCCGTAAAATGTTAACTAAACAACAACTTATTTTCTTTAACCGTTAGAAACACGCAGTTAGGTAAGAATTTAATCAAACACAATGGTTTAATTCTCCCGTGTACACCTGCTTATTTACATTGCCCCTAATACGGCATTTCTGGCATGCAATGGGCCGACACGAAGTGCTCTTACACACATACAACCACTACTTATGTAATGAGAGAAAATATCTCGCCACTTTCCCTACCCTCTTAGAACAATCGCATCGCTGTATAACTGGTACTTATTTCCCTCTGTACACATCCGGGTATTTGTCGAATGATTATTTTACCTGAATAATATTTACCGTAGCATGCCTCCGACTGCCGCACAAATAAAGCTCAAATATATTCTTTTGTATTTGGGAGCTGATATTTGGCAGCCATCAAGCAACCTACGTTGTCACACATAGCCATACATTAAGAATGGTATTTAAACTACTGATGATGGCTCTGTTGTTACAAGCACTACGCTGCCGATCAACTAGTAGATCTACTGTACCAAGGGCCAAATATGCCTACGCTATAATAAAGACAGGGATGGTTACATTTTGTATTATATACAAATCTGCGTATAGTGTTCAGTGTCACTGGGTTGTACGTAACATTGGTCTACTAGTGTGTTACTATAGTGCATAGTGTTACTATGGTGTATACTATATATATATATATATAGTATAATGATTTAGTATCTTGTTTGGTACAATACATGACGGAGTACAATGATTTAGTATTTTGTGTGATACAGTACATGACAGAGTATAATGATTTAGTATCTTATTTGGTACAATACATGACGGAGTATAATGATTTAGTATCTTGTTTGATACAGTACATGAAGGAGTATAATGATTTAGTATCTTGTTTGATACAATACATGACGGAGTATAATGATTTAGTATCTTGTTTGATTCAGTACATGACGGAGTATAATGATTTAGTATCTTGTTTGATACAATACATGACGGAGTATAATGATTTAGTCTCTTGTTTTATACAAGACATGACGGAGTATAATGATTTAGTATCTTGTTTGGTACAATACATGACGGAGTATAATGATTTAATATCTTGTTTGATACAATACATGACGGAGTATAATGATTCAGTATCTTGTTTGGTACAATACATGGCGGAGTATAATGATTTAGTATCTTGTTTGATACAGTACATTACGGAGTATAATGATTTAGTATCTTGTTTGGTACAATACATGGCGGAGTATAATGATTTAGTATCTTGTTTGATACAGTACATGACGGAGTATAATGATTTAGTATCTTGTTTGATACAATACATGACGGAGTATAATGATTTAGTATCTTGTTTGATACAGTACATGACGGAGTATAATGATTTAGTATCTTGTTTGATACAATACATGACGGATTATAATGATTTAGTCTCTTGTTTTATACAAGACATGACGGAGTATAATGATTTAGCATCTTGTTTGATACAGTACATGACGGAGTATAATGATTTAGTATCTTGTTCGATACAATATATGACGGAGTATAATGATTTAGTATCTTGTTTGGTACAATACATGGCGAAGTATAATGATTTAGTATCTTGTTTGGGACTCTACATGATGGCGTATAATGATTTAGTATCTTGTTTGATACAGTACATGATGGAGTATAATGATTTAGCATCTTGTTCGATACAATACATGACAGAGTATAATGATTTAGTATCTTGTTTGATACAGTACATGATGGAGTATAATGATTTAGTATCTTGTTCGATACAATACATGATGGAGTATAATGATTTAGTATATTGTTTGAGACAATACATTACAGAGTACACAGATTTAGTATCTTGTTTGATACAATACATGGCGGAGTATAATGATTTAGTATCTTGTTTGGTACAATACATGACAGAGTATAATGATTTAGTATCTTGTTCCATACAATACATGACATAGTATAATGATTTAGTATCTTGTATGGTACAATACATGGCGGAGTATAATGATTTAGTATCTTGTTTGATACAATACATAGTGGAGTATAATGATTTAGTATCTTGTTTGATACAGTACATGACGGAGTATAATGATTTAGTATCTTGTTTGATACAGTACATGACGGAGTATAATGATTTTGTATCTTGTTTGGTACAATATATGGCGGAGTATAATGATTTAGTATCTTGTTTGATACAGTACATGACGGAGTATAATGATTTAGTATCTTGTTTGATACAGTAAATGACGGAGTATAATGATTTAGTATCTTGTTTGGTACAATACATGGCGGAGTATAATGATTTAGTATCTTGTTTGATACAGTACATAGTGGAGTATAATGATTTAGTATCTTGTTTGATACAGTACATGACGGAGTATAATGATTTAGTATCTTGTTTGATACAGTACATGACGGAGTATAATGATTTAGTATCTTGTTTGATACAGTACATGACGGAGTATAATGATTTAGTATCTTGTTTGGTACAATACATGGCGGAGTATAATGATTTAGTATCTTGTTCGATACAATATATGACGGAGTATAATGATTTAGTATCTTGTTTGGTACAATACATGGCGAAGTATAATGATTTAGTATCTTGTTTGGTACACTACATGATGGGGTATAATGATTTAGTATCTTGTTTGATACAGTACATGATGGAGTATAATGATTTAGTATCTTGTTCGATACAATACATGACAGAGTATAATGATTTAGTATCTTGTTTGATACAATACATGACAGAGTATAATGATTTAGTATCTTGTTCGATACAATATATGACGGAGTATAATGATTTAGTATCTTGTTTGGTACAATACATGGCGGAGTATAATGATTTAGTATCTTGTTTGGTACAGTACATGATGGAGTATAATGATTTAGTATATTGTTTGAGACAATACATTACAGAGTACACAGATTTAGTATCTTGTTTGATACAATACATGGCGGAGTATAATGATTTAGTATCTTGTTTGATACAATACATGACAGAGTACACAGATTTAGTATCTTGTTTGATACAATACATGGCGGAGTATAATGATTTAGTATCTTGTTTGGTACAATACATGACAGAGTATAATGATTTAGTATCTTGTTCCATACAATACATGACATAGTATAATGATTTAGTATCTTGTATGGTACAATACATGGCGGAGTATAATGATTTAGTATCTTGTTTGATACAATACATAGTGGAGTATAATGATTTAGTATCTTGTTTGATACAGTACATGACGGAGTATAATGATTTAGTATCTTGTTTGATACAGTACATGACGGAGTATAATGATTTTGTATCTTGTTTGGTACAATATATGGCGGAGTATAATGATTTAGTATCTTGTTTGATACAGTACATGACGGAGTATAATGATTTAGTATCTTGTTTGATACAGTAAATGACGGAGTATAATGATTTAGTATCTTGTTTGGTACAATACATGGCGGAGTATAATGATTTAGTATCTTGTTTGATACAGTACATAGTGGAGTATAATGATTTAGTATCTTGTTTGATACAGTACATGACGGAGTATAATGATTTAGTATCTTGTTTGATACAGTACATGACGGAGTATAATGATTTAGTATCTTGTTTGATACAGTACATGACGGAGTATAATGATTTAGTATCTTGTTTGGTACAATACATGGCGGAGTATAATGATTTAGTATCTTGTTCGATACAATATATGACGGAGTATAATGATTTAGTATCTTGTTTGGTACAATACATGGCGAAGTATAATGATTTAGTATCTTGTTTGGTACACTACATGATGGGGTATAATGATTTAGTATCTTGTTTGATACAGTACATGATGGAGTATAATGATTTAGTATCTTGTTCGATACAATACATGACAGAGTATAATGATTTAGTATCTTGTTTGATACAATACATGACAGAGTATAATGATTTAGTATCTTGTTCGATACAATATATGACGGAGTATAATGATTTAGTATCTTGTTTGGTACAATACATGGCGGAGTATAATGATTTAGTATCTTGTTTGGTACAGTACATGATGGAGTATAATGATTTAGTATATTGTTTGAGACAATACATTACAGAGTACACAGATTTAGTATCTTGTTTGATACAATACATGGCGGAGTATAATGATTTAGTATCTTGTTTGATACAATACATGACAGAGTATAATGATTTAGTATCTTGTTTGATACAATACATGACAGAGTATAATGATTTAGTATCTTGTTCGATACAATATATGACGGAGTATAATGATTTAGTATCTTGTTTGGTACAATACATGGCGGAGTATAATGATTTAGTATCTTGTTTGGTACAGTACATGATGGAGTATAATGATTTAGTATATTGTTTGAGACAATACATTACAGAGTACACAGATTTAGTATCTTGTTTGATACAATACATGGCGGAGTATAATGATTTAGTATCTTGTTTGGTACAATACATGACAGAGTATAATGATTTAGTATCTTGTTCCATACAATACATGACATAGTATAATGATTTAGTATCTTGTATGGTACAATACATGGCGGAGTATAACGATTTAGTATCTTGTTTGATACAATACATAGTGGAGTATAATGATTTAGTATCTTGTTTGATACAGTACATGACGGAGTATAATGATTTAGTATCTTGTTTGATACAGTACATGACGGAGTATAATGATTTTGTATCTTGTTTGGTACAATACATGGCGGAGTATAATGATTTAGTATCTTGTTTGATACAGTACATGACGGAGTATAATGATTTAGTATCTTGTTTGATACAGTAAATGACGGAGTATAATGATTTAGTATCTTGTTTGGTACAATACATGGCGGAGTATAATGATTTAGTATCTTGTTTGATACAGTACATAGTGGAGTATAATGATTTAGTATCTTGTTTGATACAGTACATGACGGAGTATAATGATTTAGTATCTTGTTTGATACAGTACATGACGGAGTATAATGATTTAGTATCTTGTTTGATACAGTACATGACGGAGTATAATGATTTAGTATCTTGTTTGGTACAATACATGGCGGAGTATAATGATTTAGTATCTTGTTTGATACAGTACATGACGGAGTATAATGATTTAGTATCTTGTTTGATACAATACATGGCGGAGTATAATGATTTAGTATCTTGTTCGATACAATATATGACGGAGTATAATGATTTAGCATCTTGTTCGATACAATACCTGACAGAGTATAATGATTTAGTATCTTGTTTGATACAGTACATGATGGAGTATAATGATTTAGCATCTTGTTCGATACAATACATGACAGAGTATAATGATTTAATATCTTGTTTGATACAATACATGACAGAGTATAATGATTTAGTATCTTGTTCGATACAATATATGACGGAGTATAATGATTTAGTATCTTGTTTGGTACAATACATGGCGGAGTATAATGATTTAGTATCTTGTTTGGTACAGTACATGATGAAGTATAATGATTTAGTATCTTGTTTGATACAGCACATGATGGAGTATAACGATTTAGTATCTTGTTTGGTACAATACATGACAGAGTATAATGATTTAGTATCTTGTTTGGTACAATACATGACAGAGTATAATGATTTAGTATCTTGTTCGATACAATACATGACAGAGTATAATGATTTAGTATCTTGTTTGGTACAATACATGGCGGAGTATAATGATTTAGTATCTTGTTTGATACAGTACATAGTGGAGTATAATGATTTAGTATCTTGTTTGATACAGTACATGACGGAGTATAATGATTTAGTATCTTGTTTGATACAGTACATTACGGAGTATAATGATTTAGTATCTTGTTTGGTACAATACATGGCGGAGTATAATGATTTAGTATCTTGTTTGATACAGTACATAGTGGAGGATAATGATTTAGTATCTTGTTTGATACAGTACATGACGGAGTATAATGATTTAGTATCTTGTTTGGTACAATACATGGGGCAGTTTAATGATTTAGTATCTTGTTTGATACAATACACGACGGAGTATAATGATTTAGTATCTTGTTTGATACAATACATGACGGAGTATAATGATTTAGTATCTTGTTTTATACAAGACATGACGGAGTATAATGATTTAGTATCTTGTTTGATACAGTACATGACGGAGTATAATGATTTAGTATCTTGTTTGATACAATACATGACGGAGTATAATGATTTAGTATCTTGTTTGATACAGTAAATGACGGAGTATAATGATTTAGTATCTTGTTTGGTACAATACATGCCGGAGTATAATGATTTAGTATCTTGTTCGATACAATACATGACAGAGTATAATGATTTAGTATCTTTTCGATACAATATATGACGGAATATAATGATTTAGTATCTTGTTTGGTACAATACATGGCGAAGTATAATGATTTAGTATCTTGTTTGGTACACTACATGATGGAGTATAATGATTTAGTATCTTGTTTGATACAGTACATGATGGAGTATAATGATTTAGCATCTTGTTCGATACAATACATGACAGAGTATAATGATTTAGTATCTTGTTTGATACAATACATGACAGAGTATAATAATTTAGCATCTTGTTCGATACAATACATGACAGAGTATAATGATTTAGTATCTTGTTTGATACAATACATGACAGAGTATAATGATTTAGTATCTTGTTCGATACAATATATGACGGAGTATAATGATTTAGTATCTTTTTTGGTACAATACATGGCGGAGTATAATGATTTAGTATCTTGTTTGGTACAGCACATGATGGAGTATAAAGATTTAGCATCTTGTTTGATACAATACATGGCGGAGTATAATGATTTAGTACATGACGGAGTATAATGATTTAGTATCTTGTTTGATACAATACATGGCGGAGTATAATGATTTAGTATCTTGTTTGATACAGTAAATGTCGGAGTATAATGATTTAGTATCTTGTTTGGTACAATACATGCCGGAGTATAATGATTTAGTATCTTGTTCGATACAATACATGACAGAGTATAATGATTTAGTATCTTTTCGATACAATATATGACGGAGTATAATGATTTAGTATCTTGTTTGGTACAATACATGGCGAAGTATAATGATTTAGTATCTTGTTTGGTACACTACATGATGGAGTATAATGATTTAGTATCTTGTTTGATACAGTACATGATGGAGTATAATGATTTAGCATCTTGTTCGATACAATACATGACAGAGTATAATGATTTAGTATCTTGTTTGATACAATACATGACCGAGTATAATGATTTAGTATCTTGTTTGGTACAATACATGGCGGAGTATAATGATTTAGTATCTTGTTTGGTACAGTACATGATGGAGTATAATGATTTAGTATCTTGTTTGATACAGCACATGATGGAGTATAAAGATTTAGCATCTTGTTTGATACAATACATGACAGAGTACACAGATTTAGTATCTTGTTTGGTACAATACATGCCGGAGTATAATGATTTAGTATCTTGTTTGATACAATACATGGCGGAGTATAATGATTTAGTATCTTGTTTGATACAATACATGACAGAGTATAATGATTTAGTATCTTGTTTGGTACAATACATGTCAGAGTATAATGATTTAGTATCTTGTTCGATACAATACATGACAGAGTATAATGATTTAGTATCTTGTTTGGTACAATACATGGCGGAGTATAATGATTTAGTATCTTGTTTGATACAGTACATAGTGGAGTATAATGATTTAGTATCTTGTTTGATACAGTACATGACGGAGTATAATGATTTAGTATCTTGTTTGATACAGTACATTACGGAGTATAATGATTTAGTATCTTGTTTGGTACAATACATGGCGGAGTATAATGATTTAGTATCTTGTTTGATACAGTACATAGTGGAGTATAATGATTTAGTATCTTGTTTGATACAGTACATGACGGAGTATAATGATTTAGTATCTTGTTTGGTACAATACATGGCGCAGTTTAATGATTCAGTATCTTGTTTGATACAATACATGACGGAGTATAATGATTTAGTATCTTGTTTTATACAAGACATGACGGAGTATAATGATTTAGTATCTTGTTTGGTACACTACATGATGGGGTATAATGATTTAGTATCTTGTTTGATACAGTACATGATGGAGTATAATGATTTAGCATCTTGTTCGATACAATACATGACAGAGTATAATGATTTAGTATCTTGTTTGATACAGTACATGATGGAGTATAATGATTTAGCATCTTGTTCGATACAATACATGACAGAGTATAATGATTTAGTATCTTGTTTGATACAATATATGGCGGAGTATAATGATTTAGTATCTTGTTTGATACAGTAAATGACGGAGTATAATGATTTAGTATCTTGTTTGGTACAATAAATGCCGGAGTATAATGATTTAGTATCTTGTTTGATACAATACATGGCGGAGTATAATGATTTAGTATCTCGTTTGATACAATACATGACAGAGTATAATGATTTAGTATCTTTTCGATACAATATATGACGGAGTATAATGATTTAGTATCTTGTTTGGTACAATACATGGCGAAGTATAATGATTTAGTATCTTGTTTGGTACACTACATGATGGAGTATAATGATTTAGTATCTTGTTTGATACAGTACATGATGGAGTATAATGATTTAGCATCTTGTTCGATACAATACATGACAGAGTATAATGATTTAGTATCTTGTTTGATACAGTACAAGATGGAGTATAATGATTTAGCATCTTGTTCGATACAATACATGACAGAGTATAATGATTTAGTATCTTGTTTGATACAATACATGACAGAGTATAATGATTTAGTATCTTGTTCGATACAATATATGACGGAGTATAATGATTTAGTATCTTGTTTGGTACAATACATGGCGGAGTATAATGATTTAGTATCTTGTTTGGTACAGTACATGATGGAGTATAATGATTTAGTATCTTGTTTGATACAGCACATGATGGAGTATAAAGATTTAGCATCTTGTTTGATACAATACATGACAGAGTACACAGATTTAGTATCTTGTTTGATACAATACATGGCGGAGTATAATGATTTAGTATCGTGTTTGATACAATACATGGCGGAGTATAATGATTTAGTGTCTTGTTTGATACAATACATGACGGAGTTTAATGATTTAGTATCTTGTTTGATACAATACATGACGGAGTATAATGATTTAGTATCTTGTTTTATACAATACATGACGGAGTATAATGATTTAGTATCTTGTTTGATACAATACATGACGGAGTATAATGATTTAGTATCTTGTTTGGTACAATACATGCCGGAGTATAATGATTTAGTATCTTGTTTGGTACAATACATGACAGAGTATAATGATTTAGTATCTTGTTTGATACAATACATGAGAGAGTATAATGATTTAGTATCTTGTTCGATACAATATATGACGGAGTATAATGATTTAGTATCTTGTTTGGTACAATACATGGCGGAGTATAATGATTTAGTATCTTGTTTGGTACAATACATGGCGGAGTATAATGATTTAGTATCTTGTTTGGTACAGTACATGATGAAGTATAATGATTTAGTATCTTGTTTGATACAGCACATGATGGAGTATAAAGATTTAGCATCTTGTTTGATACAATACATGACAGAGTACACAGATTTAGTATCTTGTTTGATACAATACATGGCGGAGTATAATGATTTAGTATCTTGTTTAATACAATACATGACAGAGTATAATGATTTAGTATCTTGTTCGATACAATACATGACAGAGTATAATGATTTAGTATCTTGTTTGGTACAATACATGGCGGAGTATAATGATTTAGTATCTTGTTTGATACAGTACATAGTGGAGTATAATGATTTAGTATCTTGTTTGATACAATACATGGCGGAGTATAATGATTTAGTATCTTGTTTGATACAATACATGACAGAGTATAATGATTTAGTATCTTGTTTGGTACAATACATGTCAGAGTATAATGATTTAGTATCTTGTTCGATACAATACATGACATAGTATAATGATTTAGTATCTTGTTTGGTACAATACATGGCGGAGTATAATGATTTAGTATCTTGTTTGATACAGTACATAGTGGAGTATAATGATTTAGTATCTTGTTTGATACAGTACATGACGGAGTATAATGATTTAGTATCTTGTTTGATACAGTACATTACGGAGTATAATGATTTAGTATCTTGTTTGGTACAATACATGGCGGAGTATAATGATTTAGTATTTTGTTTGATACAGTACATAGTGGAGTATAATGATTTAGTATCTTGTTTGATACAGTACATGACGGAGTATAATGATTTAGTATCTTGTTTGGTACAATACATGGCGCAGTTTAATGATTCAGTATCTTGTTTGATACAATACATGACGGAGTATAATGATTTAGTATCTTGTTTTATACAAGACATGACGGAGTATAATGATTTAGTATCTTGTTTGGTACACTACATGATGGGGTATAATGATTTAGTATCTTGTTTGATACAGTACATGATGGAGTATAATGATTTAGCATCTTGTTCGATACAATACATGACAGAGTATAATGATTTAGTATCTTGTTTGATACAGTACATGATGGAGTATAATGATTTAGCATCTTGTTCGATACAATACATGACAGAGTATAATGATTTAGTATCTTGTTTGATACAATACATGGCGGAGTATAATGATTTAGTATCTTGTTTGATACAGTAAATGACGGAGTATAATGATTTAGTATCTTGTTTGGTACAATACATGCCGGAGTATAATGATTTAGTATCTTGTTTGATACAATACATGGCGGAGTATAATGATTTAGTATCTTGTTTGATACAATACATGACAGAGTATAATGATTTAGTATCTTTTCGATACAATATATGACGGAGTATAATGATTTAGTATCTTGTTTGGTACAATACATGGCGAAGTATAATGATTTAGTATCTTGTTTGGTACACTACATGATGGGGTATAATGATTTAGTATCTTGTTTGATACAGTACATGATGGAGTATAATGATTTAGCATCTTGTTCGATACAATACATGACAGAGTATAATGATTTAGTATCTTGTTTGATACAGTACATGATGGAGTATAATGATTTAGCATCTTGTTCGATACAATACATGACAGAGTGTAATGATTTAGAATCTTGTTTGATACAATACATGACAGAGTATAATGATTTAGTATCTTGTTCGATACAATATATGACGGAGTATAATGATTTAGTATCTTGTTTGGTACAATACATGGCGGAGTATAATGATTTAGTATCTTGTTTGGTATAGTACATGATGGAGTATAATGATTTAGTATCTTGTTTGATACAGCACATGATGGAGTATAAAGATTTAGCATCTTGTTTGATACAATACATGACAGAGTACACAGATTTAGTATCTTGTTTGATACAATACATGGCGGAGTATAATGATTTAGTATCGTGTTTGATACAATACATGGCGGAGTATAATGATTTAGTGTCTTGTTTGATACAATACATGACGGAGTTTAATGATTTAGTATCTTGTTTGATATAATACATGACGGAGTATAATGATTTAGTATCTTGTTTTATACAATACATGACGGAGTATAATGATTTAGTATCTTGTTTGATACAATACATGACGGAGTATAATGATTTAGTATCTTGTTTGGTACAATACATGCCGGAGTATAATGATTTAGTATCTTGTTTGGTACAATACATGACAGAGTATAATGATTTAGTATCTTGTTTGATACAATACATGAGAGAGTATAATGATTTAGTATCTTGTTCGATACAATATATGACGGAGTATAATGATTTAGTATCTTGTTTGGTACAATACATGGCGGAGTATAATGATTTAGTATCTTGTTTGGTACAATACATGGCGGAGTATAATGATTTAGTATCTTGTTTGGTACAGTACATGATGAAGTATAATGATTTAGTATCTTGTTTGATACAGCACATGATGGAGTATAAAGATTTAGCATCTTGTTTGATACAATACATGACAGAGTACACAGATTTAGTATCTTGTTTGATACAATACATGGCGGAGTATAATGATTTAGTATCTTGTTTAATACAATACATGACAGAGTATAATGATTTAGTATCTTGTTCGATACAATACATGACAGAGTATAATGATTTAGTATCTTGTTTGGTACAATACATGGCGGAGTATAATGATTTAGTATCTTGTTTGATACAGTACATAGTGGAGTATAATGATTTAGTATCTTGTTTGATACAATACATGGCGGAGTATAATGATTTAGTATCTTGTTTGATACAATACATGACAGAGTATAATGATTTAGTATCTTGTTTGGTACAATACATGTCAGAGTATAATGATTTAGTATCTTGTTCGATACAATACATGACATAGTATAATGATTTAGTATCTTGTTTGGTACAATACATGGCGGAGTATAATGATTTAGTATCTTGTTTGATACAGTACATAGTGGAGTATAATGATTTAGTATCTTGTTTGATACAGTACATGACGGAGTATAATGATTTAGTATCTTGTTTGATACAGTACATTACGGAGTATAATGATTTAGTATCTTGTTTGGTACAATACATGGCGGAGTATAATGATTTAGTATCTTGTTTGATACAGTACATAGTGGAGTATAATGATTTAGTATCTTGTTTGATACAATACATGGCGGAGTATAATGATTTAGTATCTTGTTTGGTACACTACATGATGGGGTATAATGATTTAGTATCTTGTTTGATACAGTACATGATGGAGTATAATGATTTAGCATCTTGTTCGATACAATACATGACAGAGTATAATGATTTAGTATCTTGTTTGATACAGTACATAGTGGAGTATAATGATTTAGTATCTTGTTTGATACAATACATGATGGAGTATAATGATTTAGCATCTTGTTCGATACAATACATGACAGAGTATAATGATTTAGTATCTTGTTTGATACAGTACATAGTGGAGTATAATGATTTAGTATCTTGTTTGATACAATACATGGCGGAGTATAATGATTTAGTATCTTGTTTGATACAATACATGACAGAGTATAATGATTTAGTATCTTGTTTGGTACAATACATGTCAGAGTATAATGATTTAGTATCTTGTTCGATACAATACATGACATAGTATAATGATTTAGTATCTTGTTTGGTACAATACATGGCGGAGTATAATGATTTAGTATCTTGTTTGATACAGTACATAGTGGAGTATAATGATTTAGTATCTTGTTTGATACAGTACATGACGGAGTATAATGATTTAGTATCTTGTTTGATACAGTACATTACGGAGTATAATGATTTAGTATCTTGTTTGGTACAATACATGGCGGAGTATAATGATTTAGTATTTTGTTTGATACAGTACATAGTGGAGTATAATGATTTAGTATCTTGTTTGATACAGTACATGACGGAGTATAATGATTTAGTATCTTGTTTGGTACAATACATGGCGCAGTTTAATGATTCAGTATCTTGTTTGATACAATACATGACGGAGTATAATGATTTAGTATCTTGTTTTATACAAGACATGACGGAGTATAATGATTTAGTATCTTGTTTGGTACACTACATGATGGGGTATAATGATTTAGTATCTTGTTTGATACAGTACATGATGGAGTATAATGATTTAGCATCTTGTTCGATACAATACATGACAGAGTATAATGATTTAGTATCTTGTTTGATACAGTACATGATGGAGTATAATGATTTAGCATCTTGTTCGATACAATACATGACAGAGTATAATGATTTAGTATCTTGTTTGATACAATACATGGCGGAGTATAATGATTTAGTATCTTGTTTGATACAGTAAATGACGGAGTATAATGATTTAGTATCTTGTTTGGTACAATACATGCCGGAGTATAATGATTTAGTATCTTGTTTGATACAATACATGGCGGAGTATAATGATTTAGTATCTTGTTTGATACAATACATGACAGAGTATAATGATTTAGTATCTTTTCGATACAATATATGACGGAGTATAATGATTTAGTATCTTGTTTGGTACAATACATGGCGAAGTATAATGATTTAGTATCTTGTTTGGTACACTACATGATGGGGTATAATGATTTAGTATCTTGTTTGATACAGTACATGATGGAGTATAATGATTTAGCATCTTGTTCGATACAATACATGACAGAGTATAATGATTTAGAATCTTGTTTGATACAATACATGACAGAGTATAATGATTTAGTATCTTGTTCGATACAATATATGACGGAGTATAATGATTTAGTATCTTGTTTGGTACAATACATGGCGGAGTATAATGATTTAGTATCTTGTTTGGTACAGTACATGATGGAGTATAATGATTTAGTATCTTGTTTGATACAGCACATGATGGAGTATAAAGATTTAGCATCTTGTTTGATACAATACATGACAGAGTACACAGATTTAGTATCTTGTTTGATACAATACATGGCGGAGTATAATGATTTAGTATCGTGTTTGATACAATACATGGCGGAGTATAATGATTTAGTGTCTTGTTTGATACAATACATGACGGAGTTTAATGATTTAGTATCTTGTTTGGTACAATACATGACAGAGTATAATGATTTAGTATCTTGTTCGATACAATACATGAGAGAGTATAATGATTTAGTATCTTGTTCGATACAATATATGACGGAGTATAATGATTTAGTATCTTGTTTGGTACAATACATGGCGGAGTATAATGATTTAGTATCTTGTTTGGTACAATACATGGCGGAGTATAATGATTTAGTATCTTGTTTGGTACAGTACATGATGAAGTATAATGATTTAGTATCTTGTTTGATACAGTACATGATGGAGTATAAAGATTTAGCATCTTGTTTGATACAATACATGACAGAGTACACAGATTTAGTATCTTGTTTGATACAATACATGGCGGAGTATAATGATTTAGTATCTTGTTTAATACAATACATGACAGAGTATAATGATTTAGTATCTTGTTCGATACAATACATGACAGAGTATAATGATTTAGTATCTTGTTTGGTACAATACATGGCGGAGTATAATGATTTAGTATCTTGTTTGATACAGTACATAGTGGAGTATAATGATTTAGTATCTTGTTTGATACAATACATGGCGGAGTATAATGATTTAGTATCTTGTTTGATACAATACATGACAGAGTATAATGATTTAGTATCTTGTTTGGTACAATACATGTCAGAGTATAATGATTTAGTATCTTGTTCGATACAATACATGACATAGTATAATGATTTAGTATCTTGTTTGGTACAATACATGGCGGAGTATAATGATTTAGTATCTTGTTTGATACAGTACATAGTGGAGTATAATGATTTAGTATCTTGTTTGATACAGTACATGACGGAGTATAATGATTTAGTATCTTGTTTGATACAGTACATTACGGAGTATAATGATTTAGTATCTTGTTTGGTACAATACATGGCGGAGTATAATGATTTAGTATTTTGTTTGATACAGTACATAGTGGAGTATAATGATTTAGTATCTTGTTTGATACAGTACATGACGGAGTATAATGATTTAGTATCTTGTTTGATACAGTACATAGTGGAGTATAATGATTTAGTATCTTGTTTGATACAGTACATGACGGAGTATAATGATTTAGTATCTTGTTTTATACAAGACATGACGGAGTATAATGATTTAGTATCTTGTTTGGTACACTACATGATGGGGTATAATGATTTAGTATCTTGTTTGATACAGTACATGATGGAGTATAATGATTTAGCATCTTGTTCGATACAATACATGACAGAGTATAATGATTTAGTATCTTGTTTGATACAGTACATGATGGAGTATAATGATTTAGCATCTTGTTCGATACAATACATGACAGAGTATAATGATTTAGTATCTTGTTTGATACAATACATGGCGGAGTATAATGATTTAGTATCTTGTTTGATACAGTAAATGACGGAGTATAATGATTTAGTATCTTGTTTGGTACAATACATGCCGGAGTATAATGATTTAGTATCTTGTTTGATACAATACATGGCGGAGTATAATGATTTAGTATCTTGTTTGATACAATACATGACAGAGTATAATGATTTAGTATCTTTTCGATACAATATATGACGGAGTATAATGATTTAGTATCTTGTTTGGTACAATACATGGCGAAGTATAATGATTTAGTATCTTGTTTGGTACACTACATGATGGGGTATAATGATTTAGTATCTTGTTTGATACAGTACATGATGGAGTATAATGATTTAGCATCTTGTTCGATACAATACATGACAGAGTATAATGATTTAGAATCTTGTTTGATACAATACATGACAGAGTATAATGATTTAGTATCTTGTTCGATACAATATATGACGGAGTATAATGATTTAGTATCTTGTTTGGTACAATACATGGCGGAGTATAATGATTTAGTATCTTGTTTGGTACAGTACATGATGGAGTATAATGATTTAGTATCTTGTTTGATACAGCACATGATGGAGTATAAAGATTTAGCATCTTGTTTGATACAATACATGACAGAGTATACAGATTTAGTATCTTGTTTGATACAATACATGGCGGAGTATAATGATTTAGTATCGTGTTTGATACAATACATGGCGGAGTATAATGATTTAGTGTCTTGTTTGATACAATACATGACGGAGTTTAATGATTTAGTATCTTGTTTGATATAATACATGACGGAGTATAATGATTTAGTATCTTGTTTTATACAATACATGACGGAGTATAATGATTTAGTATCTTGTTTGATACAATACATGACGGAGTATAATGATTTAGTATCTTGTTTGGTACAATACATGCCGGAGTATAATGATTTAGTATCTTGTTTGGTACAATACATGACAGAGTATAATGATTTAGTATCTTGTTTGATACAATACATGAGAGAGTATAATGATTTAGTATCTTGTTCGATACAATATATGACGGAGTATAATGATTTAGTATCTTGTTTGGTACAATACATGGCGGAGTATAATGATTTAGTATCTTGTTTGGTACAATACATGGCGGAGTATAATGATTTAGTATCTTGTTTGGTACAGTACATGATGAAGTATAATGATTTAGTATCTTGTTTGATACAGCACATGATGGAGTATAAAGATTTAGCATCTTGTTTGATACAATACATGACAGAGTACACAGATTTAGTATCTTGTTTGATACAATACATGGCGGAGTATAATGATTTAGTATCTTGTTTAATACAATACATGACAGAGTATAATGATTTAGTATCTTGTTCGATACAATACATGACAGAGTATAATGATTTAGTATCTTGTTTGGTACAATACATGGCGGAGTATAATGATTTAGTATCTTGTTTGATACAGTACATAGTGGAGTATAATGATTTAGTATCTTGTTTGATACAATACATGGCGGAGTATAATGATTTAGTATCTTGTTTGATACAATACATGACAGAGTATAATGATTTAGTATCTTGTTTGGTACAATACATGTCAGAGTATAATGATTTAGTATCTTGTTCGATACAATACATGACATAGTATAATGATTTAGTATCTTGTTTGGTACAATACATGGCGGAGTATAATGATTTAGTATCTTGTTTGATACAGTACATAGTGGAGTATAATGATTTAGTATCTTGTTTGATACAGTACATGACGGAGTATAATGATTTAGTATCTTGTTTGATACAGTACATTACGGAGTATAATGATTTAGTATCTTGTTTGGTACAATACATGGCGGAGTATAATGATTTAGTATCTTGTTTGATACAGTACATAGTGGAGTATAATGATTTAGTATCTTGTTTGATACAGTACATGACGGAGTATAATGATTTAGTATCTTGTTAGGTACAATACATGGCGCAGTTTAATGATTCAGTATCTTGTTTGATACAATACATGACGGAGTATAATGATTTAGTATCTTGTTTTATACAAGACATGACGGAGTATAATGATTTAGTATCTTGTTTGGTACACTACATGATGGGGTATAATGATTTAGTATCTTGTTTGATACAGTACATGATGGAGTATAATGATTTAGCATCTTGTTCGATACAATACATGACAGAGTATAATGATTTAGTATCTTGTTTGATACAGTACATGATGGAGTATAATGATTTAGCATCTTGTTCGATACAATACATGACAGAGTATAATGATTTAGTATCTTGTTTGATACAATACATGGCGGAGTATAATGATTTAGTATCTTGTTTGATACAGTAAATGACGGAGTATAATGATTTAGTATCTTGTTTGGTACAATACATGCCGGAGTATAATGATTTAGTATCTTGTTTGATACAATACATGGCGGAGTATAATGATTTAGTATCTTGTTTGATACAATACATGACAGAGTATAATGATTTAGTATCTTTTCGATACAATATATGACGGAGTATAATGATTTAGTATCTTGTTTGGTACAATACATGGCGAAGTATAATGATTTAGTATCTTGTTTGGTACACTACATGATGGGGTATAATGATTTAGTATCTTGTTTGATACAGTACATGATGGAGTATAATGATTTAGCATCTTGTTCGATACAATACATGACAGAGTATAATGATTTAGTATCTTGTTTGATACAGTACATGATGGAGTATAATGATTTAGCATCTTGATCGATACAATACATGACAGAGTATAATGATTTAGAATCTTGTTTGATACAATACATGACAGAGTATAATGATTTAGTATCTTGTTCGATACAATATATGACGGAGTATAATGATTTAGTATCTTGTTTGGTACAATACATGGCGGAGTATAATGATTTAGTATCTTGTTTGGTACAGTACATGATGGAGTATAATGATTTAGTATCTTGTTTGATACAGCACATGATGGAGTATAAAGATTTAGCATCTTGTTTGATACAATACATGACAGAGTACACAGATTTAGTATCTTGTTTGATACAATACATGGCGGAGTATAATGATTTAGTATCGTGTTTGATACAATACATGGCGGAGTATAATGATTTAGTGTCTTGTTTGATACAATACATGACGGAGTTTAATGATTTAGTATCTTGTTTGATATAATACATGACGGAGTATAATGATTTAGTATCTTGTTTTATACAATACATGACGGAGTATAATGATTTAGTATCTTGTTTGATACAATACATGACGGAGTATAATGATTTAGTATCTTGTTTGGTACAATACATGCCGGAGTATAATGATTTAGTATCTTGTTTGGTACAATACATGACAGAGTATAATGATTTAGTATCTTGTTCGATACAATACATGACAGAGTATAATGATTTAGTATCTTGTTTGATACAATACATGACAGAGTATAATGATTTAGTATCTTGTTCGATACAATATATGACGGAGTATAATGATTTAGTATCTTGTTTGGTACAATATATGGCGGAGTATAATGATTTAGTATCTTGTTTGGTACAGTACATGATGAAGTATAATGATTTAGTATCTTGTTTGATACAGTACATGACGGAGTATAATGATTTAGTATCTTGTTTGATACAATACATGGCGGAGTATAATGATTTAGTATCTTGTTTGATACAATACATGACAGAGTATAATGATTTAGTATCTTGTTCGGTACAATACATGACAGAGTATAATGATTTAGTATCTTGTTCGATACAATACATGACAGAGTATAATGATTTAGTATCTTGTTTGGTACAATACATGGCGGAGTATAATGATTTAGTATCTTGTTTGATACAGTACATAGTGGAGTATAATGATTTAGTATCTTGTTTGATACAGTAGATGACGGAGTATAATGATTTAGTATCTTGTTCGGTACAATACATGGCGGAGTATAATGATTTAGTATCTTGTTTGATACAGTACATAGTGGAGTATAATGATTTAGTATCTTGTTTGATACAGTACATGACGGAGTATAATGATTTAGTATCTTGTTTGGTACAATACATGGCGCAGTTTAATGATTTAGTATCTTGTTTGATACAATACACGACGGAGTATAATGATTTAGTATCTTGTTTGATACAATACATGACGGAGTATAATGATTTAGTATCTTGTTTTATACAAGACATGACGGAGTATAATGATTTAGTATCTTGTTTGATACAGTACATGACGGAGTATAATGATTTAGTATCTTGTTTGATACAATACATGGCGGAGTATAATGATTTAGTATCTTGTTTGATACAGTAAATGACGGAGTATAATGATTTAGTATCTTGTTTGGTACAATACATGCCGGAGTATAATGATTTAGTATCTTGTTCGATACAATACATGACAGAGTATAATGATTTAGTATCTTTTCGATACAATATATGACGGAATATAATGATTTAGTATCTTGTTTGGTACAATACATGGCGAAGTATAATGATTTAGTATCTTGTTTGGTACAATACATGGCGAAGTATAATGATTTAGTATCTTGTTTGGTACACTACATGATGGGGTATAATGATTTAGTATCTTGTTTGATACAGTACATGATGGAGTATAATGATTTAGCATCTTGTTCGATACAATACATGACAGAGTATAATGATTTAGTATCTTGTTTGATACAGTACATGATGGAGTATAATGATTTAGCATCTTGTTCGATACAATACATGAGAGAGTATAATGATTTAATATCTTGTTTGATACAGTACATGATGGAGTATAATGATTTAGCATCTTGTTCGATACAATACATGACAGAGTATAATGATTTAGTATCTTGTTTGATACAATACAAGACAGAGTATAATGATTTAGTATCTTGTTCGATACAATATATGACGGAGTATAATGATTTAGTATCTTGTTTGGTACAATACATGGCGGAGTATAATGATTTAGTATCTTGTTTGGTACAATACATGGCGGAGTATAATGATTTAGTATCTTGTTTGATACAGTACATAGTGGAGTATAATGATTTAGTATCTTGTTTGATACAGTACATGACGGAGTATAATGATTTAGTATCTTGTTTGATACAGTACATTACGGAGTATAATGATTTAGTATCTTGTTTGGTACAATACATGATGGGGTATAATGATTTAGTATCTTGTTTGATACAGTACATGATGGAGTATAATGATTTAGCATCTTGTTCGATACAATACATGACAGAGTATAATGATTTAGTATCTTGTTTGATACAGTACATGATGGAGTATAATGATTTAGCATCTTGTTCGATACAATACATGACAGAGTATAATGATTTAGTATCTTGTTTGATACAATACATGGCGGAGTATAATGATTTAGTATCTTGTTTGATACAGTAAATGACGGAGTATAATGATTTAGTATCTTGTTTGGTACAATACATGCCGGAGTATAATGATTTAGTATCTTGTTTGATACAATACATGACAGAGTATAATGATTTAGTATCTTGTTTTATACAATACATGACGGAGTATAATGATTTAGTATCTTGTTTGATACAATACATGACGGAGTATAATGATTTAGTATCTTGTTTGGTACAATACATGCCGGAGTATAATGATTTAGTATCTTGTTTGATACAATACATGACAGAGTATAATGATTTAGTATCTTGTTTGGTACAATACATGGCGGAGTATAATGATTTAGTATCTTGTTTGATACAGTACATAGTGGAGTATAATGATTTAGTATCTTGTTTGATACAATACATGGCGGAGTATAATGATTTAGTATCTTGTTTGATACAATACATGACAGAGTATAATGATTTAGTATCTTGTTTGGTACAATACATGTCAGAGTATAATGATTTAGTATCTTGTTTGGTACAATACATACCAGAGTATAATGATTTAGTATCTTGTTTTATACAATACATGGCGGAGTATAATGATTTAGTATCTTGTTTGATACAATACATGACGGCGTATAATGATTTAGTATGTTATTTGGTGCAGTACATGATGAAGTATAATGATTTAGTATCTTGTTTGGTACAATACATGACGGAGTATAATGATTTAGTATCTTGTTCGATACAATACATGACGAAGTATAATGATTTAGTATCTTGTTTGATACAATACATGACGGAGTATAATGATTTAGTATCTTGTTTGGTACAATACATGACGGCGTATAATGATTTAGTATGTTATTTGGTGCAGTACATGACGGAGTATAATGATTTAGTATCTTGTTTGATACAATACATGGCGGAGTATAGTGATTTAGTATCTTGTTTGGTACAATACATGATGGAGTATAATGATTTAGTATCTTGTTTGATACAGTACATGACAGAGTATAATGATTTAGTATCTTGTTTGGTACAATACATGACGGAGTATAATGATTTAGTATCTTGTTTGGTACAGTACATGACGGAGTATAATGATTTAGCATCTTGTTTGATACAGTACATGACAGAGTATAATGATTTAGTATCTTGTTTGGTACAATACATGATGAAGTATAATGATTTAGTATCTTGTTTGGTACAGTACATGACGGAGTATAATGATTTAGTATCTTGTTTGATACAGTACATGATGAAGTATAATGATTTAGTATCTTGTTTGGTACAGTACATGACGGAGTATAATGATTTAGTATCTTGTATGATACAGTACATGACGGAGTATAATGATTTAGTATCTTGTTTGATACAGTACATGGCGGAGTATAATGATTTAGTATCTTGTTTGATACAATACATGACAGAGTATAATGATTTAGTATCTTGTTTGGTACAATACATGATGAAGTATAATGATTTAGTATCTTGTTTGGTACAGTACATGACGGAGTATAATGATTTAGTATCTTGTTTGATACAGTACATGATGAAGTATAATGATTTAGTATCTTGTTTGATATAATACATGACGGAGTATAATGATTTAGTATCTTGTTTGTTACAATACATGACGGAGTATAATGATTTAGTATCTTGTTTGGTACAATACATGACGGAGTATAATGATTTAGTATCTTGTTTGGTACAGTACATGACGGAGTATAATGATTTAGCATCTTGTTTGATACAATACATGACAGAGTATAATGATTTAGTATCTTGTTTGGTACAATACATGATGAAGTATAATGATTTAGTATCTTGTTTGGTACAGTACATGACGGAGTATAATGATTTAGTATCTTGTTTGATACAGTACATGATGAAGTATAATGATTTAGTATCTTGTTTGGTACAGTACATGACGGAGTATAATGATTTAGTATCTTGTATGATACAGTACATGACGGAGTATAATGATTTAGTATCTTGTTTGATACAGTACATGGCGGAGTATAATGATTTAGTATCTTGTTTGGTACAATACATGACGGAGTATAATGATTTAGTATCTTGTTTGGTACAGTACATGACGGAGTATAATGATTTAGTATCTTGTTTGATACAGTACATGATGAAGTATAATGATTTAGTATCTTGTTTGGTACAGTACATGACGGAGTATAATGATTTAGTATCTTGTATGATACAGTACATGACGGAGTATAATGATTTAGTATCTTGTTTGATACAGTACATGGCGGAGTATAATGATTTAGTATCTTGTTTGATACAATACATGACAGAGTATAATGATTTAGTATCTTGTTTGGTACAATACATGATGAAGTATAATGATTTAGTATCTTGTTTGGTACAGTACATGACGGAGTATAATGATTTAGTATCTTGTTTGATACAGTACATGATGAAGTATAATGATTTAGTATCTTGTTTGATATAATACATGACGGAGTATAATGATTTAGTATCTTGTTTGATACAATACATGACGGAGTATAATGATTTAGTATCTTGTTTGGTACAATACATGACGGAGTATAATGATTTAGTATCTTGTTTGGTACAGTACATGACGGAGTATAATGATTTAGCATCTTGTTTGATACAATACATGACAGAGTATAATGATTTAGTATCTTGTTTGGTACAATACATGATGAAGTATAATGATTTAGTATCTTGTTTGGTACAGTACATGACGGAGTATAATGATTTAGTATCTTGTTTGATACAGTACATGATGAAGTATAATGATTTAGTATCTTGTTTGGTACAGTACATGACGGAGTATAATGATTTAGTATCTTGTATGATACAGTACATGACGGAGTATAATGATTTAGTATCTTGTTTGATACAGTACATGGCGGAGTATAATGATTTAGTATCTTGTTTGGTACAATACATGACGGAGTATAATGATTTAGTATCTTGTTTGGTACAATACATGAAGGAGTATAATGATTTAGTATCTTGTTTGATATAATACATGACGGAGTATAATGATTTAGTATCTTGTTTGATCCAATACATGATGGAGTATAATGATTTAGTATCTTGTTTGATACAATACATGGCGGAGTATAATGATTTAGTATCTTGTTTTATACAATACATGACGGAGTATAATGATTTAGTATCTTGTTTGATACAATACATGATGAAGTATAATGATTTAGTATCTTGTTTGGTGCAATACATGATTATAAGAAGCTGCCTGTTTTTGTAATTCATGTAAGAATTTTTCCCAAAAGATTTTCGTGGCACCATATAAATGTCATGTACACAGAATATAGGATAAATAGACCACGTTCTATAAAGAGTTGTACTGATACATTGTATTAGAACAAAACATTTGTAGATATGAGGTGGGGTGTATGATAAGTGTCACTTCTCTTTATTAGTACACGTACTAAAAGTAAGAACGGATTAGCAAAACACTCACTTTTAACATACATATGTCAATCAATGTATGAGTAACCATGCCAACGCAATATCGCCGTATCTGCATATATTGTTGATTTTGATGAACATTATCATTATCGTTAGGTGAACTTGCATTTGTACACATGGGGTTGTACTTCCGATAGATAACATTGACAAACGAGACGTTGGTGCAACAAAATGTACGATGACCCCCCTCCCTTACGCACACAATAGGTAGGGCCACGTCGCTAAAATTACATCGGTGCATCGCCTAAAGCATTGTCTGCGCCGTGGGATCAAGTTACGTAGGTCGGGAACGTTCAAACTATTGCAGACTTTAGCTGACCCAAATTTGGCTCAAAGAAGCGAACACAATTCAGTGACGTTTTTAAAAATTGAAAATATTACATATCTGTGAATTTTGGTGAAACTAATCTGTATATTTTATTGTAATTTTAGTGCAAAGGTGCAAGATTACATCGGCCGTGACATTTTTGAAGAACAGTATCTTCCTAATATGATACATCATCAAAATTATGGGCCATTGGTCAACACAGGTTGTCATAGTTACACAAATCTAGGTTTAAGAAAGGCATCAAAAGTCCCATTCCATATCTATTAAGGAATGGACGCATTGGATATACATGAATGGAAATTATTGTTTAGGATTGTCAGTGTCACGATGAAAATAATAAACGCTTAATAAATATTTATAAAATAGAGGCAGGACACAAAATGACGGCAACAATTATGTAAATATCCGTACATAAGAAAATAGCGCCCCATGGGTAAAAGTATTATTTCTTAAGAGAAAGCGTACATGCTGTTCCCGGATGTAGCAAGACTGGTCGGAAATAAACGCATTGGATATACATGAATGGAAATTATTGTTTAGGATTGTCAGTGTCACCATGAAAATAATAATCGCTTAATAAATATTTATAAAATAGAGGCAGGACACAAAATGACGGCAACAATTATGTAAATATCCGTACATAAGAAAATAGCGCCCCATGGGTAAAAGTATTATTTCTTAAGAGAAAGCGTACATGCTGTTCCCGGATGTAGCGAGACTGGTCGGAAATAGGTTGTAATCAAGACGTCTGCTTATGTCGCGGCGGCGAATACAAACATGTCAGACTGCAAGTATTCGGTAAAGGGGGTATTATTTTTGTCACGTCGATTGGAACGTCCACAAGCACAACACCACGTCATGCATGTTTACGTGGCCCCCTTATCCTGCACTACACATGCGAATCATGTGAAATTTAAAAAAACTCAAGCTGATCTCAGACTAGTCTGAGAGCTGATTTAGAACTTTGACGTTGACGCTCTCAATGCAAGTGATTTTATTATACGATTTGTCGCGTAACTTGATAAATTGTAGAAAAACTTTGAAATGAATACATTTTGATATCACAAATGATTATTTGGATGTAAATATATTTGTAAATATTTCCTTTCGAAATTATTAATACATCTACATGTCTGTTATAATAAAGTGAGTCGTGTGCGATTCAAGAAATCGCTACGTACGACTAGTGAGGACGCTGCTCAAAATTACTCGAAACACCATTCAAATACATGTATAAACTATTGTTAGTCCGTTGCCTTATTGTTTAACCAACATACTGAACATACAGCTATCATGAATGAGCTGTCTCACTCCGCAATTTTATTGGAAGAACAAACAAAATGGCGCCTCCCATAAACAGGAAGTTCTCCATTTCTAAACTGTTGGGGCATATATTTTTCCATACACATGTTATCTTATAGGACTTGCTTTGCTGCCCTTTTAATTGGTTTACAGGAAACAACGTTTGTGTGTGTCGTACACAAATATAGTTTGAACATATTGTCAGGGGCAAGGGGATACCTGGTACAGGTTAAAGGCATTTTACGTTTTTACAAGAAATAAAAGTTCCATTTACAGTAAAATTAGGTTTTACACTTTACAGATAAAGCAAATTCCTAATTACATTTTGCATTTTTATAATATATTTGATAATTTGTGTTTAAGAATCAAAATTGGAAATTGAGACATTCAATGTGAAAATGCTTTATACGCTTACAAAAAATAATATCTTTGTACAAATTACGGACGAATAAGATAGCTGATTACATTTTACACCTTGCCCATGTCTACGAAATTACGTTTTTTTAATTACTTAAATTACATTATTACATAAATAAAAAGAATTGATTACAACTTACAAAAATACCCTTTGCCGACCCTCTTGTCAAATATGTAAAAATTGATATTTTTCATAGGACACATAATTTTATTTTTAATCTATTTAATCCATATTTAGTTAAAGCTGCAGTACGTACGCGGTCTTTGAGGCAAGAATGCATATGTCTGTATCAATGAATCGTTTAATTCAAGTACTCGAAATACCCTGGAAATAACAAAAATACTGCTTCAATACTCGGCATGTACAATTATAGACCGCACACCAACCTATTCAGCGTATGAATACAGTAATAAGTCTGCTTAGATTTGATTTAAATCCCGCAATCAATTCTGGATGGTGACCGTCTGTCGAATGTAATTACTCATCAATATTCAAGATTAGATGCCGTGTACTGGCATTCGCGACCCTTCGTAAAAATCCAAATAAGAATGACTGTAACATACCTAGGCCAAGCATTCGATTATTTCATAAATATATTATCTTAACACAAACTATAAGCGGGAACAACAATGGCAGCATACAACCATACCGAACGTCATGGCATGGAATGAAGGGAACCACTAAACCACAGTTATACTCTATACTGAACAAGATGTACAGCGATATCAATGACCACTCTTTACAAAACATATAAGAATATAAATACAATAATATAACACCGTGATTAACATTTCTTTTGCATTCACTCAATCTTTCGCCCATCCAAATGCGCCTGCCCACCCAGGCGTCCGTCCCTCCGAGTTCCTCCCTTCCTCCATCCACTCTTCCCTTCCCCTCTTTCTGTCACTCCCATCCCTAGAGTATCTTAATTTTGTATTACGGGAACATCGACATCGACATCGACATCAACATCGACATCGACATCGACATCGACATCGACATCGACACGAACGACTACGTTTCAAACACAAATAACGAATTACGGTCACGGTGCATGTATTGTTATGAAAGTCACGTGTTATGGGAGCGTTTGGTATATTTACTGAACTCGTGATTCATAAACCATCTTCACCTATTTGCGTATATTCACCGCAAAATCGATTCCCGTTCCACTAATATTGATCGACAACAGACCAGTTCGATCACCCTTTTATGGTGGTCTTTAGAGATTGGCAATGATCGATCACGATTGAACTATAAAGTTTGTTTATCGTCCAGCGAGTCATGTACAGTAGCGTCACGGATACTTTCAAGTTGGTGAAAAAACATCTATTTTAGGTAAATTTGTCGAGTCATGGATAGTCTATGAACAGTTTCTAACAGCAAGAAACGGAATTGACTTCTAGTAAATATAATTGACCGACTGGTAAACGGCCTGAATCTTACAACCGGGTTGACCGCTCTAGTGCAGTAAAATTGGATGCTTGGCAAAAGGATTGTTTTAGTACGGTGGTGTCGACTAACTAGCAAACGGATTGCTGGTGCACAGTTGGGAAGTCTGGCTGGGAAACGGACTGCTTTCGTACGGTCGAGTTGACGTATAGCAAAGGGACTGCTTTCGTACGGTCGTGCTAGCTGACTAGCCATGAAAAAGAGTGTTTTCCACGGTCGAGCTAGCTGGCTGACTTACAGCCTGAGTCGGACTGCTTTTGTACAGTCGGGTTCAGTCGTTGACTCGCAAATATACGGCCGGATTCATGGACGAGAAATACTATTTGACAAGTCTTTTAACAACGTTTTTAATTCGAATGGTTTTCACAAATTTCCTCATCCATTCTTTACTTTAAATAAAACGAAATGAGCAAAATACTGAGTATATTTTCAAACTGTGCCCACCACAACATGTTTCAGCTGTCCTATATAAGAGGACAAATCGTTTCGAACTTGGTCGTAAATTAATATAATTTATACAATGAGATCGGTCCAACTTGAAAATTACATTGATTGGTAACTGAACCCTCAAAAAGCTTTAAGTACAATATTAGTCTCAGAGCACCTGCTTCTTGCTCTGGGGGATTAAAGACTAAGCTGTTGTTTGAATGCATAATCATGGTGGGTTTGAAGAGTAAGAATCACACGACGAGCCAATTATAAATTAAATTGAGTTATGTCGTGTTTAATATATATCACACGATTAATCAAAATCTAACTGTTTTTTTCATCTGATTAAAAATACGTACACTAGATTAAATATTGTTTAATATTTCAAGTGTGTGAGTGCATGTGGGGGTAAGGGTGGGGTCGATGATTATTTTCAGGAGCATATTCCACGGATGCAGCCTTGCATGGAAACGAATGGAGGAGATATCTTTTATTCGTATACCCCGACCCCGTATATATCGACAAGCACTATATTCACACGAATTGAAATTAATGTAGTTATGCCCATTGTAAACATGTTAATAACGAGGTTGTGTTAACATATGCTGATGATTGAAATCACAAATAATAAGACCGAACTGTTGCTGATGATTAATATGAGTTTCCATGACAACTCACATCTACAATACATACAATTTAATTGACTCGTGTCCTATTTCATCGTAAATATGTTTTTTCAATTAATCTTGTTTCATTTCATTTTTTCAAAGGGGTTTATAAATTTGTCGCCAACGTTTCACGACCAAGAGGTAATTCGTGTAGGTAGTAAACAGTTGGTGAAGTTAAAGCTTGGTACATTAAACATGTGTAATAGACTCACATCTGACAACTTTTAGTAAACATTACAAAAAGAAATCTACATTTATTTATTTTGACAATAAAACAGTGGGTAGGCAGTTCGTCACGGTGTTAACGAGTACTACACCGGGTTGTGCTAATGATGCAACAAAATGGCGCCGATTCCCACCAACTGACGGTAATAACAAACATGCAGATAGTAGATTATATTTGTACAATTTCGGCCAAAACCGACAGCAATCTTAAGTTCGATGTATTTAAATAACCAATCCAACTCTTTATAGGTTGACAACATTTCTCAGTGGAAACATTCTTGATAATTACATGTTTGTCATAGATAATGTCTAATAAATTGAAGGTCTGACAGGGGAACTATGGTGTAACGTAAATACCGTGGCACTAAATGCCTCGGTGATCGATTTAACACAGAGACTATCATCACCACGTACTTGACGAATGGCTAACATTGCTATTAATTGATGCATGCAGTTAGTTTCTGACAGATAATTGATGTTTAGAGTGTAAAAACACTTCACACTATATAAGTAGTTACGAACTGCCCATTCTGTGTTTACATTTGTACTTACAATGATTCTTGCGCGGAATTCTACCGCGGTGTCATTGTAGTGTTCTGACAGAAATGCCTTGCTGTATACTCCATAGCCAGTGTTCACTGGCTACCCCCCCCCCCACGCACGTACAAACATTTTTGCGTATTGAAGCAATTTTTATACTATTGTTTTGGAACACTTATGTGGTTTACTGATTTCCGTTGTCATGGCAGCCAATTTGGAGTAGCTCCTAACAAAAAGCGATACATCTCACTTAAGGCTCAGCTCCATGCGTCCACACGAAGCAGACAAAGAAAATGAGAATGTACTCCCGTGGATGGACATTGTCATGACTTTCATAATCACAAGTCCACGCCTGTTGACCACACACTTAAGACTCTTCCATGGATGGACGATCGTTTTAAGTAGTTGAGCGTAACTGTTTGGTTATAGTTTATTTACAATTGGCATAACACAAATCGTTTCACTTTTAGAGATTACTGTGTAACGCAATATTCGATGTGCAGATATTGGTATATTTCATTCCTTATATATCAGTCTGTCGTGTTGTTAGATCCTGCACAGACATAATGCACACTTGTATCTTATCGTCTTCTCTCGTCAAAATATTCTGCGGCGAAGCATTAATGACCAAAACGCATATGCAATGAATACTGCATTAATTAAAACAATGTAAGAGAATGGAATTGAAAAAGCTCACAGACGTAGCACGTTAAACTGCAAATTGATACATAGAAAACAGAGAAACACAGACAAACTGGACAGGTTTTACGTCATTTTAACATTTCGAACATATCATTTGAATGTAGATTATATTCCTGTGTGCCGAGAAACGAACGCAATTACACGACAATGATGAGTCTACACAAACAAATATCCAAAGCCTGAACCGACAGACGCCACGAGCACCGTCATCTCTTCAATTTTAATTTATATTAGTAGCCTAGCAACCGGTTATAGCTGTATGTAGCACGAATAGCAGTGTTCTGTTCTTTTTCGCCCAAGAGAACTCATAGAATATAATGCATAGATCAGTTAATGGAAGACGAGTATCGTCTCCTAGCAACTTTAATCGATGATAAGAGGATGCGACACAGGTTGATGTCTCTTTCTTTGAAATCCCAACAATGCTTTTGATTTTTTTCTTAGATAGATCCCAATTATTAGACCTTTCGTTTTGATTAATCTATCTTATTCGACGAATGGCGTTACTTGGCAACGGTGTGAGATGATGGTAGCAGCCTCGCGGGCGTGATGTATTGAGAACGTCTCAATCACCAGTTTCAACGTACTTTCTATATTGTACGAAATGTTACAGTTCACACGAAAGACTTTGTTTTCGCGACTTTTTTTACGTTGGTCATTTTGACAATATGGGCATGTGGATGGTTGCGCGGATATCCAAGTATCTGTGTCGCGATGGTGACGTGTATACATATGATGTGTTTCAAGTGACGCAACAAGTCTTTCCTTCTTTGTCACGAATGTGAGTAGTATGTCGTCAGATCAGCAATGGTAAATGATCAACTGCCCAAACTGTATATCTAATATGTTAGCAGTCAGCATGACATCGCAATGGTCACATGGCTATGGTTCAATTCGTAAAAATACGACATCAACATGTTTCGTAGTGATTAGCAAGCATTTCGTATGTATTATTCTCCACACGTATTTTACCGGAGCATATATAACACCATATTCGTTTCGTTAGAATTACTGCATTCCTGTCGTAGCATGTTGCCACGATGTCACAATGGTACGAGAACAACCAGAAATGCAATATTTGTCAGTTTCCGGCAAAATGACACGTCTGGCAATTACTTTAGGATTAATAGTACTACCTGTAAATGACATTAAGCATAAGCGTGAAACAAAAAGTGTCCCCTCGTCTGTCGCTATAGCGTTCCAACCTAAAATGTCATAGCCGTGACACTGCGTCGTGTTCGTATCCCACAAGAATAATACAGCACGTAGTGCTCGATAGGTGGGTCCCACACGACCTACACAGCACGCTGTGTTTGATATGTGGGTTCTACACGACTTATACAGCACTCTATGTTCGATATGTGGGTCCCACACAACTAATACAGCAATCTGAGTTCGATATGTGGGACCCACACGACTAATACAGCAATCTGTGTTCGATATGTGGGTCCCACACAACTTATACAGCACTCTATGTTCGATATGTGGGTCCCACACGACTTATACAGCACTCTATGTTCGATATGTGGGTCCCACACGACTAATACAGCACTCTGTGTTCGATATGTGGGTCCCACACGACTAATACAGCACTCTGTGTTCGATATGTAGTTCCCACACGACATACACAGCACTCTATGTTCGATATGTGGGTCCCACGCGACTTATACAGCACTCTGTGTTCGATATGTGGGTCCCACACGACTAATACAGCACTCTCTGTTCGATATGTGGGTCCCATACGACTTATACAGCACTCTATGTTCGATATATGGGTCCCACACGACTAATACAGCACTCTCTGTTCGATATGTGGGTCCCACACGACTAATACAACACTCTGTGTTCGATATGTGGGTCCCACACGACTAATACAGCACTCTATGTTCGATATGTGGGTCCCACGCGACTTATACAGCACTCTGTGTTCGATATGTGGGTCCCACACGACTAATACAGCACTCTCTGTTCGATATGTGGGTCCCATACGACTTATACAGCACTCTATGTTCGATATATGGGTCCCACACGACTAATACAGCACTCTCTGTTCGATATGTGGGTCCCACACGACTAATACAACACTCTGTGTTCGATATGTGGGTCCCACACGACTAATACAGCACTCTGTGTTCGATATGTGGGTCCCACACGACTTATACAGCACTCTATGTTCGATATGTGGGTCCCACGCGACTTATACAGCACTCTGTGTTCGATATATGGGTCCCACACGACATACACAGCACTCTATATTCGATATGTGGGTCCCACGCGACTTATACAGCACTCTATGTTCGATATATGGGTCCCACACGACTAATACAGCACTCTGTGTTCGATATATGGGTCCCACACAACTAATACAGCACTCTGTGTTCGATATGTGGGTCCCACACGACTAATACAGCACTCTGTGTTCGATATGTGGGTTCCACACGACTAATACAGCACTCTGTGTTTGATATGTGGGTCCCACACGACTAATACAGCACTCTGTGTTCGATATGTTAGTTCCACACGACTAATACAGCACTCTGTGTTTGATATGTGGGTTCCACACGACTAATACAGCACTCTGTGTTCGATATGTGGGTCCCACACGACTTATACAGCACTCTATGTTCGATATGTGGGTCCCACGTGACTTATACAGCACTCTAAATTCGATACGTGGGTCCCACACGACTTATACAACACTCTATTTTCGATATGTGGGCACCACACGACTAATACAGCACTCTGTGTTCGATGTGTGGGCCCCACACGACTAATCAGCACTCTGTATTCGATATGTGGCTTCTATGCGATGTGTACGGCACGTCGTCATTCTTCTAACGATAAATCGTTCTGCGCATGATGTAGACGTGCAGTTCGTGACTCGTCCATCCATTGGATGTAGACTCAGTATCTCAAGCAGAGATAGCGCCCTCATGAAATCACGCTTCATATGACACACTAATTTGGCGTTATGATGTTATTGTATTTATCAGATGGAAAAGTTAACAGCTCGTGTGTGTTAATACACCATTATTGTTTCTGCAATAGCTCCAAAGTCCTTCAATGTATTAATGTGTAGCGTCGACTAAACTGTAATTCAAGGTGGTAGACTTCAATAAACCATTGTCATGTTCAAAGTATTGTCACTATATTGGGAGTGTGAAAGCGAGGAAGGCCAACCTCGCAACCATTTCTACCACAACTAAAAATAGCATCCAGCTGTGGTGTGCACATGTGCCTGCACAACATGTGGTATTTACATGCAATCCACTTGAATTGAATAGTGCATCGATACACGAATTTAAATTACCGTAATTTACAATCAATTAATGTTAAGTTAGCGTCATGCCATTAGAAGTGTTACCTTGAGTACCTTGTGAAGTTATACATGTACAGTTCAGTGAACACGCGGTTTCCGTGCATTTCACAAATATCCAATAACATTGATTTTACATAGACGCAATGGTAATATTAATATCGATCTCAGTGTTATTATCGTAAGAAATAAACCCAAACTGGGGACGTAAAATTATGGTCACTATTGTGACAGCCGCCTCGATGTGGATTCGATACGATGTATACAATGCTGTTGTGGTTTTAAGGGTATATTGGCTATCACTAATAATATTTTGTGATGGACGAGATTGAAATTATACTATAAATACAACCCGGTAATTTCAATTGCATATACACATATGTGGTTGGTGAGAGGTAACAGTCCGGACAATAATGAAGCTTTGTTACACACATCACCGTACACGTCACGGTACACATCACCGTACACGTCACGGTACACATCACCGTACACCCGTACACATCACCGTACACCCGTACACATCACCGTACACCCGTACACATCACCGTACACGTCACGGTACATATACCATTCGAAGGTCATTGTTTATTTCGATACGACATAGAATCAACAACATAATAAAATAAAATGTAGTCTCACACAACACGTCTCATTTTAACCGTTCGTTTAAAAGTGCCTGTCTCTCAAAGAAGCGGCACTAAACAAGTCACTCAAAGTAAACTATAAAATAGACTGAAAACCAATTTATAGTGATATTTACACGGCGTTGTTTACAAATCCTAGCGTATACTTAGTGGCGTGTTTTGTTCCAAAATGAAGAGAGATTTTGTACATTTTATTTTATTGTCCCTATTTGTTTTCACAACGCGTGACAAACAATCGTTTGTTGTTATTTCAGCGTACGAATACTACCAATTTTATTGGGTAAATACGAAGAGCTGTATTAAATGTACAGGCACGTTAAATGAATACATATTCTTACATTACATGTCGGTGAAAATTGGGCACCCCTGCAGGCAGCAGGTAACAAATGTAATAATAAAGGCGAATGAATGGAATGTGTGTAGCTATATTATTACAGAATTCTTTGTTTTTACTGACATTACAGAACTAGTAACGGAAACAGTAAAAACTATGTGAAGTACAGTTATTAGGTTAATCTATGCGATTATAATTAAGTTGCACATTCAACACGGTTGCCATAACAACACACATACCGACGATATAGCATTGCTCACACCGAGTTTATGGTGTATGCTTGTTAGTATTTACGAGCATTTCCAGAAACACACACTCACACTCACACTGGGCTACAGTCACAGTCGATGAATGTGTTTCGTGTATTAATGATTCGGGCCATTCTAAGAAACACTGTGTTCTTTTTAATGATAAGAGGAACACGTCATAAGATATACACGCATATGATCATGCAGAGTGACTGATATCGCTTCATTGTATACTGACTCGTACATTTTGCTGAAAAAATAAACAGCAACTGCGATATGTACCAACACAGCAATTAAGAATCGCGATATGCACCCAGGCAATAATTGAGATATTCACCCGGGCAATAATTGAGATATGCACCAGGCAATAATTGAGATATGCACCCATGCAATAATTGAGATATACAGCCACACAGTAATTATGATATGTACACACATTGTGATATATACCAACACATCAATTGCGATATATATTCCCACATAGCAATTGCGATATATACACACACATAAATTGCGATATATTCCCACATAGCAATTGCGATATATACAAACACATTAATTGCGATATATTCTCACATAGCAATTGTGATAAATACCAACACATCAAGTGTGATATATTTCCACACAGCAATTGTGATATATACCAACACATCAATTGTGATATATACCCACATAGCAATTGTGATATGTACCCACACATTAATTGTGATATGCACCCACACATTAATTGTGATATATACCCACACATTAATTGTGATATATACCCACATAGCAATTGTGATATGTACCCACACATTAATTGTGATATGCACCCACACATTAATTGTGATATGCACTCACACAATAATTGCGATATATACCCACACATTAATTGTGATATGTACCCACACATTAATTGTGATATGCACCCACACATTAATTGTGATATATACCCACACATTAATTGTGATATATACCCACATAGCAATTGCGATAAATACCAACACATCAATTGTGATATATTTCCACACAGCAATTGTGATATATACAAACACATCAATTGTGATATATTTCCACACAGCAATTGTGATAAATACCCACACATTAATTGTGATATGTACCCACACATTAATTGTGATATGCACCCACACATTGTGATATATACCCACATAGCAATTGTGACATGCACCCACACATTACATGTGATATGCACCCACACATTAATTGTGATATGCACCCGCACATTAATTGTGATATATACCCACATAGCAATTGTGATATGTACCCACACATTAATTGTGATATGCACCCACACAGTAATTGTGATATGTACCCACACAGTAATTGCGATATGCACCCACATAGCAATTGTGATATGCACCCACACATTAATTGTGATATATACCCATATAGCAATTGTGATATGCACCCACACATTAATTGTGATATATACCCACATAGCAATTGTGATATGTACCCACACATTAATTGTGATATGCACCCACATAGCAATTGTGATATGCACCCACATAGCAATTGTGATATGCACCCACACATTAATTGTGATATATACCCACATAGCAATTGTGATATGCACCCACACATTAATTGTGATATGCACCCACACAGTAATTGTGATATGTACCCACACATTAATTGTGATATGTACCCACACATTAATTGTGATATGCACCCACACAGTAATTGTGATATGCACCTACACATTAATTGTGATATATACCCACATAGCAATTGTGATATGCACCCACACATTAATTGTGATATGCACCCACACAGTAATTGCGATATGCACCCACACAGTAATTGCGATATGTACCCACACAGTAATTGCGATATGCACCCACACAGTAATTGTGATATATACCCACACATTAATTGTGATATGCACCCACACATTAATTGTGATATGCACCCACACATTAATTGTGATATGCACCCACACAGTAATTGTGATATATACCCACACATTAATTGTGATATGCACCCACACAGTAATTGTGATATATACCCACATAGCAATTGTGATATATACCCACATAGCAATTGTGATATGCACCCACACATTAATTGTGATATGTACCCACACAGTAATTGCGATATGCACCCACACAGTAATTGCGATATGCACCCACACAGTAATTGCGATATGTACCCACACAGTAATTGCGATATGCACCCACACAGTAATTGTGATATATACCCACACATTAATTGTGATATGCACCCACACATTAATTGTGATATGCACCCACACAGTAATTGTGATATATACTCACACATTAATTGTGATATGCACCCACACAGTAATTGTGATATATACCCACATAGCAATTGTGATATATACCCACATAGCAATTGTAATATGCACCCACACATTAATTGTGATATGCACCCACACAGTAATTATGATATGCACCCACACATTAATTGTGATATGCACCCACACATTAATTGTGATATGCACCCACATAGCAATTGTGATATATACCCACATAGCAATTGTGATATATACCCACATAGCAATTGTGATATGCACCCACACATTAATTGTGATATGCACCCACACAGTAATTGTGATATGCACCCACACATTAATTGTGATATATACCCACATAGCAATTGTGATATGCACCCACACATTAATTGTGATATGCACCCACACATTAATTGTGATATATACCCACATAGCAATTGTGATATGCACCCACACATTAATTGTGATATGCACCCACACAGTAATTGTGATATGTACCCACACATTAATTGTGATATGTACCCACACATTAATTGTGATATGCACCCACACAGTAATTGTGATATGCACCTACACATTAATTGTGATATATACCCACATAGCAATTGTGATATACACCCACACATTAATTGTGATATGCACCCACACAGTAATTGCGATATGCACCCACACAGTAATTGTGATATGCACCCACACAGTAATTGCGATATGTACCCACACAGTAATTGCGATATGCACCCACACAGTAATTGTGATATATACCCACACATTAATTGTGATATGCACCCACACATTAATTGTGATATGCACCCACACATTAATTGTGATATGCACCCACACAGTAATTGTGATATATACCCACACATTAATTGTGATATGCACCCACACAGTAATTGTGATATATACCCACATAGCAATTGTGATATATACCCACATAGCAATTGTGATATGCACCCACACATTAATTGTGACATGTACCCACACAGTAATTGCGATATGCACCCACACAGTAATTGCGATATGCACCCACACAGTAATTGCGATATGTACCCACACAGTAATTGGGGTATGCACCCACACAGTAATTGTGATATATACCCACACATTAATTGTGATATGCACCCACACATTAATTGTGATATGCACCCACACATTAATTGTGATATGCACCCACACAGTAATTGTGATATATACCCACACATTAATTGTGATATGCACCCACACAGTAATTGTGATATATACCCACATAGCAATTGTGATATATACCCACATAGCAATTGTAATATGCACCCACACATTAATTGTGATATGCACCCACACAGTAATTGTGATATGCACCCACACATTAATTGTGATATGCACCCACACATTAATTGTGATATGCACCCACATAGCAATTGTGATATATACCCACATAGCAATTGTGATATATACCCACATAGCAATTGTGATATGCATCCACACATTAATTGTGATATGCACCCACACAGTAATTGTGATATGCACCCACACATTAATTGTGATATGCACCCACACAGTAATTGTGATATATACCCACATAGCAATTGTGATATATACCCACATAGCAATTGTGATATGCACCCACACATTAATTGTGATATGTACCCACACAGTAATTGCGATATGCACCCACACAGTAATTGCGATATGCACCCACACAGTAATTGCGATATGTACCCACACAGTAATTGCGATATGCACCCACACAGTAATTGTGATATATACCCACACATTAATTGTGATATGCACCCACACATTAATTGTGATATGCACCCACACAGTAATTGTGATATATACTCACACATTAATTGTGATATGCACCCACACAGTAATTGTGATATATACCCACATAGCAATTGTGATATATACCCACATAGCAATTGTAATATGCACCCACACATTAATTGTGATATGCACCCACACAGTAATTATGATATGCACCCACACATTAATTGTGATATGCACCCACACATTAATTGTGATATGCACCCACATAGCAATTGTGATATATACCCACATAGCAATTGTGATATATACCCACATAGCAATTGTGATATGCACCCACACATTAATTGTGATATGCACCCACACAGTAATTGTGATATGCACCCACACATTAATTGTGATATATACCCACATAGCAATTGTGATATGCACCCACACATTAATTGTGATATGCACCCACACATTAATTGTGATATATACCCACATAGCAATTGTGATATGCACCCACACATTAATTGTGATATGCACCCACACAGTAATTGTGATATGTACCCACACATTAATTGTGATATGTACCCACACATTAATTGTGATATGCACCCACACAGTAATTGTGATATGCACCTACACATTAATTGTGATATATACCCACATAGCAATTGTGATATACACCCACACATTAATTGTGATATGCACCCACACAGTAATTGCGATATGCACCCACACAGTAATTGTGATATGCACCCACACAGTAATTGCGATATGTACCCACACAGTAATTGCGATATGCACCCACACAGTAATTGTGATATATACCCACACATTAATTGTGATATGCACCCACACATTAATTGTGATATGCACCCACACATTAATTGTGATATGCACCCACACAGTAATTGTGATATATACCCACACATTAATTGTGATATGCACCCACACAGTAATTGTGATATATACCCACATAGCAATTGTGATATATACCCACATAGCAATTGTGATATGCACCCACACATTAATTGTGACATGTACCCACACAGTAATTGCGATATGCACCCACACAGTAATTGCGATATGCACCCACACAGTAATTGCGATATGTACCCACACAGTAATTGGGGTATGCACCCACACAGTAATTGTGATATATACCCACACATTAATTGTGATATGCACCCACACATTAATTGTGATATGCACCCACACATTAATTGTGATATGCACCCACACAGTAATTGTGATATATACCCACACATTAATTGTGATATGCACCCACACAGTAATTGTGATATATACCCACATAGCAATTGTGATATATACCCACATAGCAATTGTAATATGCACCCACACATTAATTGTGATATGCACCCACACAGTAATTGTGATATGCACCCACACATTAATTGTGATATGCACCCACACATTAATTGTGATATGCACCCACATAGCAATTGTGATATATACCCACATAGCAATTGTGATATATACCCACATAGCAATTGTGATATGCACCCACACATTAATTGTGATATGCACCCACACAGTAATTGTGATATATACCCACACATTAATTGTGATATGCACCCACACAGTAATTGTGATATATACCCACATAGCAATTGTGATATATACCCACATAGCAATTGTGATATGCACCCACACATTAATTGTGACATGTACCCACACAGTAATTGCGATATGCACCCACACAGTAATTGCGATATGCACCCACACAGTAATTGCGATATGTACCCACACAGTAATTGGGGTATGCACCCACACAGTAATTGTGATATATACCCACACATTAATTGTGATATGCACCCACACATTAATTGTGATATGCACCCACACATTAATTGTGATATGCACCCACACAGTAATTGTGATATATACCCACACATTAATTGTGATATGCACCCACACAGTAATTGTGATATATACCCACATAGCAATTGTGATATATACCCACATAGCAATTGTAATATGCACCCACACATTAATTGTGATATGCACCCACACAGTAATTGTGATATGCACCCACACATTAATTGTGATATGCACCCACACATTAATTGTGATATGCACCCACATAGCAATTGTGATATATACCCACATAGCAATTGTGATATATACCCACATAGCAATTGTGATATGCATCCACACATTAATTGTGATATGCACCCACACAGTAATTGTGATATGCACCCACACATTAATTGTGATATGCACCCACACAGTAATTGTGATATATACCCACATAGCAATTGTGATATATACCCACATAGCAATTGTGATATGCACCCACACATTAATTGTGATATGTACCCACACAGTAATTGCGATATGCACCCACACAGTAATTGCGATATGCACCCACACAGTAATTGCGATATGTACCCACACAGTAATTGCGATATGCACCCACACAGTAATTGTGATATATACCCACACATTAATTGTGATATGCACCCACACATTAATTGTGATATGCACCCACACAGTAATTGTGATATATACTCACACATTAATTGTGATATGCACCCACACAGTAATTGTGATATATACCCACATAGCAATTGTGATATATACCCACATAGCAATTGTAATATGCACCCACACATTAATTGTGATATGCACCCACACAGTAATTATGATATGCACCCACACATTAATTGT
This sequence comes from Saccoglossus kowalevskii, assembly GCF_978046115.1. Classification (NCBI taxonomy): domain Eukaryota; kingdom Metazoa; phylum Hemichordata; class Enteropneusta; family Harrimaniidae; genus Saccoglossus; species Saccoglossus kowalevskii. The sequence goes on along the minus strand of NC_140649.1, from coordinate 37,489,220 downwards.
GATATGCACCCACACATTAATTGTGATATGCACCCACATAGCAATTGTGATATATACCCACATAGCAATTGTGATATATACCCACATAGCAATTGTGATATGCACCCACACATTAATTGTGATATGCACCCACACAGTAATTGTGATATGCACCCACACATTAATTGTGATATATACCCACATAGCAATTGTGATATGCACCCACACATTAATTGTGATATGCACCCACACATTAATTGTGATATATACCCACATAGCAATTGTGATATGCACCCACACATTAATTGTGATATGCACCCACACAGTAATTGTGATATGTACCCACACATTAATTGTGATATGTACCCACACATTAATTGTGATATGCACCCACACAGTAATTGTGATATGCACCTACACATTAATTGTGATATATACCCACATAGCAATTGTGATATACACCCACACATTAATTGTGATATGCACCCACACAGTAATTGCGATATGCACCCACACAGTAATTGTGATATGCACCCACACAGTAATTGCGATATGTACCCACACAGTAATTGCGATATGCACCCACACAGTAATTGTGATATATACCCACACATTAATTGTGATATGCACCCACACATTAATTGTGATATGCACCCACACATTAATTGTGATATGCACCCACACAGTAATTGTGATATATACCCACACATTAATTGTGATATGCACCCACACAGTAATTGTGATATATACCCACATAGCAATTGTGATATATACCCACATAGCAATTGTGATATGCACCCACACATTAATTGTGACATGTACCCACACAGTAATTGCGATATGCACCCACACAGTAATTGCGATATGCACCCACACAGTAATTGCGATATGTACCCACACAGTAATTGGGGTATGCACCCACACAGTAATTGTGATATATACCCACACATTAATTGTGATATGCACCCACACATTAATTGTGATATGCACCCACACATTAATTGTGATATGCACCCACACAGTAATTGTGATATATACCCACACATTAATTGTGATATGCACCCACACAGTAATTGTGATATATACCCACATAGCAATTGTGATATATACCCACATAGCAATTGTAATATGCACCCACACATTAATTGTGATATGCACCCACACAGTAATTGTGATATGCACCCACACATTAATTGTGATATGCACCCACACATTAATTGTGATATGCACCCACATAGCAATTGTGATATATACCCACATAGCAATTGTGATATATACCCACATAGCAATTGTGATATGCACCCACACATTAATTGTGATATGCACCCACACAGTAATTGTGATATGCACCCACACATTAATTGTGATATGCACCCACACATTAATTGTGATATATACCCACATAGCAATTGTGATATGCACCCACACAGTAATTGCGATATGTACCCACACATTAATTGTGATATGTACCCACACATTAATTGTGATATGCACCCACACAGTAATTGTGATATGCACCTACACATTAATTGTGATATATACCCACATAGCAATTGTGATATGCACCCACACATTAATTGTGATATGCACCCACACAGTAATTGCGATATGCACCCACACAGTAATTGCGATATGTACCCACACAGTAATTGCGATATGCACCCACACAGTAATTGTGATATATACCCACACATTAATTGTGATATGCACCCACACATTAATTGTGATATGCACCCACACATTAATTGTGATATGCACCCACACAGTAATTGTGATATATACCCACACATTAATTGTGATATGCACCCACACAGTAATTGTGATATATACCCACATAGCAATTGTGATATATACCCACATAGCAATTGTGATATGCACCCACACATTAATTGTGATATGCACCCACACATTAATTGTGATATGTACCCACACAGTAATTGCGATATGCACCCACACAGTAATTGCGATATGCACCCACACAGTAATTGCGATATGTACCCACACAGTAATTGCGATATGCACCCACACAGTAATTGTGATATATACCCACACATTAATTGTGATATGCACCCACACATTAATTGTGATATGCACCCACACAGTAATTGTGATATATACCCACACATTAATTGTGATATGCACCCACACAGTAATTGTGATATATACCCACATAGCAATTGTGATATATACCCACATAGCAATTGTAATATGCACCCACACATTAATTGTGATATGCACCCACACAGTAATTATGATATGCACCCACACATTAATTGTGATATGCACCCACACATTAATTGTGATATGCACCCACATAGCAATTGTGATATATACCCACATAGCAATTGTGATATATACCCACATAGCAATTGTGATATGCACCCACACATTAATTGTGATATGCACCCACACAGTAATTGTGATATGCACCCACACATTAATTGTGATATATACCCACATAGCAATTGTGATATGCACCCACACATTAATTGTGATATGCACCCACACATTAATTGTGATATATACCCACATAGCAATTGTGATATGCACCCACACATTAATTGTGATATGCACCCACACAGTAATTGTGATATGTACCCACACATTAATTGTGATATGTACCCACACATTAATTGTGATATGCACCCACACAGTAATTGTGATATGCACCTACACATTAATTGTGATATATACCCACATAGCAATTGTGATATACACCCACACATTAATTGTGATATGCACCCACACAGTAATTGCGATATGCACCCACACAGTAATTGTGATATGCACCCACACAGTAATTGCGATATGTACCCACACAGTAATTGCGATATGCACCCACACAGTAATTGTGATATATACCCACACATTAATTGTGATATGCACCCACACATTAATTGTGATATGCACCCACACATTAATTGTGATATGCACCCACACAGTAATTGTGATATATACCCACACATTAATTGTGATATGCACCCACACAGTAATTGTGATATATACCCACATAGCAATTGTGATATATACCCACATAGCAATTGTGATATGCACCCACACATTAATTGTGATATGTACCCACACAGTAATTGCGATATGCACCCACACAGTAATTGCGATATGCACCCACACAGTAATTGCGATATGTACCCACACAGTAATTGGGGTATGCACCCACACAGTAATTGTGATATATACCCACACATTAATTGTGATATGCACCCACACATTAATTGTGATATGCACCCACACATTAATTGTGATATGCACCCACACAGTAATTGTGATATATACCCACACATTAATTGTGATATGCACCCACACAGTAATTGTGATATATACCCACATAGCAATTGTGATATATACCCACATAGCAATTGTAATATGCACCCACACATTAATTGTGATATGCACCCACACAGTAATTGTGATATGCACCCACACATTAATTGTGATATGCACCCACACATTAATTGTGATATGCACCCACATAGCAATTGTGATATATACCCACATAGCAATTGTGATATATACCCACATAGTAATTGTGATATGCACCCACACATTAATTGTGATATGCACCCACACAGTAATTGTGATATGCACCCACACATTAATTGTGATATATACCCACATAGCAATTGTGATATGCACCCACACATTAATTGTGATATGCACCCACACATTAATTGTGATATATACCCACATAGCAATTGTGATATGCACCCACACAGTAATTGCGATATGTACCCACACAGTAATTGTGATATGCACCCACACATTAATTGTGATATGTACCCACACATTAATTATGATATATACCCACATAGCAATTGTGATATGCACCCACACATTAATTGTGATATGCACCCACACAGTAATTGCGATATATACCCACACAGCAATTGTGATATATACCCACACATTAATTGTGATATATACCCACACATTAATTGTGATATATACCCACATAGCAATTGTGATATGCACCCACACATTAATTGTGATATATACCCACATAGCAATTGTGATATGCACCCACACATTAATTGTGATATATACCCACACATTAATTGTGATATATACCCACATAGCAATTGTGATATGCACCCACACATTAATTGTGATATGCACCCACACAGTAATTGCGATATGTACCCACATAATAATTAGATATTTACCAACAGAGTAATTGCCATATGTACTCACACAATAATTGGGGTATGTACCCATGCCATAATTAAGAGATGTACCCACACAGTAATTGCGTCACTAAAACACTAGAAATACTTTAAACAATGCACATAATTGCGGACGACAATAGCAAAGTAGAAACAAAATCACAAAGTTTATTATCAGAGCTTATAGATTTCCGGAAACATACATAGCAATAAGTGTCATATTATTACAAACAGAAAACGATATACGACAGTATTGTAAAATTCATGTCAACATTTCACCCATACATGAAATAACTATTCAACTGTTCAAATGAAGAAAAAAACTAAATCAATTATTGAAAGAAGCAAAATACATAAATAATGATATATAATTAGAGAGGGAAATTAAAAACAGGGAAATCACCTGTCTCAAAACAAGGCTACATTAGTATTACATTAGTAAATTGAAACATGTTGTATCATAATAGTTAGTGATTGGATAGGAAGAAATATGTTCGTCATTATTTAAAAAAAAAAACACCCATAATCAATATCACATTTCGCTTGGAAGGTGTTCAACATTCATTTCCGAGACAGTGACACACGGAATTATTTTCATGTAGTAGTGACGAAATGGGTTCATCGTCCACCATTAGTTTGGTAGTCATATATGACTATTGTAAAACGTGTACGCACCGATGATTACCAATGTCCATGCACAGTCTCGGCACATTTATCACTGTTTATATAGCCTATGGCTATATCCTTATTTAGCAGTAGATATATACTGCACACAGCACAAAATACACATCACAGCAGGGCTTCAAAAGATTAAATTTTAATGTATGGCCAGACTGCACAGAACTGTCGGGCTACTTGCACAAATATATATTATAAGATTTCGAAGAAGAATGTTTTAATATGTCATCTTACCAATTACTGTTGCTAATGCTGGAACTGAAATAAACCAGCAATTCATATTCATGTACATAAATAAAGTATGTGTTTTTGACCAGGAAATTATAGTTTGATTTATTTCATTTTTGCCCACGTGGTACAGTAAAACGCATCTATACGTTACTTACATAACAATGAATTAGCTTGGAGAAAATAACACTGTCACACGCAACGTAATATTACCGTAATTGGTATAGTACAGGTGTGATGGTTCAAATACCAAAATGGCAACAGTAACAGAAAAACTTCCCTGGCGGCGATGATAAAATACGAACATGGAGCCAACAGATGAGGTTTCAACTGGTACTGGTATTATTATACTCTGCAAACATCAAGTACAATAACGCGGTAAAACTCCACTACTCCAATAACTAGATACTTAAACTCCAATACAATTTAACGAGATCTCCGATCTGAACTCAGTGCTGAACAACTCCCCTATATATACCCCCACTGTCTATAAATAGACAATTACATCAGCATACATAATGAGTCTGGAACTTACTACCAATTTCTAGAACGTTCCATTACCTTCTATTGCCTCCTACAGTGTTCTATTACCTATTCAACCAGTTTCTAAACAAAATCTAGAATATTCCACCCAGACACAATACGGTTCTAGAACTTTCTCAGTGACACGGAAGTGGTACATAAGTCGTATGCGACAAACACGTAATGATGTCGTACATAGATATGATCACGTGGCCTGAGATAGCTAAGTGTCACGTCGTGTGTTTGACTGAGTAAGTTATTAAATCCGCCATATTGCACACAATGGCATGTGTGTTATAATCATTAAACGATTGCTACAAATATCTATCACATCTCGAATTTACAGGTGAATATTTAACTGGCTATACCAATGAAAACATTCGATGTGACGCCAGGGTTGTTAACCATGCACGTAAATAACCAACCTGGAACGAGCATACAAATTGCTGAGGTAATCAGTCACATACACAGAAGCCACATACACATAATGTATGCCCATGTAATGTACGACCGCTGTATTCCAGTGATAAGCGGATTTGTTGTTCAACACAAATACGCATTTGAGCTGTATACGTGCACTACGATACATTTAGAGTCTTCGTAAACACATACACATGTGGAACAGTCAAGCTTATCACCTGTCTACTCAACCACGTTAGGCGACTGTCGCTCGAATTAAATTGTGCAGAATATTAGTTTCGATAAAAATCGTGATGTATTTCAGAAGCGAATAGTCTATCTGTCTTGAATGAACTGCCGATTTTTATTTATGACTGAACGTGGGGCTGCATTTAAGTGTCAGTTTAATACCTACCCTAGTTGCTAGGGAACGTCGCGATTCATTAGCGCGTCACAGCAATGGAGTTCAAGAAACCGCGCTGAAGTAAATGGGCAATATAAGTCAATACACTGTCCAGTTCGTTTCACACATCAGTTCAACTCACTAGCGACGGATAAAATGCGTGAATATATTATTATTACATTTATTTTTCTATTATTCTTTTAAATCGATCAAATCAAGCATACAACAATGAACGTACATTAATAAACTGCTTTGAACTACGTGACGAAGGTCAGTGTGAACTAGTTGTGCTATATCCGATATTATCATGGAATCTAGGCAACAAATCGACAGCACCAAAAACGAGATATGAATTTACGATATAATATTGTTTTAATTTTTGTTCGACGTGGTTGACAGGACATATTGCTTTACGGAAATGCTCCAGCTTTTCAATGATTAAGCACAATAAACACATTCCCCAAGGAGCACAATGGACACGCAGAGTCAAGATAGTAATACCAATACCTTAATTAACTTGTCTTGATAAGTTTCATTCACGTATTAGGTCAAGGAAATCAAACCGTATTTCGATCGAATGAAACATAAATTCAATTTGTAAGATAGCTGTAGCTGAAATAAAGCAATTATATATAGTTATATTGCCATATATAGAGTTGATTTAGAGCAGCTTTGTCGCCATGACACTGCCAATAAACCAAACTTATAACACAAGACGTGCGTATCATAATCATTGCAATGGTACCCACAATCCTTTTGCGCGACCTGCTTAATGTATTGATAGACTCGTGTCGGAAATCATCGAATCGGGTCTTCTGTCAAGTGATATATGCAAGGTTGTCGTCATCACCAGACTAAGATTTCAATCTGTGACAAATAATATAATCTCAGACACTGAGATACTGAATAACGAGCCCCCTGCCAGTAACCACCTGAAGAATGAGCCCTGCCAGTAACCTTCAGAAGAATGAGCCCCCTGCCAGTAACCATCTGAAGAATGAGCTTCTTGCCAGTAACAATCTGAAGAACGAATCCCTTGCCAGTAACCACCTAAAGAATGAGCCCGTGCCAGTAACCACCTAAAGTATGAGCCCTTGCCAGTAACCACATAAAGAATGAGCCCATGCCGGTAACAACCTGATGAATGAGCTCCCTGCCAGTAAACACCTACAGAATGAGCCCTTGCCAGTAACCATCTGAAGAATGAACCCTGCCAGTAACCATCTGAAGAATGAACCCTGCCAGTATCCACCTAAAGAATAAGTTCCCTGTCAGTAACCACCTAAAGAATGAGTTCTCTGCCAGTAAACACCTGGAGAATGAGCCCTTGCCAGTAACCATATGAAGAATGAGTCCCCTGTCAGTAACTACCTGAAGAATGAGCCCCTGCCATTAACCACCTGAAGAATGAGCCCCCTTGCCAGTAAACACCTGGAGAATGAGCCCTTGCCAGTAACCATATGAAGAATGAGTCCCCTGTCAGTAACTACCTGAAGAATGAGCCCCTGCTATTAACCACCTAAAGAATGAGTTCCCTGCCAGTAACCACCTGAAGAATGAGCCCCCCCCGCCAGTAACCACCCAAAGTATGAGCCCGTGGCAGTAACCATATGAAGAATGAGCCCGTGCCAGTAACCACTTAAAAAATGAGCCCCCTGCCAGTAACCACCTCCTGAAGAATGAGCCCGTGCCAGTAAACACCTGAAGAATGAGCCCTTGCCAGAAACCATATGAAGAATGAGCCCCTGCCAGTAACTACCTGAAGAATGAGCCCCTGCCAGTAACCACCCAAAGAATGAACCCCTTTCCAGTAACCATATGAAGAATGAGTCCCCTGTCAGTAACCACCTAGAATGAGCCCCTGCCAGTAACCACCTAAAGAATGAGTCCCCTGCCAGTAACCATCTGAAGAATGAGTCCCCTGTCAGTAACCACCTAGAATGAGCCCCTGCCAGTAACCACCTAAAGAATGAGCCCCCCGCCAGTAACCACCTGAAGAATGAGCCCCTGCCATTAACCACTCAAAGAATGAGCCCCTGCCAGTAACCACCTGAAGAATGAGCCCGTGCCAGTAACCACCTGAAGAATGAGTCCCTGCCATTAACCACTCAAAGAATGAGCCCCTGCAAGTAACCACCTGAAGAATGAGCCCCCCGCCAGTAACCACCCAAAGAATGAGCCCCTGCCAGTAACCACCTGAAGAATGAGCCCGTGCCAGTAACCACCTGAAGAATGAGCCCCCCCGCCATTAACCACTCAAAGAATGAGCCCCTGCAAGTAACCACCTGAAGAATGAGCCCCCCGCCAGTAACCACCCAAAGAATGAGCCCCTGCCAGTAACCACCTGAAGAATGAGCCCATGCCAGTAACCACCTGAAGAATGAGCCCTTGCCAGAAACCATATGAAGAATGAGCCCCTGCCAGTAACTACCTGAATGAGCCCCTGCCAGTAACCATATGAAGATTGAGCCCCTGCCAGTAACCACCTGAAGAATGAGCCCGTGCCAGTAACCACCTGAAGAATGAGTCCCTGCCATTAACCACTCAAAGATGAGCCCCTGCAAGTAACCACCCGAAGAATGAGCCCCGCGCCAGTAACCACCCAAAGAATGAGCCCGTGGCAGTAACCATATGAAGAATGAGCCCGTGCCAGTAACCACCTGAAGAATGAGCCCTTGCCAGAAACCATATGCCAGTAACTACCTGAATGAGCCCCTGCCAGTAACCGCCTAAAGAATGAGCCCCCGCCAGTAACCACCCAAAGAATGAACCCCTTTCCAGTAACCATATGAAGAATGAGTCCCCTGTCAGTAACCACCTAGAATGCGCCCCTGCCAGTAACCACCTAAAGAATGAGTCCTCTGCCAGTAAACACCTGAAGAATGAGTCCCCTGCCAGTAACCATCTGAAGAATGAGCCCGTGCCAGTAAACACCTGAAGAATGAGCCCCCTGCCAGTAACCATCTGAAGAATGATTCCCTGCCAGTAACCATATGAAGAATGAGCCCCTGCCAGTAACCACTCAAAGAATGAGCCCCTGCAAGTAACAACCTGAAGAATGAGCCCCTGCAAGTAACCACCTGAAGAATGAGCCCGTGGCAGTAACCAACTGAAGAATGAGCTCCTGCCAGTAAACACCTGGAGAATGAGCCCCTGCCAGTAACCACATAAAGAATGAGCCCGTTCCAGTAACCGCCTAAAGAATGAGCCCCGCCAGTAACCATCTGAGGAATGAGCCCCACCAGTAACCATCTGAAGAATGAGCCCCCCCCCCCCCGCCAGTAACCATCTGAAGAATGAGCCCCGCCAGTAACCATCTGAAGAATGAGCCCCTTGCCAGTAACCACCCAAAGAATGAACCCCCTTGCCAGTAACCACCCAAAGAATGAACCCCCTTGCCAGTAACCACCTAAAAAAATGAGTCTCCCTGCCAGTAACCACCTAAAGAATGAACACCCCGGCCAGTAACCACCTGAAGAATGAACCCCCTTGCCAGTAACCACCTAAAAATGAGCCCCTGCCAGTAACCATATATAGAATAACCCCATTGCCAGTAGCCACCTGAAAACGCTGACTAGCATGGAAGGAGGAATTTGTTTACTGAATTATTGTAATCCATAAATAAACGAAAAATAAAAAAATATAAGTTTCCCTATTAACAGATATTCCACGAATCATTCATGCGGCCAAATTTCCAATACAGTTGAAACACATTTACGCGGCATATAATTTCTTTGAGGCTTTGCAGTTTTAATCTACCGTGGATCTAAACAACAACGTTTTGATCTACCGTGGATCTAAACAACAACGTTTTGATCTACCGTGGATCTAAACAACAACGTTTTGATCTACCATGGATCTAAACAACAACGTTTTAATCTACCGTGGATCTAAACAACAACGTTTTAATCTACCGTGGATCTAAACAACATCGTTTTAATCTACCGTGGATCTAAACAACATCGTTTTGATCTACCGTGGATCTAAACAACAACGTTTTGATCTACCGTGGATCTAAACAACATCGTTTTGATCTACCGTGGATCTAAACAACAACGTTTTGATCTACCGTGGATCTAAACAACATCGTTTTGATCTACCGTGGATCTAAACAACAACGTTTTGATCTACCGTGGATCTAAACAACAACGTTTTAATCTACCGTGGATCTAAACAACAACGTTTTGATCTACCGTGGATCTAAACAACAACGTTTTGATCTACCGTGGATCTAAACAACAACGTTTTAATCTACCGTGGATCTAAACAACAACGTTTTGATCTACCGTGGATCTAAACAACATCGTTTTGATCTACCGTGGATCTAAACAACAACGTTTTGATCAACCGTGGATCTAAACAACATCGTTTTGATCTACCGTGGATCTAAACAACAACGTTTTGATCTACCGTGGATCTAAACAACAACGTTTTAATCTACCGTGGATCTAAACAACGTTTTGATCTACCGTGGATCTAAACAACGTTTTGATCTAACGTGGATCTAAACAACAACGTTTTGATCTACCGTGGATCTAAACAACAACGTTTTAATCTACCGTGGATCTAAACAACAACGTTTTAATCTACCGTGGATCTAAACAACAACGTTTTGATCTATCGTGGATCTAAACAACAACGTTTTGATCTACCGTGGATCTAAACAACAACGTTTTGATCTACCGTGGATCTAAACAACAACATTTTGATCTACCGTGGATCTAAACAACAACGTTTTGATCTACCGTGGATCTAAACAACAACGTTTTAATCTACCGTGGATCTAAACAACAACGTTTTGATCTACCGTGGATCTAAACAACAACGTTTTGATCTACCGTGGGTCTAAACAACAACGTTTTGATCTACCGTGGATCTAAACAACATCGTTTTGATCTACCGTGGATCTAAACAACAACGTTTTGATCTACCGTGTATCTAAACAACAACGTTTTGATCTACCGTGGATCTAAACAACATCGTTTTGATCTACCGTGGATCTAAACAACAACGTTTTGATCTACCGTGGATCTAAACAACAACGTTTTGATCTACCGTGGATCTAAACAACAACGTTTTAATCTACCGTGGATCTAAACAACAACGTTTTGATCTACCGTGGATCTAAACAACAACGTTTTAATCTACCGTGGATCTAAACAACAACGTTTTGATCTACCGTGGATCTAAACAACAACGTTTTGATCTACCGTGGATCTAAACAACAACATTTTGATCTACCGTGGATCTAAACAACAACGTTTTGATCTACCGTGGATCTAAACAACAACGTTTTGATCTACCGTGGATCTAAACAACATCGTTTTGATCTACCGTGGATCTAAACAACATCGTTTTGATCTACCGTGGATCTAAACAACATCGTTTTAATCTACCGTGGATCTAAACAACAACGTTTTGATCTACCGTGGATCTAAACAACAACGTTTTAATCTACCGTGGATCTAAACAACAACGTTTTGATCTACCGTGGATCTAAACAACAACGTTTTGATCTACCGTGGATCTAAACAACAACGTTTTGATCTACCGTGGATCTAAACAACAACGTTTTGATCTACCGTGTATCTAAACAACAACGTTTTGATCTACCGTGGATCTAAACAACATCGTTTTGATCTACCGTGGATCTAAACAACAACGTTTTGATCTACCGTGGATCTAAACAACAACGTTTTGATCTACCGTGGATCTAAACAACAACGTTTTGATCTACCGTGGATCTAAACAACAACGTTTTAATCTACCGTGGATCTAAACAACAACGTTTTGATCTACCGTGGATCTAAACAATAACGTTTTCATCTACCGTGGATCTAAACAACAACGTTTTCATCTACCGTGGATCTAAACAACAACATTTTGATCTACCGTGGATCTAAACAACAACGTTTTGATCTACCGTGGATCTAAACAACAACGTTTTGATCTACCGTGGATCTAAACAACAACATTTTGATCTACCGTGGATCTAAACAACAACGTTTTGATCTACCGTGGATCTAAACAACAACGTTTTGATCTACCGTGGATCTAAACAACAACGTTTTGATCTACCGTGGATCTAAACAACAACGTTTTGATCTACCGTGGATCTAAACAACAACGTTTTGATCTACCGTGGATCTAAACAACAACGTTTTAATCTACCGTGGATCTAAACAACAACGTTTTCATCTACCGTGAATCTAAACAACAACGTTTTGATCTACCGTGGATCTAAACAACATCGTTTTGATCTACCGTGGATCTAAACAACAACGTTTTGATCTACCGTGGATCTAAACAACAACATTTTGATCTACCGTGGATCTAAACAACAACGTTTTAATCTACCGTGGATCTAAACAACAACGTTTTGATCTACCGTGGATCTAAACAATAACGTTTTCATCTACCGTGGATCTAAACAACAACGTTTTGATCTACCGTGGATCTAAACAACAACGTTTTGATCTACCGTGGATCTAAACAACAACGTTTTGATCTACCGTGGATCTAAACAACAACGTTTTGATCTACCGTGGATCTAAACAACAACATTTTGATCTACCGTGGATCTAAACAACAACGTTTTGATCTACCGTGGATATAAACAACAACGTTTTGATCTACCGTGGATCTAAACAACAACGTTTTGATCTACCGTGGATCTAAACAACAACGTTTTAATCTACCGTGGATCTAAACAACAACGTTTTGATCTACCGTGGATCTAAACAACATCGTTTTGATCTACGGTGGATCTAAACAACAACATTTTGATCTACCGTGGATCTAAACAACAACGTTTTAATCTACCGTGGATCTAAACAACAACGTTTTGATCTACCGTGGATCTAAACAATAACGTTTTCATCTACCGTGGATCTAAACAACAACGTTTTGATCTACCGTGGATCTAAACAACAACATTTTGATCTACCGTGGATCTAAACAACAACGTTTTGATCTACCGTGGATCTAAACAACAACGTTTTGATCTACCGTGGATCTAAACAACAACATTTTGATCTACCGTGGATCTAAACAACAACGTTTTGATCTACCGTGGATCTAAACAACAACGTTTTGATCTACCGTGGATCTAAACAACAACGTTTTAATCTACCGTGGATCTAAACAACAACGTTTTGATCTACCGTGGATCTAAACAACAACGTTTTGATCTACCGTGGATCTAAACAACAACGTTTTGATCTACCGTGGATCTAAACAACAACGTTTTGATCTACAGTGGATCTAAACAACAACGTTTTGATCTACCGTGGATCTAAACAACAACGTTTTGATCTACCGTGGATCTAAACAACAACGTTTTGATCTACCGTGGATCTAAACAACAACGTTTTGATCTACCGTGGATCTAAACAACAATGTTTTGATCTACCGTGGATCTAAACAACAACGTTTTAATCTACCGTGGATCTAAACAACAACGTTTTGATCTACCGTGGATCTAAACAACAACGTTTTGATCTACCGTGGATCTAAACAACATCGTTTTGATCTACCGTGGGTCTAAACAACAACGTTTTGATCTACCGTGGATCTAAACAACATCGTTTTGATCTACCGTGGATCTAAACAACAACGTTTTGATCTACCGTGTATCTAAACAACAACGTTTTGATCTACCGTGGATCTAAACAACATCGTTTTGATCTACCGTGGATCTAAACAACAACGTTTTGATCTACCGTGGATCTAAACAACAACGTTTTAATCTACCGTGGATCTAAACAACAACGTTTTGATCTACCGTGGATCTAAACAACAACGTTTTAATCTACCGTGGATCTAAACAACAACGTTTTGATCTACCGTGGATCTAAACAACAACATTTTGATCTACCGTGGATCTAAACAACAACGTTTTGATCTACCGTGGATCTAAACAACAACGTTTTGATCTACCGTGGATCTAAACAACAACGTTTTGATCTACCGTGGATCTAAACAACAACGTTTTGATCTACCGTGGATCTAAACAACAACGTTTTGATCTACCGTGGATCTAAACAACAACGTTTTGATCTACCGTGGATCTAAACAACAACGTTTTGATCTACCGTGGATCTAAACAACAACGTTTTGATCTACCGTGGATCTAAACAACATCGTTTTGATCTACCGTGGATCTAAACAACATCGTTTTGATCTACCGTGGATCTAAACAACAACGTTTTGATCTACCGTGTATCTAAACAACAACGTTTTGATCTACCGTGGATCTAAACAACATCGTTTTGATCTACCGTGGATCTAAACAACAACGTTTTGATCTACCGTGGATCTAAACAACAACGTTTTGATCTACCGTGGATCTAAACAACAACGTTTTAATCTACCGTGGATCTAAACAACAACGTTTTGATCTACCGTGGATCTAAACAACAACGTTTTAATCTACCGTGGATCTAAACAACAACGTTTTGATCTACCGTGGATCTAAACAACAACATTTTGATCTACCGTGGATCTAAACAACAACGTTTTGATCTACCGTGGATCTAAACAACAACGTTTTGATCTACCGTGGATCTAAACAACAACGTTTTGATCTACCGTGGATCTAAACAACATCGTTTTGATCTACCGTGGATCTAAACAACATCGTTTTGATCTACCGTGGATCTAAACAACATCGTTTTAATCTACCGTGGATCTAAACAACAACGTTTTGATCTACCGTGGATCTAAACAACAACGTTTTGATCTACCGTGGATCTAAACAATAACGTTTTCATCTACCGTGGATCTAAACAACAACGTTTTGATCTACCGTGGATCTAAACAACAACATTTTGATCTACCGTGGATCTAAACAACAACGTTTTGATCTACCGTGGATCTAAACAACAACGTTTTGATCTACCGTGGATCTAAACAACAACATTTTGATCTACCGTGGATCTAAACAACAACGTTTTGATCTACCGTGGATATAAACAACAACGTTTTGATCTACCGTGGATCTAAACAACAACGTTTTGATCTACCGTGGATCTAAACAACAACGTTTTAATCTACCGTGGATCTAAACAACAACGTTTTGATCTACCGTGGATCTAAACAACATCGTTTTGATCTACGGTGGATCTAAACAACAACATTTTGATCTACCGTGGATCTAAACAACAACGTTTTAATCTACCGTGGATCTAAACAACAACGTTTTGATCTACCGTGGATCTAAACAATAACGTTTTCATCTACCGTGGATCTAAACAACAACGTTTTGATCTACCGTGGATCTAAACAACAACATTTTGATCTACCGTGGATCTAAACAACAACGTTTTGATCTACCGTGGATCTAAACAACAACGTTTTGATCTACCGTGGATCTAAACAACAACATTTTGATCTACCGTGGATCTAAACAACAACGTTTTGATCTACCGTGGATCTAAACAACAACGTTTTGATCTACCGTGGATCTAAACAACATCGTTTTGATCTACCGTGGATCTAAACAACAACGTTTTAATCTACCGTGGATCTAAACAACAACGTTTTGATCTACCGTGGATCTAAACAACAACGTTTTGATCTACCGTGGATCTAAACAACAACGTTTTGATCTACCGTGGATCTAAACAACAACGTTTTGATCTACAGTGGATCTAAACAACAACGTTTTGATCTACCGTGGATCTAAACAACAACGTTTTGATCTACCGTGGATCTAAACAACAACGTTTTGATCTACCGTGGATCTAAACAACAACGTTTTGATCTACCGTGGATCTAAACAACAATGTTTTGATCTACCGTGGATCTAAACAACAACGTTTTAATCTACCGTGGATCTAAACAACAACGTTTTGATCTACCGTGGATCTAAACAACAACGTTTTGATCTACCGTGGATCTAAACAACATCGTTTTGATCTACCGTGGGTCTAAACAACAACGTTTTGATCTACCGTGGATCTAAACAACATCGTTTTGATCTACCGTGGATCTAAACAACAACGTTTTGATCTACCGTGTATCTAAACAACAACGTTTTGATCTACCGTGGATCTAAACAACATCGTTTTGATCTACCGTGGATCTAAACAACAACGTTTTGATCTACCGTGGATCTAAACAACAACGTTTTAATCTACCGTGGATCTAAACAACAACGTTTTGATCTACCGTGGATCTAAACAACAACGTTTTAATCTACCGTGGATCTAAACAACAACGTTTTGATCTACCGTGGATCTAAACAACAACATTTTGATCTACCGTGGATCTAAACAACAACGTTTTGATCTACCGTGGATCTAAACAACAACGTTTTGATCTACCGTGGATCTAAACAACAACGTTTTGATCTACCGTGGATCTAAACAACAACGTTTTGATCTACCGTGGATCTAAACAACAACATTTTGATCTACCGTGGATCTAAACAACAACGTTTTGATCTACCGTGGATCTAAACAACAACGTTTTAATCTACCGTGGATCTAAACAACAACGTTTTGATCTACCGTGGATCTAAACAACAACGTTTTGATCTACCGTGGATCTAAACAACATCGTTTTGATCTACCGTGGGTCTAAACAACAACGTTTTGATCTACCGTGGATCTAAACAACATCGTTTTGATCTACCGTGGATCTAAACAACAACGTTTTGATCTACCGTGTATCTAAACAACAACGTTTTGATCTACCGTGGATCTAAACAACATCGTTTT
This sequence comes from Saccoglossus kowalevskii, assembly GCF_978046115.1. Classification (NCBI taxonomy): domain Eukaryota; kingdom Metazoa; phylum Hemichordata; class Enteropneusta; family Harrimaniidae; genus Saccoglossus; species Saccoglossus kowalevskii. Next base: position 37,472,109 of record NC_140649.1, on the reverse strand, counting down.
GATCTACCGTGGATCTAAACAACAACGTTTTGATCTACCGTGGATCTAAACAACAACGTTTTGATCTACCGTGGATCTAAACAACAACGTTTTAATCTACCGTGGATCTAAACAACAACGTTTTGATCTACCGTGGATCTAAACAACAACGTTTTAATCTACCGTGGATCTAAACAACAACGTTTTGATCTACCGTGGATCTAAACAACAACATTTTGATCTACCGTGGATCTAAACAACAACGTTTTGATCTACCGTGGATCTAAACAACAACGTTTTGATCTACCGTGGATCTAAACAACAACGTTTTGATCTACCGTGGATCTAAACAACATCGTTTTGATCTACCGTGGATCTAAACAACATCGTTTTGATCTACCGTGGATCTAAACAACATCGTTTTAATCTACCGTGGATCTAAACAACAACGTTTTGATCTACCGTGGATCTAAACAACAACGTTTTAATCTACCGTGGATCTAAACAACAACGTTTTGATCTACCGTGGATCTAAACAACAACGTTTTGATCTACCGTGGATCTAAACAACAACGTTTTGATCTACCGTGGATCTAAACAACAACGTTTTGATCTACCGTGTATCTAAACAACAACGTTTTGATCTACCGTGTATCTAAACAACAACGTTTTGATCTACCGTGGATCTAAACAACATCGTTTTGATCTACCGTGGATCTAAACAACAACGTTTTGATCTACCGTGGATCTAAACAACAACGTTTTGATCTACCGTGGATCTAAACAACAACGTTTTAATCTACCGTGGATCTAAACAACAACGTTTTGATCTACCGTGGATCTAAACAATAACGTTTTCATCTACCGTGGATCTAAACAACAACGTTTTCATCTACCGTGGATCTAAACAACAACGTTTTCATCTACCGTGGATCTAAACAACAACGTTTTGATCTACCGTGGATCTAAACAACAACGTTTTGATCTACCGTGGATCTAAACAACAACGTTTTGATCTACCGTGGATCTAAACAACAACGTTTTGATCTACCGTGGATCTAAACAACAACGTTTTGATCTACCGTGGATCTAAACAACAACGTTTTGATCTACCGTGGATCTAAACAACAACGTTTTGATCTACCGTGGATCTAAACAACAACGTTTTGATCTACCGTGGATCTAAACAACAACGTTTTAATCTACCGTGGATCTAAACAACAACGTTTTCATCTACCGTGGATCTAAACAACAACGTTTTCATCTACCGTGAATCTAAACAACAACGTTTTGATCTACCGTGGATCTAAACAACATCGTTTTGATCTACCGTGGATCTAAACAACAACGTTTTGATCTACCGTGGATCTAAACAACAACATTTTGATCTACCGTGGATCTAAACAACAACGTTTTAATCTACCGTGGATCTAAACAACAACGTTTTGATCTACCGTGGATCTAAACAATAACGTTTTCATCTACCGTGGATCTAAACAACAACGTTTTGATCTACCGTGGATCTAAACAACAACATTTTGATCTACCGTGGATCTAAACAACAACGTTTTGATCTACCGTGGATCTAAACAACAACGTTTTGATCTACCGTGGATCTAAACAACAACATTTTGATCTACCGTGGATCTAAACAACAACGTTTTGATCTACCGTGGATCTAAACAACAACGTTTTGATCTACCGTGGATCTAAACAACAACGTTTTAATCTACCGTGGATCTAAACAACAACGTTTTGATCTACCGTGGATCTAAACAACATCGTTTTGATCTACGGTGGATCTAAACAACAACATTTTGATCTACCGTGGATCTAAACAACAACGTTTTAATCTACCGTGGATCTAAACAACAACGTTTTGATCTACCGTGGATCTAAACAATAACGTTTTCATCTACCGTGGATCTAAACAACAACGTTTTGATCTACCGTGGATCTAAACAACAACATTTTGATCTACCGTGGATCTAAACAACAACGTTTTGATCTACCGTGGATCTAAACAACAACGTTTTGATCTACCGTGGATCTAAACAACAACATTTTGATCTACCGTGGATCTAAACAACAACGTTTTGATCTACCGTGGATCTAAACAACAACGTTTTGATCTACCGTGGATCTAAACAACATCGTTTTGATCTACCGTGGATCTAAACAACAACGTTTTAATCTACCGTGGATCTAAACAACAACGTTTTGATCTACCGTGGATCTAAACAACAACGTTTTGATCTACCGTGGATCTAAACAACAACGTTTTGATCTACCGTGGATCTAAACAACAACGTTTTGATCTACAGTGGATCTAAACAACAACGTTTTGATCTACCGTGGATCTAAACAACAACGTTTTGATCTACCGTGGATCTAAACAACAACGTTTTGATCTACCGTGGATCTAAACAACAACGTTTTGATCTACCGTGGATCTAAACAACAATGTTTTGATCTACCGTGGATCTAAACAACAACGTTTTAATCTACCGTGGATCTAAACAACAACGTTTTGATCTACCGTGGATCTAAACAACAACGTTTTGATCTACCGTGGATCTAAACAACATCGTTTTGATCTACCGTGGGTCTAAACAACAACGTTTTGATCTACCGTGGATCTAAACAACATCGTTTTGATCTACCGTGGATCTAAACAACAACGTTTTGATCTACCGTGTATCTAAACAACAACGTTTTGATCTACCGTGGATCTAAACAACATCGTTTTGATCTACCGTGGATCTAAACAACAACGTTTTGATCTACCGTGGATCTAAACAACAACGTTTTAATCTACCGTGGATCTAAACAACAACGTTTTGATCTACCGTGGATCTAAACAACAACGTTTTAATCTACCGTGGATCTAAACAACAACGTTTTGATCTACCGTGGATCTAAACAACAACATTTTGATCTACCGTGGATCTAAACAACAACGTTTTGATCTACCGTGGATCTAAACAACAACGTTTTGATCTACCGTGGATCTAAACAACAACGTTTTGATCTACCGTGGATCTAAACAACATCGTTTTGATCTACCGTGGATCTAAACAACATCGTTTTGATCTACCGTGGATCTAAACAACATCGTTTTAATCTACCGTGGATCTAAACAACAATGTTTTGATCTACCGTGGATCTAAACAACAACGTTTTAATCTACCGTGGATCTAAACAACAACGTTTTGATCTACCGTGGATCTAAACAACAACGTTTTGATCTACCGTGGATCTAAACAACAACGTTTTGATCTACCGTGGATCTAAACAACAACGTTTTGATCTACCGTGGATCTAAACAACAACGTTTTGATCTACCGTGGATCTAAACAACATCGTTTTGATCTACCGTGGATCTAAACAACATCGTTTTGATCTACCGTGGATCTAAACAACAACGTTTTGATCTACCGTGGATCTAAACAACAACGTTTTGATCTACCGTGGATCTAAACAACAACGTTTTGATCTACCGTGGATCTAAACAACAACGTTTTAATCTACCGTGGATCTAAACAACAACGTTTTGATCTACCGTGAATCTAAACAACAACGTTTTGATCTACCGTGGATCTAAACAACATCGTTTTGATCTACCGTGGATCTAAACAACAACGTTTTGATCTACCGTGGATCTAAACAACAACGTTTTGATCTACCGTGGATCTAAACAACAACGTTTTAATCTACCGTGGATCTAAACAACAATGTTTTGATCTACCGTGGATCTAAACAATAACGTTTTCATCTACCGTGGATCTAAACAACAACGTTTTGATCTACCGTGGATCTAAACAACAACATTTTGATCTACCGTGGATCTAAACAACAACGTTTTGATCTACCGTGGATCTAAACAACAACGTTTTGATCTACCGTGGATCTAAACAACAACATTTTGATCTACCGTGGATCTAAACAACAACGTTTTGATCTACCGTGGATCTAAACAACAACGTTTTGATCTACCGTGGATCTAAACAACAACGTTTTGATCTACCGTGGATCTAAACAACAACGTTTTAATCTACCGTGGATCTAAACAACAACGTTTTGATCTACCGTGGATCTAAACAACAACGTTTTGATCTACCGTGGATCTAAACAACATCGTTTTGATCTACCGTGGATCTAAACAACAACGTTTTGATCTACCGTGGATCTAAACAACAACGTTTTGATCTACCGTGGATCTAAACAACAACATTTTGATCTACCGTGGATCTAAACAACAACGTTTTGATCTACCGTGGATCTAAACAACAACATTTTGATCTACCGTGGATCTAAACAACAACGTTTTGATCTACCGTGGATCTAAACAACAACGTTTTGATCTACCGTGGATATAAACAACAACGTTTTGATCTACCGTGGATCTAAACAACAACGTTTTAATCTACCGTGGATCTAAACAACAACGTTTTGATCTACCGTGGATCTAAACAACAACGTTTTGATCTACCGTGGATCTAAACAACATCGTTTTGATCTACCGTGGATCTAAACAACAACGTTTTGATCTACCGTGGATCTAAACAACAACGTTTTGATCTACCGTGGATCTAAACAACAACGTTTTAATCTACCGTGGATCTAAACAACAACGTTTTGATCTACCGTGGATCTAAACAACAACGTTTTGATCTACCGTGGATCTAAACAACAACATTTTGATCTACCGTAGATCTAAACAACAACGTTTTGATCTACCGTGGATCTAAACAACAACGTTTTGATCTACCGTGGATATAAACAACAACGTTTTGATCTACCGTGGATCTAAACAACAACGTTTTAATCTACCGTGGATCTAAACAACAACGTTTTGATCTACCGTGGATCTAAACAACAACGTTTTGATCTACCGTGGATCTAAACAACATCGTTTTGATCTACCGTGGATCTAAACAACAACGTTTTGATCTACCGTGGATCTAAACAACAACGTTTTGATCTACCGTGGATCTAAACAACAACGTTTTAATCTACCGTGGATCTAAACAACAACGTTTTGATCTACCGTGGATCTAAACAACAACGTTTTGATCTACCGTGGATCTAAACAACATCGTTTTGATCTACGGTGGATCTAAACAACATCGTTTTGATCTACCGTGGATCTAAACAACATCGTTTTGATCTACCGTGGATCTAAACAACAACGTTTTGATCTACCGTGGATCTAAACAACAACGTTTTGATCTACCGTGGATCTAAACAACAACGTTTTGATCTACCGTGGATCTAAACAACAACGTTTTAATCTACCGTGGATCTAAACAACAACGTTTTGATCTACCGTGGATCTAAACAACAACGTTTTGATCTACCGTGGATCTAAACAACAACGTTTTGATCTACCGTGGATCTAAACAACATCGTTTTGATCTACCGTGGATCTAAACAACAACGTTTTAATCTACCGTGGATCTAAACAACAACGTTTTGATCTACCGTGGATCTAAACAACAACGTTTTGATCTACCGTGGATCTAAACAACATCGTTTTGATCTACCGTGGATCTAAACAACAACGTTTTAATCTACCGTGGATCTAAACAACAACGTTTTGATCTACCGTGGATCTAGACAACAACGTTTTGATCTACCGTGGATCTAAACAACAACGTTTTGATCTACCGTGGGTCTAAACAACAACGTTTTGATCTACAGTGGATCTAAACAACAACGTTTTGATCTACCGTGGATCTAAACAACAACGTTTTGATCTACCGTAGATCTAAACAACAACGATTTAATCTACCGTGGATCTAAACAACAACGTTTTGATCTACCGTGGATCTAAACAATATCGTTTTGATCTACCGTGGATCTAAACAACATCGTTTTAATCTACCGTGGATCTAAACAACATCGTTTTAATCTACCGTGGATCTAAACAACAACGTTTTGATCTACCATGGATCTAAACAACAACGTTTTGATCTACCGTGGATCTAAACAACATCGTTTTGATCTACCGTGGATCTAAACAACATCGTTTTGATCTACCGTGGATCTAAACAACAACGTTTTGATCTACCGTGGATCTAAACAATATCGTTTTGATCTACCGTGGATCTAAACAACAACGTTTTGATCTACCGTGGATCTAAACAACATCGTTTTAATCTACCGTGGATCTAAACAACAACGTTTTGATCTACCGTGGATCTAAACAACAACGTTTTGATCTACCGTGGATCTAAACAACATCGTTTTAATCTACCGTGGATCTAAACAACATCGTTTTGATCTACCGTGGATCTAAACAACAACGTTTTGATCTACCGTGGATCTAAACAACAACGTTTTGATCTACCGTGGATCTAAACAACAACGTTTTGATCTACCGTGGATCTAAACAACAACGTTTTCATCCACCGTGGATCTAAACAACAACGTTTTGATCTACCGTGGATCTAAACAACAACGTTTTGATCTACCGTGGATCTAAACAACATCGTTTTGATCTACCGTGGATCTAAACAACAACGTTTTGATCTACCGTGGATCTAAACAACAACGTTTTGATCTACCGTGGATCTAAACAACAATGTTTTGATCTACCGTGGATCTAAACAACATCGTTTTGATCTACCGTGGATCTAAACAACATCGTTTTGATCTACCGTGGATCTAAACAACATCGTTTTAATCTACCGTGGATCTAAACAACAACGTTTTGATCTACCGTGGATCTAAACAACATCGTTTTGATCTACCGTGGATGTAAACAACATCGTTTTGATCTACCGTGGATCTAAACAACAACGTTTTGATCTACCGTGGATCTAAACAACAACGTTTTGATCTACCGTGGATCTAAACAACAACGTTTTGATCTACCGTGGATCTAAACAACAACGTTTTAATCTACCGTGGATCTAAACAACAACGTTTTGATCTACCGTGGATCTAAACAACAACGTTTTAATCTACCGTGGATCTAAACAACAACGTTTTGATCTACCGTGGATCTAAACAACAACGTTTTAATCTACCGTGGATCTAAACAACATCGTTTTAATCTACCGTGGATCTAAACAACAACGTTTTAATCTACCGTGGATCTAAACAACAACGTTTTGATCTACCGTGGATCTAAACAACAACGTTTTGATCTACCGTGGATCTAAACAACATCGTTTTGATCTACCGTGGATCTAAACTACAACGTTTTGATCTACCGTGGATCTAAACAACAATGTTTTATTCTACCTTGGATCTAAACAACAACGTTTTGATCTACCGTGGATCTAAACAACAACGTTTTGATCTACCGTGGATCTAAACAACAACGTTTTAATCTACCGTGGATCTAAACAACAACGTTTTGATCTACCGTGGATCTAAACAACATCGTTTTAATCTACCGTGGATCTAAACAACATCGTTTTGATCTACCGTGGATCTAAACAACAACGTTTTGATCTACCGTGGATCTAAACAACATCGTTTTAATCTACCGTGGATCTAAACAACATCGTTTTAATCTACCGTGGATCTAAACAACAACGTTTTGATCTACCGTGGATCTAAACAACAACGTTTTGATCTACCGTGGATCTAATCAACATCGTTTTGATCTACCGTGGATCTAAACAACAACGTTTTGATCTACCGTGGATCTAAACAACAACGTTTTGATCTACCGTGGATCTAAACAACAACGTTTTGATCTACCGTGGATCTAAACAACATCGTTTTGATCTACCGTGGATCTAAACAACAACGTTTTGATCTACCGTGGATCTAAACAACAACGTTTTGATCTACCGTGGATCTAAACAACAACGTTTTAATCTACCGTGGATCTAAACAACAACGTTTTGATCTACCGTGGATCTAAACAACAACGTTTTATTCTACCGTGGATCTAAACAACAACGTTTTGATCTACCGTGGATCTAAACAACATCGTTTTAATCTACCGTGGATCTAAACAACATCGTTTTGATCTACCGTGGATCTAAACAACATCGTTTTGATCTACCGTGGATCTAAACAACATCGTTTTAATCTACCGTGGATCTAAACAACATCGTTTTAATCTACCGTGGATCTAAACAACAACGTTTTGATCTACCGTGGATCTAAACAACATCGTTTTAATCTACCGTGGATCTAAACAACATCGTTTTAATCTACCGTGGATCTAAACAACATCGTTTTAATCTACCGTGGATCTAAACAACAACGTTTTGATCTACCGTGGATCTAAACAACAACGTTTTGATCTACCGTGGATCTAAACAACATCGTTTTGATCTACCGTGGATCTAAACAACAACGTTTTGATCTACCGTGGATCTAAACAACAACGTTTTGATCTACCGTGGATCTAAACAACAACGTTTTAATCTACCGTGGATCTAAACAACAACGTTTTGATCTACCGTGGATCTAAACAACAACGTTTTATTCTACCGTGGATCTAAACAACAACGTTTTGATCTACCGTGGATCTAAACAACATCGTTTTAATCTACCGTGGATCTAAACAACATCGTTTTGATCTACCGTGGATCTAAACAACATCGTTTTGATCTACCGTGGATCTAAACAACATCGTTTTAATCTACCGTGGATCTAAACAACATCGTTTTAATCTACCGTGGATCTAAACAACAACGTTTTGATCTACCGTGGATCTAAACAACATCGTTTTAATCTACCGTGGATCTAAACAACATCGTTTTAATCTACCGTGGATCTAAACAACATCGTTTTAATCTACCGTGGATCTAAACAACATCGTTTTAATCTACCGTGGATCTAAACAACAACGTTTTGATCTACCGTGGATCTAAACAACAACGTTTTGATCTACCGTGGATCTAAACAACATCGTTTTGATCTACCGTGGATCTAAACAACAACGTTTTGATCTACCGTGGATCTAAACAACAACGTTTTGATCTACCGTGGATCTAAACAACATCGTTTTAATCTACCGTGGATCTAAACAACAACGTTTTGATCTACCGTGGATCTAAACAACATCGTTTTAATCTACCGTGGATCTAAACAACAACGTTTTGATCTACCGTGGATCTAAACAACATCGTTTTGATCTACCGTGGATCTAAACAACAACGTTTTGATCTACCGTGGATCTAAACAACAACGTTTTGATCTACCGTGGATCTAAACAACAACGTTTTGATCTACCGTGGATCTAAACAACATCGTTTTAATGATTTCCTCGATTGACACGTCTCAATGAAAGTATACAGGTAAGGTTGGTCGTCTCTGCTGTTTATTACATTTTATGTTGCCCTTGAAAATGAACTCTGACCTCATTCAATAGGCGGCGTATTTAAGTGAAGACATTTTACAATGACAATTCACACAGACGAGCTACGATTGAATTCACAGCCTTAATGAAAAACGCTAACATCCATAGCAATGAACACAGTGTCAAAAATGCATTCTAAATGTGCCTATGGGCTGTCATTGCTGTGTTAGCAACCGGTGCGACCATTAATGGTTTCGCAATAGGGTGACACTGTTTGGGCTCGTAAAATGTTATTGTCGAAAGAAGGTCCTCCATGACGATGCTAAACTAGGATTCTGGTTTAACTATGTCAACAAAATGGAAACGAACAATACCATGGTCAATTATCAGTGAAACGGTGACATAAAATCTGACAAAGAAGGCGGTTGTATTACATGTGCATTCCCCAATTAAACGACCCATCGTAAATCGTGCTATAAGTGACAGAATGCGTACATGTAATCACGTGACAGACATGTCAGCGAAGTTGAAGCATTTTAAGTTTGTTCATACTGAGAAGTGTTTAGACTGCCATGTTGCCAAGGGAAACAGAGACATCTTCGCCAGCTAACGTCTCAACCCAGCACCACCGAGTTCAAATGATACTATCACATCGTTGACAACAATATTGAATTGTTTTAGTAACCAGCTGGCTGTCAATTCCCTTCGTGAAGCACGTAGTTGACTGCATCTGTAGAGTTCATTATTAGAAGTGCATATTTACTTACGGCCACTGTGTTTCCGATGATGTTCAGCTATGGCTTGTCATAACAACGCATGCGCAAAGAGCGTTCCTATACTTAGTATCGTAATTCGAACACCTAAAATGTTACTACTTGCGCCGTAAAACCAAGATTTACGCAAGCACGTACCGCCAATACTAAACTGATATTTTAGTATCACTGTATACACCTCAGGATACCACCGACTTCAGTATCAATAAAATGTATCCATAACGATATATCGGCCACGATAAACTTACAAAGTGGATTGAATGAAAAACGCCTACAGCTGCCGAAAAGGGACACCGCACGATCCAAGAGAATGAGTTCTATACCATTATTGACCCTCGAAGCGACCTGCAAGTGCCAATTAAATTGGTGGTTGAACCGAACCACTTAAAATGTTTTCACTGCTACAATATAGTATGTTACGTCACGCTCTTGGTTGCACTCGCTACATGCGGTCACGTGACGAACCCATTCACTGCACATCGTGATGGTGTAGAAAATTACCATATATTACTATAGCATGCTCATAACGCCATTTGGGAAATGCAAAATGTAAAAATTACATAAATTTTCAATATTGTATGTGACATTTAACTGAAAATTGATTGCGCACAATGTGTTACAAATCCTAACAATGTGAATTACATTCGTAATAAAATATATATATATATATATAATATATATTTTAACTTTCAGTTGTTATGAGATACACGTGTAAGTCAGTCTGTACAACGACGGCAGATACTAGTATAAGATGTATAGATGCTAGTAATCCACTCCCCGGCATAGCTTCTGTCACCACAATTAAACGAGTGAGTTCTATATGTGAAAAAATATCTTGAAATGTAAGTACCGCATATGTAACCCGGTAGCCGCGGTGTCTATTAAAATGAAATCGAATACTATCAAATTAATGAAATACGCCACAGTGTGTCGAAAACGAGGGAATGAAATACGGCGATACGTGTCCTGGATTTACGCGTTATGAATATACACATGATTTCTTATTATTAAGTGATATCCAGGTACATTCACGAGAATGATTTATTTGCGAATTGACAGCAGATATAAGCACACATGAGATGTAGTCATGGTAACTCCGCACTCATCACCGATCATCGGCGCTCGTCAAAGCAGAACAAATTATTCAGATTAGTTAGGTTGTTATATTTAAATGTCAGACTAGTCTTTAATATCGCCGTGTTGTGAAGTAGAAAAGATAATTGCCAAATAGACATCGGTGATTAGACCACGTGATGTAGGGTAATTTGAAAACGAAAGTGCGTCAAATATAAAAAAAAAACACACAGATATTCTTATTAAATTATTTTAAGTCGGTTATGTGCAAATAAAACGACCTTGCTTTCAGGAATAAAGACACAGTACATTGACGGTTGGTCGATTCGTCAGACCTCGCTAGATCAATAAGAGTTAGGTTGCATACATACACCTATTCAATGCTATGGCATATTCAGCATGCATTCAATTCAGGAAAATAAAAGAAATGGTCGTTTACAAGAAAATATTGACTTTTCCTGCAATGAATTTGTGAACACTCACACTGAAAGCAAGCGATGCAGTGTTAACATTGACAAATGCATTGCAAAAAAATGACGTATCACTCGCATATCAGCGTGCTTACACCGCCTCTTACACCCACACTGAACACTCGCATCAGCTGTGCACACCATCTCTTACACCCACACTGAACACTCGCATCAGCTGTGCACACCACCTCTTACACCACACTGAACACTGGCATCAACTGTGCACACCACCTCTTACACCCACACTGAACACTCGCATCAGCTGTGCACACCACCTCTTACACCACACTGAACACTGGCATCAACTGTGCACACCACCTCTTACACCCACACTGAACACTCGTATCAGCTGTGCACACCATCTCTTACACCACACTGAACACTGGCATCAACTGTGCACACCACCTCTTACACCCACACTGAACACTCGCATCAGCTGTGCACACCACCTCTTACACCACACTGAACACTGGCATCAACTGTGCACACCACCTCTTACACCCACACTGAACACTCGCATCAGCTGTGCACACCATCTCTTACACCCACACTGAACACTCGCATCAGCTGTGCACACCACCTCTTACACCCACACTGAACACTCGCATCAGCTGTGCACACAACCTCTTACACCCACACTGAACACTCGCATCAGCTGTGTACACCACCTCTTACACCACACTGAACACTGGCATCAACTGTGCACACCACCTCTTACACCCACACCGAACACTCGCATCAGCTGTGCACACCACCTCTTACACCCACACTGAACACTCGCATCAGCTGTGCACACCACCTCTTACACCCACACTGAACACTCGCATCAGCTGTGCACACCACCTCTTACACCCACACTGAACACTCGCATCAGCTGTGCACACCACCTCTTACAGACACTGAAATCATTCACCTGTGTCACTATGTCACTAACATTAAATTTATAATTTAGTTTGTGTTTCTAATTCTCGTTCAAACGTGATGTTGCCATTCGCAATAATGTATTCCATCAACCAATCGTATTAACATTTATAATATAATTGATCAGATTAAATTTCAAAATTAATATTCATATAGATGTTTTTCGCCCTAATGCACGTAGAACATGACACGTTATGGTCACTGATTATTTCATTTTCAGACGGTCAAATGCAGAGTAGAAAAAACTGCAAATATACACACCATCAAATGGCTGAACAGCGAAGGAGTTCTGTGAAATTGAATCGAGCGAAGACGATAATGCAGAGAGGAGATTAGGATATTCGTACAAATTCTGACATACGTCACAGATTATTACATTGCCTCGTCTGTTTAAATTAACCTTAATAAAGTCGGACTGACGGTGCCGTGTTTTGTCAGGGGACTAAGTGACTGATGTTTCTACAATGGGACATACACTAATAGCATTTTTGATAAGGCATCCATGGTAAAAAAAAAAAACGTGTCAGATTTTCTTTAGACCTATCCGGTATGGATTTTCAACAACGTGGATTTAAACACGTAGCCGGAATAGACGCGCATTTTTTGCAATTATTGCAGTCATTGGAAGCCAATGTTTGAGTGACGTACAGTATATTTTATTTATTATTTCGTCACAAATTACACGGAAATTTGATGCGTGGTGGAGAGACCGATATAATGAAAATGTAAATATCCTGTTTTTATTGTAACACGAACTAGCAGGATAGCAACAATAATCCGATTATGTATTCAAAGTAAAAGAACATATTACATCATTTCTAATATGGCGCGACAAACGGTACAGACTTCATCAATAGAAACTGTGAGTTAACTAAGACAGTTCGCTCGTTAATACAATGACATCAACTGGTTATGCTACTGCTGAGGCAGTCTATCAGAGTAATCTATACAATCAACTAGCCGATAAGACTAGAATGTAAATCAATGCAATTACATATGGAATGGAGTAGTTAGTTTTGACTACAACACATTTTTAAAATTAATGGGTGATACAAACCTGAATGTACAAATACCAGTTGCCCAATTTATCAAAAATAACACGAACCTTAGACAGCAATATCTTCTGGCAAATTAACATAAATACTTTTCTCTTTTAATACGTTTTTTCTCATTTTCATGTTTCATTGATTTACTGTATATTGCTTATTTTTTTTTATTATTATTTCATCTATTTTTTTTTTAATATTGTTACCTACATATATCAATAGTTTTTTTTAAATTGTAATTTGTTGTTGTTGTTGTTGTTGTTGTTGTTTTTTAAACCATTGTCGTGCTTTAGATAGGATTTTTTGTAAAATTTGTATGTTTTAAATATGTGTTTTATCAGTTAATGTAACCATTTGAATTCCTTCTGAGGAATATTAAGTGTTTTAATGAACTAAACAAAATGTAATTCCGCACACACATTCAGAATGTTCGTAGAAATATTGAATGTCGATTCTCAGACCGGAACATCAATGCGACATACACAACGGAAAGTAGACATTCCTTGCACGTGTACTCGTGGTTATTCAATATTTATGCTAATCGTCCAATAAAATATTCTGGTTCTGAATACGGATGTGGCGATGAATTAAATTCATCGAAACGTTGAAGACACATAATCCGAGTGACTGGTAAAGCTGATGCACTGGAATGATTTAAGAATAGAACAATAATGACTCGGTTGAGTTAATAATTTGAGGTTAATATTGAGTACGATGAGATATTTTCTACCTAGCCTATGTAGTCATGAGTAGATTGGTTCACACGACGATGCAGCAATATTCGATTGTAATTGTACGTTGCATGATTTCGGGCAATGCGTACATAGACTATAGCAACGTGTTCGGACGACAACGTATTAACACTACACGCTTATTAGTGTTTATTGCAAGCAACACGGCTATACCTCGCCTTACAATGGAAACTAAGCAGAAGAAAATCAAACTCACAATGCCCAAATTATCTCCGCGCTAATGAACTGTTTTCCCAGTTATCGGATATTGACTGAGCTTAATGGTACCTAAAACACACTCATTGGCAGTCAGGCGGCGGAAATCTTCCATGGTGATGAAACGTTCACAAGCAACAATATTGTTCTGGGGACGGCGGGGAGAAGGTTGTGGGGGGGGGGGTGTTTCGTCATAGTGTAATTTAGTTAAACCAGCATTAACACTACGAGACTAACATACTCAAGGCTTCAAGGCTATGTTGATTTTAACTTTATTGCAAATAGTTTTCATTTTTCCCTGCAAATTGTGACACGATTCACTGCACAATGTATGGCGTGGAGCAATAACGACTGGTTCCGTATCGTTAACGCACCGACTGTGTTAACAAGAACACATCGAATTCACATAACTACAGGCTATACCACAGTACTCCATTGTCAACACCTGCCAATATCAACAACATAACGGGCGTGGAAAACAAGTGTGGCTTATGACAACGATTAAACTAACAGAATCTGTCGTTAAGCAATTCGCGTGTGTAAATATCAGTCGTGAATTACCTGCTTACGTACCCGAACAATAGCTAGCATCGAAGTGGACAACCCACCAGAGGAGTGTTAACCGTGTATAAACTACCACATTCCAAAAATAACAATCCCTATGCTAATTACGTCCATACTTATACAGGTATCACACAATCACTATACTGAATACGTCCATACCTATACAGGTACCACACAATCCACATACTGAATACGTCCATGCTTATACAGGTGTCACACAATCCCCATACTGAATACGTCAATACTTATACAGGTAACACACAATCCCCATACTGAATACGTCCATACTTATACAGGTGTCACACAATCCCCATACTGATTACGTCAATACTTATACAGGTACCAAACAATGCCTATATTAAATACGTCCATACTTATACAGGTATCACACAATCCCCATACTGGATACGTCCATACTTATACAGGTACCACACAATGCCCATATTAAATACGTCCATACTTATACAGATACCACACAATGCCCATATTAAATACGTCCACACTTATACAGGTATCACACAATCCCCATACTGAATACGTCCATACTTATACAGATACCACACAATGCCCATATTAAATACGTCCACACTTATACAAGTACCACACAATGCCCATATTAAATACGTCCATACTTATACAGGTATCACACAATCCCCATACTGAATACGTCCATACTTATACAGATACCACACAATGCCCATATTAAATACGTCCACACTTATACAAGTACCACACAATGCCCATATTAAATACGTCCATACTTATACAGGTATCACACAATCCCCATACTGAATACGTCCATACTTATACAGATACCACACAATGCCCATATTAAATACGTCCACACTTATACAAGTACCACACAATGCCCATATTAAATACGTCCATACGTATACAGGTACCACACAATGCCCATATTAAATACGTCCATACTTATACAGGTATCACACAATCCCCATATTAAATACGTCCATGCTTATACAGGTATCACACAATCCACATACTGAATACGTCCATACTTATACAGGTATAACACAATGCCCATATTACACACGTCTGTACTTATACAGGTATCACACAATCCCCATACTGAATACGTTCATACTTATACAGGTATCACACAATCCCCATACTGGATACGTCCATACTTATACAGGTACCACACAATGCCCATATTAAATACGTCCATACTTATACAGGTACCACACAATCCCCATCTTAAATACGTCCATACTTATACAGGTATCACACAATCCCCATACTGGATACGTCCATACTTATACAGATACCACACAATGCCCATATTAAATACGTCCACACTTATACAGGTACCACACAATGCCCATATTAAATACGTCCATACTTATACCGGTACCACACAATCCCCACATTAATTACGTCCATACTTATACAGGTATCACACAATCCCCATACTGAATACGTCCATACTTATACAGGTACCACACAATCCCCATACTAAATACGTCCATACTTATACAGGTACCACACAATGCCCATATTAAATACGTCCAGACTTATACAGGTATCACACAATCCCCATATTAAATACGTCCATACTTATACAGGTACCACACAATGCCCATATTAAATACGTCCAGACTTATACAGTACCACACAATGCCCATATTAAATACGTCCATGCTTATACAGGTACCACACAATCCCCATATTAAATACGTCCACACTTATACAGGTATCACACAATCCCCATACTGGATACGTCCATAATTATACAGGTACCACACAATGCCCATATTAAATACGTCCATACTTATACAGGTACCACACAATCCCCATATTAAATACGTCCATACTTGTACAGGTACCACACAATCCCCATATTAAATACGTCCATACTTATACAGGTATCACACAATCCCCATACTGAATACGTCCATACTTGTACAGGTACCACACAATCCCCATATTAAATACGTCCATACTTATACAGGTATCACACAATCCCCATACTGAACACGTCCATACTTACACAGGTACCACACAATCCCCATATTAAATACCTCCATTGGGACAAGACATTTTTATGTGAACAATGCACCATTACATTTCATAACCAAGATTTTCATGTTTTATATTTTTTGCCTGAAATGATAAATTGTTTTTTGACCTGTGATGAATTGAACACAGTTACACTTTTGATACAATTGTATTTTAGAACAAAAACTGAGCTCATTTTGTTAGATTAACATTATATGAATTGAATTTTCGTTGAGACGTCTAAATTCACGTGATACATATACACACAATGGTAACTGTATTGACTTTTATATTACTCACACCATGAGTGAAAAATAAAAACAGAAAACAAGTGAATATTAATATGTGACGGGAAAAGTGGGACTCGCAAAGAAACCCGGAAATTTACCCTGAGTTACCAACGATCAATTGCACAGAAACACGCATTCATAGTTGAGCTAATTTTAATTTGATTGTTGAGATGAAAATACATCCACCAATGAGTTGTTCAACGTAATTAGGAAAATATAAAGCTTTAGATATTAAAATAAATACACAACACCGATAGAAGCGAGGATACAGTCTTGTCAATTTCCATACTGAGAAACAAACACAATGACATATTAAATTACAGTCTGGGTAGAATATTACCTCTACAATGTCAAAGGTCAGTTACTGTTCTCAGCTCAAAGTCACTACAGTTCACTCTCTCCGTTTACCTTGTGATCACGTTCAACATCTTAACTTGGCAACCACCTTCATGTTGTTTTCACACGCGATAGCACAAACTCATGGTGTTTGGAGATTCGTCTGATAGCAGAGTTTGCTTGTAGTTTATTATCTCCGATAATCGATACATTGACTAAGTTTTTGATCCGGTCGTTCTCTGGATTGCAGAAACACGTGAACACATTTTACGCAGTGTGAGACAATAACTTTGCGTAAAGTTATTATAATGCGTTGCATTCTATAAGAGGTGGTCTAGACACCGTTATAATGTTATATGCATTAATCTCCAATCCAACTGATGGCACGCCGTTTATTCACATGTTTTCGTTTTGCATTAGGTTCTATTTTATACATTAAACGAAGCAAATGTGAATGAACAAGGCGTGGATACGAGATCTTTAAAGCAAACATGAAACGTACACAGACGCCGACTAAACATAATGAGTTGCCATTCCTATTATTCGTCTGACTTCATCTTCGGTCAGGTCACTGGCAATCGACTCTCAAGTTTTAAACTAAACTCTTGTACGCTAGCTGTGTAACCCAATATTTAGACAGAGAAATGTTATCGAGAAATTCCACTTGATATTCTCTTGGTAAATTTCCTCTGAACAACGTTATTTTGTAAATTGCTATTTGTATTTGAGGCTACTGGAATCGGTTTGTATCTCGCGTATAGGTCGCGTTTTGCAGCTTCGAATTGAAAAACTCCGTTTTCTACAAAACTCGCTTTTCTGCGCATCATCATCTGAAACTCCTTGCCCATAATAATATCTCGCAGACTTTTAAACGGATTGAGGACGGGTTGACGAAAATTTGGCCCAGGTTCAATTTTCCCTTCGTCTGCCATTTGAACGATTTTTTTTAAATTGGCTTTCACAAATTTCCATCCCTTTCCCAGTGGTCGGGACATCGCGTCCATTTTTTTCTTGTGCTTCTCCGGGATGTCGCTTTCCTTCTCTTCGTCTATTGTGGGAACGGCTTCGGAAACTCGTCGATTATTGCCTCCTGCCACCGAAGTACGCTGACTCGAAACGGTACGCAATTTACTTCGAAGCGATGACCAATTTTTGCTTAATTTTCTACCTGATCTACGCAGTCTGTTGATGCCATTACTTCCACTGTCACGAGAATGTGTGTCGTCATCTTCAATGTTTATCTGCTCGAGAACTTTTTTGAATTCAGAGCTTGATCTTGAATTGAAGTCTTTCTTTTTATTCTGCGCAAAACTTAAATGTTCTGACATTCGATGGGTGTCATCCACCTTTTTCATGGCCATGTTCAAGATCATGTCTATATTTGTGATGGCAGGTACGGCAGTGACAGGTCGATACGAGTCCAAATCACCACCGTGTATAGTGTGTCGGGAGGCAATCGAGCCACGGGGACTGAAAACCTCACCCGACGGCGCTGTGGACGAGTGTCTCCGATTATGTAACGCTGGCAGATGCTCGTATGACGAATAACCATCTCCACGTGAGGAGATTGGTGTGGGACCATACTGGTAGTGCTGCAGTTTTCCCCTGTCAACCGCACTCACCGAGGTGAACCCAGAAGAACGACTGCTAACACTACTTACTTCCCATTGTTCACAACTAACGCTAGACGTGCTACCATTTCTTACAGATAAGCCAGAATCTTTAAAAGTTGTATTTAATTCCGTTTTAGAATCATCAGTTCCGGATGTTAACAACAACGTACTATGACTATCCACGTCATCGGCGATGCGAGAATTCGGTCGATGTTTGAGACTACCTGTTGATTTTGGATCGTTCTTCTTATCCTTATTATTATTGTTATCTTCACAAGTTATAGAATCGACCCATTGTGAAAGCGATTTGTTTCGACTTCCATCCCTGTGTTCACCGGCGCTCGGTGCCGTCCACGCCGTGCGGGGCGTCGTTGTACGATTTGTACCATCACGGTGTTTTCGCACAGCGAAGTTGTTTACGTTTACCCTGGGTGTATGATGACGGTTTGAATTGTGCTTACTATATGAATACTGATTCGGCGATCCCATATTTGAACTTGACAGACAGGGCTTGGTAATTTTTAAACCGTTAATCGTGCCTTTGGTGGGCGACACCTCATTGACACTCATTGTACGTTGTCTTGTACTAATAGGGTTGGTATTAACGCCGTCGATTTTCGAATACGCTCGCATTTCTGTACTAAATACCTTTCCTGTTGTCTGTGGATCGGCGACAACATCACGAGCCCATCTCTCTGCCATTAAAATGTGCTAGTCATGTACCCACAGCAGTTAATGTACCATGTACGTACGTTATTGTAACACAGCACCGAAATATACACAGATTAACTACCGTTATCTCCAGAAACACCCTGCTACACTCACAACTGTAAATCGAATTCAATAACACGTACACTCTCCCAGATTTCACAGGTTGACGAAAACCCAGATCCACGCTGTATTACATTACCATAGTGTTCGTGTCGTCCATACACTTGTTCTGTACATATAGCGAATACACATTTAGAGATAGTGAGTACATGGTCTACACATTCACGTATCTCTCTGTATGAGCTTTGTAGTCTGTATACAACACCGTGGATGAGAAATTCTTCAAACAATTGACAGCTAAATTACAGTTTACAATCCATTAATTAGTCCGTGGTTGCGATGCTCATCCTCGTGTTGTCAGTTCATTTATGTGACGCAAGTATCAACGTATTCGCCGTAATCTGACTTACAATACTACAGACGTGGAGTGAGTGCCAGTTAGACAGGAGAAAGGCAAAGTGACTGGACTGCGCTATTATCGGGTCGCAGGGGTGTTCCCGCGTTTCTAATACAGGTGCGTACCGCGAATTCGGAGTGAACACTGACATGACTTGTTTGACGACTGAAGCGTGAGTTCGCACCGCACGAATCATAATATGCAGATCCACATATCAAGTGAACTGAGGGGCAATTGTCCTGTTGACGCATGCGCAGAGCAGCTTGATTCATTACCATCGTAATGAAGTCGATGTATTGTTCACATACAAATCATTACCAAGCAACGACACGAACTATTTCTCTTATCTGCCAATTGGTGGCGCTAGTGACGTAAAGATGTTGTAAAAAATAGGACAAACGAAATTGGCCGTTTTGCGATTTTACGTAGTACGAATTTAAAAATATGGCAGAGAAATATCAAATGACCACCACCAAGTGTTCGATAAAGCCTGAGTGGCGTTTTTCTATTGTTTCTTAAAATTCTTATCATGTAAACTAAACGTACTTTCCAACTCAAAGTTCACCTCGTATTCCCAATACTTCTAATTCACTTCTTGTAATTCTTCCCGCCCACTGAGTATATTTTTATTTCATGGACCATAGTACCGTTCGTACATTTTACAGAGCTAGTGTGTCTATTCAAACATGATGACGTTGTTGTTGTGCGAACGTTTGTAACGTGGTCAATGGTATGTTAGTCTATCACTAGGTTGGGCCAGAGTTCACATGCTTTGGTGCCGCTGTAGTATTTCCAGGCGATGATGGTACAATAAAGCCTGCTCCTAACTCTGGATTCGTGATATTTTAACAGCATACAGCATCAAAATATCAACGGCACATTACCCATACCCTGATTCATTGAATGCGATATGATGTCTCCGTAGTCCGAATTAACAATATCAACGGCACATTACCCATACCCTGATTCATTGAATGCGATATGATGTCTCCGTAGACCGAATTAACAATATCAACAGCACATTATCCATACCCTGATTCATTGAATGCGATATGATGTCTCTGTAGTCCGAATTAACAAACTTAATGACTAAAGTATAAATATAACGCAAGACTTTTCATAACTTTTCAGTAACGTGATTACCGTGACCGTGACGATGACGCGTGAATGCCACGTCTGACATACCCGTTCAGCATATAAGTTGGTGCAATGTGATTATATATGATCATTACGCTCTGATATATATTTGATGTCTGCCTTAACGTGATATAGGAGTCGTTTCCACCACACACCGTCGCAACACATCATCCAAACATCCCACACAGTAAATGCAATCTAAAAATTTTGGTACGTTTTATTGTCCCGACGATCTGACAATACCAACTGGATCTATATTCGACAATTTTTTTTTTTTATTTCGAAAATGCTCAAGAATGTGGACAATATTTTTAATAATGCACATATCTCAATATCCAGTTCACAGAGGGCGGGCTAACTCCAACTCATCAATCCGACCCACTCGACAGAGAAGACGTCCTTGTAAGAGGAAATTACATCTAGTTTCTCCTCGCTTGAGGAAAATTGAACTCAAGTAGACTTGAGTTAAATTTGTTATTGATTAGGGATCTACACAACTATTTCGAACGACGAATCTGAATCTGTAATCTTAATACACCTACTACCAAGACGGGGTATGCTGTTAGTTGACTTATTATCATCGTCCGGATAAAATGGATTTAAGGCGGTGATTAGAGTTAGGTTGGAAACTTGTGACAACATTACCAACAGTGCTACAAATCACTGTGGAGAGCCTCGAGTTGATTCACCATGATCTCAAACATTAAAAAAATAAAATCTCATAAAAATGAACAGAAAATGAACAAAAAATGAACAAATCTTACCGAAAGATTGTTTTAGACTCAATTGCGTGGGTAAAAACGCTACTGCCATTAAAATAACATTACCATACACTATAATACACGATGATAGTAGACATTACCAGGATGTAGGAACCATGCATACTATAATACACAATGATAGTAGACATTACCAGGATGTAGGAACCATGCACACTATAATACACAATGATAGTAGAGATTA